>NC_088110.1:24525500-24871000 GCF_036370855.1 Dromaius novaehollandiae
GGAAAAAATTATAAAAAGGGCAAAGCAAAGAGCCATCTCTGAAGGGCAGTTATTGCTTGCCCTTGCTTGGGAAAAAAGGCTTTCTCAATGGGATTACGTCCCCGCTCATAACCTATCAGCCGTCTGATCAGAAATTCATAACGCAGGCCATCCATTTCCAGCCCTGCTAGGGCTGCATGATTGAATTTAAATAGGCAAATGCCAGACTTGAGCTTTGACATTCTCTCTGTCTCTCTCAATCTTTCTCTTTCTCCTGCCCTCCCAATCATAACGCCTTTCTTCCTCCCTTTCTTCCTTTCTTTCTCTCGCACGCCACCATTTTATATCAGGCAGGAACCAGCATGATGAGGAGGTATCAGGAAATGGAGGATGGATGTGGGGGGAGAGGGAGAGGAGGGACGCGCAGCGAGGGAGAGGGGGAGAAAGATTAAGAGAACTGGACAGCAGAAAATTACAAATTGTTGCTGTCATGCTTTCATTGGGACAGTAAAATCTGTTTTTTAAAGCCTCTTACTTTTTTTTTTTCATTTAAAAAGAGATATTTCAAGATATATTAATAGCCTGCATCCCTACCCAACCTATGAGATGTCTGCGAGCACAAAGATCCTAAGCTATGCTCTTTTTTCTATTTTTTACATAGCTGATAAGGATGAAAATGAATTCAAATCTGGGTTTTCAGTCATGTTTTTTTAAGGTACAGCACATGAAAAAGCTGCTTGGTGACAGGAGCTCTCCACCGTTGCAGTGCGGTTCGTGTGCGTTTTACCGAGTGGAGC
Organism: Dromaius novaehollandiae; assembly: GCF_036370855.1. NCBI lineage: Eukaryota > Metazoa > Chordata > Aves > Casuariiformes > Dromaiidae > Dromaius > Dromaius novaehollandiae. The sequence goes on from NC_088110.1 coordinate 24,526,277, forward strand.
CAGCGCCCCGTGTCCCCCCGAGCCGGACCCGGGAAGACGGCACGTGCCGGTGCCACGCGAAGGGCGTCCTGCTGCGCTGGGGCCACGGGGCTCGGGCGCGGAGCGGGAACGGGAACGCTGCGGGTCACATCAGCACGTTGTTGGAGGTGTAATCCCGTTGCTGGGGCTTCGTACCGAAGCCGGTGAGAACCCCTAGGAATGATAACGTAGGTACTGAGGGGTGTTTTCTTAACAAAACACAGAACCGTAATGAGCTGGCGTTGCATGTTTTGTTGCCTTGTTTTTCTAGCCGGGGCTGGCATGCAGCCTGCCCTCACGTCAGGGAAACTTGTTTTCTTCCCCTGAAACCCGTTCTATCGCAGAGAGAACTGATTACTGAGTTAGGGATATTACCATGATATTTTTATTGCTTTTTTCCCCACTGGGGCTTTTATCCCCTGCGCAGTGTGCTGATGCAGTTTCGGCCCAAATCCTTGCTGTAAATTGTACTTCAAAACAAACATTTTAAAAGTCTTAGGTTGTCTTTCGAAGAGCATGTAAGCATACCATTGTATGAAAATACGAGTTCGGGTACTTTTTTGCCACGCAAGCACAGTGAAAAGAAGCACCCCGAGTAAAAGAGTGTGGTCGTTATAGAAGCTGTTCTCGACTTGATGAGATGGCTCGTAGGGTTTGGGAAGGGGGTTGCTCTTATTTTCACAGAATTTAAGGTCGGAGGGATCTCTGGCCTGATGTCCTCTGTCAGCTGAGGTTTTTCTCAATTACTGATTTTTCTAGCCAAAAACTGCAATCTCATTGAGGCTTCTCCTCAAGAAAGGCATCACATTTGGGATTAAAAATATTAAAACATGGAGAATCCACCCCTTCTTCCCTAATATTTTCCAGAGATTAATCACCCTCGTGGTAAGAAATGTGTGCTCGGATTCTCACTCAAATTTGTCTGACTTGAGCCTCTCACTAGTGGATCATCGTTTTGCCTTTCGCTAAGGTTGGGGACACGTTTGCGTCTGGAATATTCTTCCATGAAGGTATTTATTCACTGTAATCAAGTCATCTTTGAGCCTAATTTTGATAAATTAGACAGATTCAGCTCCTTACCGCATTTGCTATGAGGCATTTTCTTAAAACCTGGAATAATTTGGGAGCTCTTCTCGTCCTCTTCCCAGTTATTCATGTTTTCAATATAAACATCAAGAGTGGTGTGCAGCACTCTAGCATCAGGCTCATCAGTGCTGTATACGGAGGTAAAAGCCTTTTGATTCATTGTCCTCCTGCTCCTATATCCAAGGATACCATTAGTCCCTTCACGGCAGCAGCTCAGTGGGAGATCAAGTTTAGGTTTTTTTGACCTTTCCCTGTAAATGGTTTGGGGTCAGTACTCCCAGGATATAATCCCCTCCTATGTAAATTTGGTTTATATTCTTTATTTCAAGATGTATAACTTCACATTTGTTTGAATGGGTTCAGTTTAGCAAATGATCCAAATTGCTCTGTCTGTCCTCATTGTTTATTCACTGCTCTGGCACTTTGTGTCATCTTTATCAGCAGGGATATTATTATTACTAGTTTACTTCAGGAGTCCTGATGATGTTGCATGATGTTGGGTCTAGCACCAATCCTGCAGGGCTCCTGCGCACTGTCCCCAGTGATGGCGGTTTTCCACCGAGTGATTAGCTTTATGATCAGTTCTCCCTCTGTTTAACTTGCACTTTTCTGATACTGCATGTTGTTCTCCCTAAGTCAGAGAAAGTAGCAAAAGTCCCCTTTGCCGGATACGCTTACCTCCCCAAAGAACCATCCTCGGCTGATAAGATCCATTCCTCGAAGCCACACCAACTTTCACTGATCCTATATGTGCCCCTCGCAGCTGGTAAAGTAAGTTGACCCCCATATTACCTTTCCTAACTTAATCTCAATATTGTTACTGACTTCTTCTTACTGTGCTACTCCTTGCATCTGCTTTTGAATACTGCCAGAAGTTAAGCGTAGCTGTGGTGTCAGGACGTGCCCAGGCCTCCCTGAGCTGCGGAAGGAGCGTCCGCCGTGCCGCTGTCCCCTGGAGCCGCTACATCAGCAGAACCTAGCTGTTCTCGATCGTTGTTCAATTTTCCTTCAGTTCTTTACTAATAAACCTTTAAGTGCTTCATTTTTCTTCTTTGCTAAGTTTATGTCAAAATCCTTCTTTTGAAATAAGAACTGTGAAGGTTACTGTGTTTTCCACGTTACGTTTTCAGCTTTACCCTCCTTGTCTCGTGACAGCCTCACAGGAGCGCGAGGATTTCTGGGGTTTCTATCACACTTCCAAAAACTCCTCTTTTCAACATAGCTCTGCAGCCATGTTTCTCTGTCTTTAGGTGTCCTTAGCCACCTTCTACTGCCTACAGCTTCTTGTTTATTTTAATTGTGATCTATTTCCCTTGTTTCCGTTTGTCATTTTGGTTTTCTATTTTAATTGCGGCCTTTATTTTGCTAATGAACCAGGATGGCTTTTAGCCAAAGTTGTCATCTCTCTTCGTTGCTGAATTGTCTTTTTGGCCATCTAATACATTTCTCCTGTGGTTTTTTTTTTTTTTGTTGTTGTTGATTTCCTGTTAAATGCTTTCTTCTGATAAGTTTTTTTTTTTTAATAATTTTTGTAGCTTTGGGAAATCCTGCATACATGTACTTTGGAACTGCGATCTGCATAATCATTTTAAATCTAAGGTGAAAGTTCTTGAGGCCTTTGCTTCAGATTTCCAGATGTGAATTATTTGGTGCTAAAATCATATAGTTTTTCCTTTCAGTTCCCTGAGTAACTGAAAACTTAGTCTCCTTTTGTAGCTGAACAGCCTATTCCAAAGTTAAAGCAGGAAAGAGGAGTATAAAACTAACAAAGGAAACAACAAATAAGTTAATATTTTGGTTGATAGGAATAGCCTTCTACTGAATCACAGGATTTGTTTAATAGAATAAAAGAAAAAGGGGTGATAACTAGCCGGTCTCCGCATAAAGCAACTCTTAGAATGTGTTATTACCATTAGCAGAAACAAACAGTGTATACCCAGGAGTTTTTTTTCTTTTCTGTAGGTTGTCAAAATAGAAACAATAAATGATGATGAAAAAAATCCATTATGTGACTTTTGATGAAGGCATGGCAAGTGATTCTTTAAAATATAAAGTAAAGTTTGGCTCTTGCTAACCTTTTCTGCTTTTCATGACAAATTAATTAGAAAATACGTTTTGTCAAAGATACTAAAGCTTGTATTTGGTTTACTCTTTCACCTTACATATGCTAATAATTTAACCATGCACCAGGAGAAAGAATAAAGCAAATTGGTCTTCAGTTGCTTTCAGAGTAATACCTATGCTTGCTAGAGCGCATGTTTGCTAAAGTTGTTCTTTCTGAGATGCCAGATGTGTGCTCATAGCTCTGATATTTTAATAATGAATTGATTTAAAATCTCTGAATTGTTTCTGTTCTGATTCAGTGAAGTAGAAGTTGTAAAGTTCTTATTCCTTGGTCCTTTAAAACATTTGTATAAGTAAGGTCTTACAGTCCAGGAGGAGAGAAGGAGTATTTTGAATCTTAAGTAACCGATATAAAATATTTTAAAATGTAAATATAGTATCAAAGAAGCCAATTCAGATTATTTATTCTAAAGATAGATATAGAATTTCAAATATGAATTTAGAATAAAATGCAGAAATAGAAAACAAAATATATTAAAAGTATAATTTCAAATCATATTTCCCTTAAAAATCTTATTTGAGATTCCAGCTGGTTTTGACCCCTGTAAAGTCAGTTTAGTTAAGTATATAAAGGAGAAAAATAATAGACAGTCATGCTAATCCCCTCCAAAACTTTGCTGAGAATTCTAAAGAAAATGGTACTGTGCTGGAGTCAGAAATGCAAACGTGGTTTATGATTGATTGAATGAGAGATGAGTTCAGTTCACCCGGCAAAATGTTCATTTTCACTGAAAACCAGCTGATATTTTTAATTCAGAAGAATTAAACTCATCAGGTTACATCTATAATTAGCCCGAGACAGTTGAGTAGTTCTTCCTACAAGCTTACTCCTTCTACCTCTGAGTCCCCTATGCCATATTTAGACAGTACAGTCAAGAGCCAGGCGGGATTTATTGTTGGGAGTCCTGCAGCACAGCAGTACAACAAATTTGGGTTGTTTGTAGTTCTTGGTTTTACACAAACGGAAGTTCACCAAAGTGCAGCTGAGCTGTGTTAATTCTATTTAAATTTGAAGAGCATAAAATATTTGCCCCTGATAGGAAATTCTTATTCAGCAGGCTCTTCGTTTCCTTGGACATTTAAAAAAATCAAATGTATGGAAAACGAGCATAATCTTATTTGATTTAATGTTTAAAGATCTGCACACTTGTATTTAATACTTCTTTACGCAGTCATTTTCACACAGAGTATCCTTTTATAAAAATCTTTTTGGTTACTCTAGTCCATTCAGAACATTAAAAAAAAAAAAAAAAGTTTGCTAAGACTGAGCTCTGTGATGGAAGTGGATGTTGCAGAAGTTACACGACTATCTCCCACCATCTGGAAAGGACAGTTCAGTTTTAAATGGTCTATAATTCAGTTGTACAGTAGGCTTTTTAAAAAAATATATTAGTTTTTTTACTGTATCTAACCACATTATTTTTGAGAATATTTTTTCTTGTATACATTTTCCATGTCTTTATATAAAAATGCTCTTCACCATATGCCATGGCTTTTTAGGTTAAATATAAACTATGCAGTAGGATGCATGTGGTATGCGTGTATTTTGTATTTTTCTTTAAAGACACCGTGCCAGCACCCTTCTGGGTTTACAGTTCCAGAATAATCATCTAGTTTGTAAGAACATCTATTTAGTAGTGCATGAGACTTGTCAAGTAGCACCTATACAAGTTAGCTGCTGCTTAAAAGGAATGGTTTTTGTGCTTAAGATACAAGCACAGGAGCTGCAGATAACACTCAATTGACTATCTGTTCTTAAAATGCTCTTCTTGTTTCCCCTTTCACATTTTATGTTTCTTTCCTATCTGATATATATTTTTATATATATATATGTGTGTGTGTTTATATATGTGTACATATATATAAAAGCGCTAGATTGGGAGGAGGTAGGAGGCGGGGGACATTTGTAACTAAGCTTTAGACAGAAAGAAGTAGGCTGAATTGCGCAGTTCCACGTTCTAAACACTGAATAGTGCAATTTCTTGCTGGTCATTGACTGACATAGATACAAGGACGGGGCAGTTTGTGGCCTGCGGCAGTACCCTCCTCACTGGTGCTTCAGTTGGAAAAAACTTTTTTGGGGGTTAACTTTTATGGTGGATATATTTGGCTTGGGAAATGAGACTCTAAGACACTCTTCAGAGCAAAAGCGGTCTCCTGTTCCAGGTTTTATAAACTCCCGCTTACAAAACAGCTTGCTGCTGCTTTGGCTGGTGCTTCTGGGTGGTACTGCAATGCGCGTCTGTAGGGTGCTGCCAAATATAGTCAGAAGGTAAAAATAGTCATGCAACTATTCTTAATTTTTTTCTTTCAACAGCCTCAAAGAAGTTGCAAGAACAAATGGAAACACAGGTTTTCAAAAGCACCTAAGTGACTTAAGAACACAAGTGCCATTGAGTTTCAGTAGGACTTGTGCTGTTTGGGCTGTGTTTACATAGGAAAGTTACACCTTCCAGACCAGTGCAGGTCTGCTGATGGATCGCTCCATCTGGAATAACTGGCTTTTTGGGGTTAGTTTAACTTCTTCAAAATACTGTAAACTAAACCACTGGCTCCTAAATTGTAGTCTATAGAATTACATTAAACAGTGAAATTTATGAATGAGTCTGTTCTAAGTGGTCATGCAAGGTGACTCAGAGAAATTCCGCGAGTGGATAGCGGTCTCTTGGTCTTAACTTTAAGAACCACTGAAATAAATAAAATAAAGACTTTCTTATTCCATATTAAGATCATTTGGGGAGTTACAGCTGAGCGTGTTTTAGTTCATGCCTTTGTTTTTATTAATGTAGCCCCCAACTCGCAAAGGATTTTGAAAATCCAGTCAGGGTTAGTCTGTACTGTACATGGTACAGAACTACACCTAAATCCCTAATGAAAATAGGAAAATAGCAGTAAGATGTAGCTGATGTAGAATATTTTGGATCTTAAAATGCCTTTGAAAGATGAACATACTGATCGCCATTTTTGTTAAACAGCAATGTTGAATATGTGATTCTAAAGTTTCAAAGCGACAAAAAAAAAAAAAAAAAGAAAGCTTATCTGCCATTACTTTGCATACAATTGCCCATTTATGGGGCTTGATTTTTTTTTAATGCCCAGAAACCAGATTTTCATGCTCATGGCAGCTCAGAGATATAAGATGATCCTTAGTAAAAATTTGAATATCACTCAATTTTTCCTAACAACAAAGTCTTTTAGACTGTGAAATAATCTTCCCTGAAAAGGCCTAAAAGGGAGTAAGTCTTGGCACTTACATAATTTAAATGTCTTTCTCCATATCGTCGTCTGCTGTTATTACCGACGATGTGGCTGTTTGTTTAGCCATCTCTAGGCTTCCTCGCGTGAGAGCAGGTCACCCTGGAGTGGGTGCGATTGCGATTACAGAGCGAGCGCGGGAAACTCTGATGCCTGGGCAGCCGTAGCGGACACTTTTTTTTCCTCCTGAGCTTCCCTTTCTCCTGGCTGAGTGTGTACTTCACTCCAAAGCCCATGGCAGCCTCACAATAGACCTGCCTTCGATGTCTTGATCCGAAGCTTTATTCGTAGCTGGATAAAGTGGCCAGGAGTGCCCTCTAGCAGGCAATCCAGACGGATCGGCAGGGAGGAGCTGCGTGACCCAGGTTTTGGAGACGCTCAGTCGCCGCACGCTGTGTGCAGGCTTGCGCTCCTGCTCTGCAGCCCGAGGGTAACTCACGGATCCAGGCACCAGCAAAGGCTGCAGACCTGGGGTTGCAGCCTGCCTCGGTGTGTGTCTTCAAAAGTTTCCCCAAAGCGTATTAGTCACATCCTTTGTTTGAAAACCAAGGTCTTCTCCAGGAGCTTCTCTATTCTATGCAGCAATGCACTCAACAGGCTGCCTGTGTGAGGCTCTTGTAAACAAGATTAATTTCCCTAACCAGGTTGCTCCATCAGATGCTTAAATCCCCCCTGATGCTTTCCTGTTTTGCCTCCCAGAGTTACTCTGTGGTTTTCCTATGGGGGTCCTACATCTAGACTTCTGTTCTTTGCAGCTTTCTCTTCTGATTTTAACTCTCTGGGGGGTTGAAATCCCAGTTGTGATTTCTGTTTTCCTTCTGTTTGTTTTCTACAAATCATTGAGTACCTCTCATTGCCACTGAAGAGGAGGTTATACTTCCATCTTTACCAGACCTGGACCACTGGGCAGCTCCTCTTGTACGTTTTTCTCCATGGATGGTTTTGGCAGCGCTCAGCTGTTTGAAAACAAAGACCTTACATTTCTGTGGCTGCAGCGTAGTCGTGGGTAGGCCACCACGTTTTTATTATTAGCACTGTAAGAGCATTTAGAGACCACAGCCAAGATCAGTGTTTCACTATACAGACACCTGAACTTGTTTAACCTACAATTTTCATTTCTTGAAGTTGGTGCCAAAACTCACTGGTTTGAAAGGAGCTAAAATTTCACTCCCTATCTTGCAGAGTTCTAGTTTGACTAGTTAAAACAGACGAGTCATGGGAGAGGTGAATTACTGTCCTCATCCTACAGAAGCATTAAATAACTTTCCATCGCTCGAGAGGCAGCCTGAGGCACACCTGGAGGATGGACCAGGCCCGCTTCCTTAGCCGTAAGGAGGTGGTTCTCCTCTGACAGTTCTGTGGTAAAAAGAAAGAACAGACACAAATCCAACCCCCCTTCGTAACTTTTTCTATGACACATACAAAGGCTTCATACATCTAGGTACTAAGTTCTGGATGCTAAAAGCCTTGTGAGCTCTTTTTTAATAATTGACACTGATACTGCTTAGTAAATTTAGCAAATGACTCCTGTTATGTAAAATCTGATGTTCTGATTCCCAGAAGAATGGCTTAAAAATATACCCATATATTTGTTACAGATATGTTAGTTACAGAAGGCTTTTTTTTTTTTTTGAAGTTTTATCTGTTTGTCAGTTGCTGTTATAATTACAGAACTGGAAGAGGTAAGTACAACACAGAATTACAGTAGAAACATTGTACAGGTGCAGAGTAGCTACAGGCATATTAGATGCCGATGATATGCATATACAGTGGTTTTGAGGCACGGAAACAAGTCCTGCCAGGACTGGAATGCTGCATTACCACGCTAGCTGCTTCATGCTTCCCCGCTTTCCTCTCCTCCCCTTGGCCTGCTGTTGTTTCCTGGGTGAGAGGTACTAGTCTCCAGCCTTTAGCTCTCTCAGCCTTGCCAGATCTTTAGTCTTTAGTTCATTTCATTTCATTTTCATCTGTTTGAGCCACTTACGACTTCGTAGGGACTTCCCTAACCCTTTCTGATTTTAATAGCTGCTCACATTCACTGCCACCCTTGTGCATCGGTGGCTGCCCGTTGAAGATGGCCATGGAGTATTCTGGTATGGATCTGCTATGCAGTATTTTGGTACCATGGTTTGTTTGATTATGATCTGCAGATAGGCATGTCTAGAGAATTATAATTTATATATATTTAGAAATATTTTGATAAAACATGCTTTAGTCTGAATGTAATCCATAACCTAAGCAGAATTCAATTGCAGTTACCAACAGCACCTTCTCCACCGTCTGCCAATACACTATAAAAGTTATACAGACAATACAGTCTCATGACCAGTAACTCTGAAGTCTATTAGATACCAGAAAGGCAGAAGAAGATGATTTTAGATTAATAAAATGTGGTATCTAGAAAAGCCAAAATGACAAGAGTCATTTAAATGGTCAGTTTAAACACGAGATATAGAATTAAAGGTGAAGCAGGTTAAACACTTAAAACACTGTTTTATGTGGGAGATTTGGAACGGATATAATTTGATTAGGTAGGAAATAATTTTGTCTCTTGTTTTTATAACTATGCTTTTGATGTCATTTCAAGAGGATGTTCTGTGTCACTATGAGAGCTATGGGGGATTAGAAACCCTCAAATCAAACCACTTTTTTGGATGCCTAACTTTGCCAGGGTTTGTAAGGAGAAATTATATTTTTTATGAGATCAGCTGGTAGAGCTGAAAAAAGTCAACATGCTGTTAAGATCAGAGTTTGGCAATCATTTTTGAAAATGGTATTTTAAAATCCAGTAGAGTGTTATCACGGTTCTAATGCTCTCGTTACTTAAGCTTTACCACCTGAAGGCTGAGCCCAAGAGCTGCTTAACACAGTGCCCTGAGCCTCCACACCTTTGATTTCACTCTGAAACTTTTGTATATTCCAATAGAAATGTGAAGATTCACTTTTATTGCAATTATCACTACTAACAGGAGGGATACCTCATTAAAAATATGTATGAATGTATGTAAAAATGGCCAAAAACACTGTAGGTAAGGCTAGCCATATAACAAAGTCTTTTGCAAAAAGTAACTTTATGCTTTGGACATATGTGTGTACACATCAGTTATGAATAACTGCAGGTTAAGATGCAGGTAGAACTTACTTCGCTGCTTTTGATGATTCACAAAATTAGAATCCCAGAAAGGGAATAACTGGGGTGGGGGGGGGTTGTCAGTGTAGCTTCTGGTTTGCCTTTTTGTCCAGACATCCATTTTAATTCCGTGTTTATATTTGACACTATCAAAAATTTGGATTTGACCTTCCTGTCTTGACCGGCAGTTATCCCTTTGTTCTGAAGCAATACTTTTTATTTCTAATTTGTTGCCATAAATAGGTGTCAACGTTTCCTGTTTAAACTCAGTTTTTAAACCAATACTAAAAATTTACTCTGGTTTGTTTTGTTTCGTGATAGCTGTTTTAAAGAGAAGTTTTAAATGCCGGTACAAAGGGTGGCTGGACTGTGGCTCCAGAGGATCATCTTAGGCACACGTGAAGCATTTCCAATGACCTGACTGTTTCCAGCATCTCCCCTGAGAAGCAGGTCTCAACATACATCTTTCAAAGCTTTGGGTCATCTTCGATCAGCTCCTATATTACCGGCTGTTGAATGAACATTAGATGGTATACATGGTCCTAGTTCTGAGTGCTATGAATCCATACTGTGTGGCAGCCGCCCAGGCACGTGGCACGTGAGTCGAGGAATGCACCACGTCCTAGCCCGTCCCCAGGCCTGAGCTCCACGGAGGCCCTTCGTTGCCCCACGGGGTTTTGTTCTGGCCTGCTCAGGTATTTGTTTTAAATTATACCTGCTGTCAGATCTGCAGTTTGGCCCCAGAGCGTGCAGGACTGATACAAGTATGCTCTTTCAGTATCTTATGGCAGCTATATGCATGTCGTCACGTTGCTATGCATTGATTCCTCCTGTCATCCCAGGTCTTCCCAGCAGCTGCGCTGACCACATAAGCCGTTAGAAGAAGGGGTTGTCTCTGGACCTGCAGAAAACACGGTTGGGTTAGGACAGCTAAAGCTTTGCTGTGGCCCTCATTTTAACAATTCTTTCAAACCCCTTTGGTAACTAATTTGATGGAATCACAGATAATAAAACAACAAGAAACAAACAAACAAATGCTGCTTGGTCCATCAGAAACAACCTTGGTTCTGCCAGTCCACTGTGAACCGGTAAATCTTCTTCTGTATTTATCTTAAGGATTTTATTTATCATTTATGACCGTTCACTATGATGTCTCCAAGTAGAGTAAGAATGTAGAAAGCGCAGTCGGCTGGTTTGCTGCTGCAAATTAAGAATTTTTGAGCTCTAATTATTATAGCTACTTCCCTGCTATTCTGAATTGGGCTGGTGAGCAGTGGCTGCAGGTGTTGCACCATGACCTAAGAGTTTGTTTGATATACAGTCTCCCACCCTTACAAAGATAACATTTAAAATGCCTGCACATTAAAAACTGATTCAGAGATGGCAAAATAGTCTGAAAGATTGCTCAGCTCCTTTATATAAAATTTGATCTGTCATGTGAAATGTAAATTGCAGTGTTTTCGGTTGGTATGCTGTCCTCAAAACCTGCCATCCCAAAAGAGGGGCCGGCCCCTTGGGAAGACCTGCACGGTCTCTTCCGAGTTTCTTTTGGAAGTAAGCTCAGGTGAGAGGAGCTGGGCTGTTGGGGGAATGGGCAGGTGGATTTGTGGGAAGAGCTAAGGAGACAGAATACTGATTTTTTTTTTTCTCCTGTTTCTGTCTCTGAGTTTTGCCTTTCCCCACAGTTACTTACAGATCTAATTAGAACCCACAGATTGCGAAATAATTCTACATTTCGACACCCTTTTCACACAGTCCTTACAGATGGACTCATTTTGCAGCAGGTCCTTCCTGTTTCCAATCCGGGAATTGCTGTTATCCACCATGGGTTGCTATGGGGGTTTTTTGTTTTTCCTCTTTTTTTCCCCCCTTCTTCTTTAACTGCTGAACATGTGATGTAAATGAGAAGCAGTGCTACTGAATAATGTTTGGGAAAGGTTTTTGTCCCACAAGGCCTGCCATTGGACACAATCTGACCTCCTTTAAGATGTTTCACGCATTTCCTATTTTCTGACCATTTGCCATGGGGGAAAAAAAATCTTATTTTTCTAAACTAGATTTTATTTTTGAAAACAGTTCAAATAATAAATAACAACCTATTAACCCAGCATGCTTTAATGCTCGGAATCTTAATATAAAGACTACAGAGAGCACAAACATAACATTAAAAAAATCATGCACAGTTATTTATCCTCGCCGGCTCCTCTCCCCCAGAGTGGATGCAAGCTGTCTCTTTAATAATGCAAAGGAGTAGTAAATTTCAAGCTGAGGATGGGCAATAACAAGGAGAGTTATTTCCGCGGTGCCCCGGTGTCAGCGCGGTGGCTTAGGAGCGCACCTTATTAGTTCTAACAGGCTGGTTAGCATCGGGTCACCTCTGCGGCTCCGGCTCCCGCAGCAGGGTCACTCCTCTCCAGGCGATATTTGGGCGGGAGGGGGAAGGGAGGCAATATTTAGCGATTCTCTTATCTCGCAGCGTTTTTAGCGTTGTTTGTTTTTATTTATCCTCCTTCTCTTGCTTTTATTCCGTGCCTTTCTCTTGCCCTCTCTCTCCCACCCAGTACATCTCTGCAGCCTGCATAAATTCTGTGCTGAGCAAACCCCTCCCAAATGAGAGCAAATTAAAGCAGAAACCATGTTACTGAGGGTTTTCATCTGTATTTCTTTTCAGAAGAGAAATAATTCAAATTAATCAGGCTGTGTTTGTGTATGGACAAATAACAAAGTGCATTAAAATTTTTAATGAAAGAAAGCCCAACATGATTGCACTTCCAATTAAGCATGACTGTAGCATGACGATCCTAAATAAATGCGTGTGTGTGTGTATGAGCTGTGTATGTAGGGTAACACCAGAATGCTACCTCTGGTTTTAGAGGCAATAGAAATAATATTTAGGATTGTTCTTTTTTTTTTTTTTAAAAAAAAAAAACCTAGTTGAAGTAGCTTTTTAAATAAATGTTCTTTTTTTTCCTTCCCCTTAAATGAAATGTATTAGAAGCTGCACATTATGGAAATATACATGTGGGATTTTTTATATGTTCCTATCTCCAGCAGCCCCGTGCCTTCCCCTTCCCCCACCCGCCAGTTCCCATCCAAAAATGAATGCAAAGAAATACTATTAGGCTGTCTGGTTATGTATTTTTTATGAGGCCATACAAGACACTGCCTGACCTCGTGCAGCTCATGTTATAACCACATTGAAGATGCTTTTCATTTGGGTTCTGCTTTTCAGCCTGGATGACCTCTATTAAATAAAAAAAAAAAGGGAAAAAAATGGCCTAATATGTGACCCCTGGGACTAGTCGCTTCAAGGATTACATTTAATTCATATGATAATATTGAAATATAATGTTTCTGTGTCTAATGTTTTGGATGTTTTTTCTTTCTTCTTTATTTCAGGAAGCCTTTGAGTCTTGTCAAAGATTTTTCTTTTTTTTAAATCAGTTTTGGGTGGAGGACAAGTAACTCATTCTTGGTGGTCAGACTCTTAAAAATCACCTTTCTTCCTTCAGAGACCACGCGTGAATACAAAAGACCCCTTTCCCCACTTCCCTTGAAGGAGAACAAGAGAAGGAAAGGCAGAGAAATGATTTTTTATAAGCAAGATCTCTTCAGAATAAAGAAACATGCTTTGTTTTGGCATTTGCTTAACCAGTTGGTAACCACTGACCCCCTTTTCCCTTCTCTCCGCACAACTTTGCCGCCGGAGGAGCGCTCACCCCTCTCACGCCTCCGCTCGCCCCCAGCCCCTGGGGTCGGGGGCCCCCGCTGCCCCGCGTGCGGCAGGAGCTTCACGGGCACCGGCCGTGCAAACGCCCAGGCAACCCAGCGCCTGCGCCTGCTTCTGCAGCCCCGTGCCACGGCAGCGCTCTTCGTGCTGCCCTGCCCCGCGATCTGACATCCCCGCCTTTCTGACGGACGGCGCGTATTTCAGGGCTTTGCACCTTGTCCATAAAAGCGTACTCTGGGATGAAACACGGCTTGCAATGTTTCAGCTTAGGAGCGGATTTGGTTTTGCCAACTGCAAAAGCAAATTTGACTCTTCCTGAATATTCTGTATTTAAAAATGTTTATTAAAGTGTGTTTTATTTCCTGATCCTCTAACTAAAAACACATTCGGATGTGTACAGTGGGGTTTAGCTACCAGTCAGCACTCCGATCTCAGACCTTGTCTTGGGAAGCAACGAAGCCCTTAATCATTCAGGGTAATGACATGTTTGTAAAAAAGTGACCGTATGTATGTAGCACGTATTTTCAAGAAACATTTCATATAAGGTGGTTAAAGTGGGGACGTAACGCGGGCAGCGATGGTGCGTTTGATGCAAGAGCTTTCGGCTCGTTGGAGGACCGGCGTGGGCCGGCGGCAGCTCCTCGGCGTCGCGCTGGCTGACAAAGCCGCGTCCTGGCAGAACAATGGGCCTGGGCTGGCGGCCGCCCGCGGCCCTGCACGGAGGTGCCGCCTCGGCGAGGCTGGCGAGCGCGTACCCCCTTCCGACCTTCTTTTCCTTTTTCCTGCTGTCGTTAGAGCTGTGAAATATTAAAATTAATCTGTGTGAAAATACACCTCAAATAGCACTAATGTCGCAGCGCAATAGCCCGGGCTCGTAACGTGTGGTTAATGCTGAACCTGGAGGCTCGACCCTTGCAAAGAGCAGCGTGTGCCGGGTAGAGCCTAGCGCTGCTCGGGGGTCTGCGTGTGCCGGGGAGCAACGGGCAGGTTAAGGACGGAGTTTGCACATTAGCTCGAATGCCATTGCGTTTATTTGCGTCATAGGCTGAACCTTGACAGTTCTTGGCGAAAATCTAATTAGAGATATGTACGCTGCTCCGCGCGCGTGTGTGCATTACATGTAAATGCACGCCACTATTTTGTGTAGGATATTAAAAAAAATATACAGGCTTTTGGTTGCCTTTTGTAAGGCATTAAGCTGTGACCCTCCCCTCCTCTTTTCCCTCCCCCTGTAGCCCTAGACTTCATGATGCCCTGACTGCTAGCTTAACATGGAGTTGTCTTTTTTATTTTTTTTATAAACCCAGTCACAACACAGAAAGAGGAGGAGGAGGAAGAGAGAGAAAGAGAAAACTAAAAACCCCGAAGGATGGGTCTCAAAAATCCTAAAGGAACCACGGGGAATTCCTTTTGAGCGCGAGGCGAGCCAGCCAGCCGAGGTAAGGCAGTTCCATCTCACCCTTTCTTCCCTTTCCCCCGCTCCCTGCCTCTCCCGCTCTCTTTTTGGTTATAAATCGCTGTTTCTTCGCGGAGCAGGGAGGGGAGGTGGGTGGAGAAGACACCTTAACTTCTTCCCCGCTTAAGCAATCTGGGACCGGCGCTCATGTGAATATGCAAATGGGGCCGCGGGCGCTGCTGACACGTGTGTGCGCGCCGCCGCCGCCGCCGCCGCCGCCGAGGAGCCTCGACAGGGCGCGCGGGGCGCTGGGACCGCCGGGGTGCGAGTGGGGGTGTGTGTGTGTGTGTGTGTGTGTGTGTGTGTGTGTGTGTGTGTGTGTGTGCGCGAGTGTGTGTGCGAGTGTGTGTGTGTGTGTGTGTGTGCATGTGTGCGTGTGTGTGTGCATCCCCGTGCGTGTGCGCAGCCCCCGCGGAGCCCTTGCGGGCTGCCGGGCCGGGCGGTGCCGGTTCCCCCCGCGGGCGGTGCGGGCGGTGCGGGCGGTGCGGGCGGGCGGCGGCCCCGGGCCCGGCGGAGGTGCGAGGCGCGGCTCAGCTCCGCACGGGCGTGACACAGTAACGCCGGGAATTAAGCGCGGTGGCTCCCGCGAGCCGCCCGGGGGGGGGGGGGGGGGCGCCTGGTCCCCCCCGCCGCTGATTGATGTCAGGGGCTAAGAGAATGCGTCTCCTTCTCGTGGCGGCGGCGATGGTGATTGCGATGATTATACTTATCATTAGTGCGAAATTTAAATTTTAAAATGGTCAGTGCCGGGTGTTGGGCGTGCGTGCCTGTTCCGAACGGTAGCGTAAATCCTCTTCATGCCAGACCAACTTTTTTATGGTAAAAAAAAAAAAAGACAGCATGCAGGATTCAGAAAATTATTAATTTATGAAATACAGTGGGTTGAATTACAAAGATTTTAATGCAGTTCCATTTTTATTGCGAATATACGAAGACATAGGAGAAAAGATGGGAAAGACTTTTGTTATTAAAAGAAAATCTTTTATTGGAGGGATGTTTTAGAAATTTACAGTCAATGAAATTTAATTTTATCCCTTGCCTTTTGCTTTATCCACATTTTAATAAAACAGCCATAAAGAATAAAAATACCACAATGATTGCTGAACAAAGCACATCTCCGGCGGTTAGTTGTGGGTCTGAATATGATTTAAAAATTGTGGCTGCGTTCTCTGATCCTTGTTAGTGTTTCAGACTGAACCCTTAAAGCCTGTACAAAGCAGGGAGCTGGGGGAGACCATTGCAGATGACACTAAACACAAATTACTTACAAGATGAGTATTTCGTGTTCAGTAGAGCCAAACTTTTTGATGATTTTTTTCGGTGCTTGCTTACCTGATTATTTGGACATACCTGGCAAGGGCTTATTCTGGGGAGAGAGAAATTGCCGCCGAAGTTCAGTGCTGCTCGTGGTGCCTGCCAGCAGCCCTGACGCTGTAAATGACCACTTACGGGTCTGCAGAGCATCACTACCATTAATTCATTGGAACAAAACATAGATGCAAAGCAACTCTATTAGTTTTCCTTAGGTATTACTGGGGACTTTAAAAGGATATACTAATGGGATAACTGTATTCACTAGATTAATAAATAACTAGAAAACCCCTAATTCTTGCAAGGGGTGGGGCTGGAGGAAGTGGATGAAAGTGACTCACGGTTAACTGAATAAAAACCCTGCGCAGAAATTGCCTGATTGATCATACTGTAGTGCACTAAGAGACAGCGAGACAACTGGAAGTAGCGGAGGGCGAGGGCAGGAGCAGCGAGCCCAGGGCGGCAGTGCAGCCCTGCTACGACAGCGCGCAGGGTGAATCCACCGGTCTGTTCCCGGTCTCAAACAATGGCCGGTGCCAGCACCCCGAGTCACTCCCGTGCCGCTTACGCGCCTCGCTTGCCTCGAGTTTTCAAAAATCTCGACTTTGGTGCTCGTAAATGCTAATTTTTCATCTTATCATTCGTGGTTTCCATAACTAACACAGAAAGGTGGCCAGTCGCGCAGTGCGTGTTAGTCCCCTCTGTCGCAAACAAAGGTTCCCGTGGAGGCGGCTTCTGCGTGCAGCGTGGGCCGGCGTCGCTGGCCCTCTGCGCGAAATCCAGAAGCTACTGTTGACATTCGTGTGAACGGAAAGCATTAGCGACTGCGTTTTACCTCTTGCGACCAAATTACAAGGCTACCTCTTCCTCTTGGCCACCATTTCGGAGGCGTTTGCGGGGAATGAGACGTGAGCCGTTCCCTGCCGAGCGCGAGCACCTGCGTGTGCTCCTCTCCCCGTGCACCTGACGGGCCGTGCACGCGTGTGCGCTGCCTTCCCTTCGCCTCAGTCTTCTGTGCCAATAAAGAAGAAAGGCAGGGATGAGGATTGTTGCTATTGATCTGCCCAAGGGGATCATTAGGCATCAGTATCAATCTACAAATCAGTGGGCCTGTGTTACTTGCTTGGGCAGTCATTGCCAATTTGTTCCTATTAGATGGCCGAGCCCGGAGGTGTTTGATGAGCAGATTGGG
Source organism: Dromaius novaehollandiae (assembly GCF_036370855.1). NCBI lineage: Eukaryota > Metazoa > Chordata > Aves > Casuariiformes > Dromaiidae > Dromaius > Dromaius novaehollandiae. The sequence continues at coordinate 24,543,579 of NC_088110.1, forward strand.
TCTTTATCTCAGCACTGGAGAGCACGCAGGCTCGCAGGGAAGCAGGGGAGCTTTGGAGGATTTTGTTGTTTGTTTGTTTTCCTTTACTGAAATCTGGCTGCATTTTTACTGCACCGTAAAGAATTTTGTATGGCTTGAATATGTTTCTGGTTTATATATAGTTTTTCATATCATCACATTAAACATATTGAGAGTTAAGGAGAAACTATTTTAAAATAATCCACTCTCTTTTATTTGGTATGTTTACCAGCAGCTCTCCCTATAAAAATACATATTCATGCCAGATTCTTTTGTTATCCTTTCCAGGTCAGACAGAACATTAGAAACGCAAACAATTTTTCTTTCCCTATCCCGCTGCCCATTCTCGGGGATTTATTCAGTGACTGTTTGTGAGGTGACCATTCTTGCTCTGTTTCCCTCTGTGGTTTAATTAAATAAATGAAAAATTAAAGCTTGCAGGTTATGTTTTATTCGAAAGCATTATTTACATTTTTACTCTGAAATGGTAGTCCTAGCTTTTTGACAATATTGATTTGATACTAATCCTTTTGTGAGGAGGGCTATGCAGAATGTTTTAGAAGAGTATGTGTCCTCATCTGCATATTTTCTTTATTTTGTAATTTTTCATACTATGCAAAATGAATGAACAACAAAATTCTACAATTCAGAAAGAACGTAAATTAATAACAAAAGATGGATTAAAATGGATCATGTGAATGTTATGATCTGACATCGATGCCTCGTTATTTAATGCAAACCTTGATTTTCAACTGTTTCGTTTCACTCATGACATCAGCATCGTGCACAGTTTAAACATCTGTCCAGCCGTTAAAGACCCTATTGATGCTTGGTTATTGGATTTCTAATTTTCAGGTTTTGTCAGGGGGTTTAGCAGACTATATGAGTGTTTATAATTTCTAATGAGTTTAATCTGTAATTTGTGCCTATTACCTGTGACTGTCGAATCACTTTCCCAGTATTTGGTCTGTAAAAATTCAAAATAAAGAAATGCAGGCTTTTAAATAACCCCAAATATTTGTCGTATCTTTTATATCCAAGTTCATGTGCAGTAAACGGAACTATACATTCTTATTCTGTTTGAAGATCAGGAATGATTTTAACCCTGCATCTCTGCCGCAATCACAATATATATTATCTAAATCCAAGTTTCTTGGAGGACTCTTTGGATGTATGTCATTATTTCAATTGAGAGGAAATAGTGTATGTTTTCAGATACTGGAAGCCTGATTATTGCTGTTTTATTAGTATTTGATCCAATTCTATCTTTTTTTTTTTCCCTGAGCCAGTTCAGCTCCTCCACATTCAGAAGAGAATTCACCTCATTCTGTCTGACAAGTGTTTTTGTTGTTGAGCAGTCTATCGTAGCTGTGTAAACATACATCCCTGTGAGTTTTGGAAGCAGAGCAGTTTTAATTTATCATAAACTTCGTATAACTCATTAGCTTTCATCTTTACATTGCATGTATAGAAATGAATTTGAAGCGTGCTGAGAGGGGATTTTTTTCTTAGGAGTTTGCTGTACAAATATTTATGGACCTTTTCCTTTGTAGTGGAGATTCCAGTCGAAATAGCTATCATGATATTAGCAGCAGACTTTGGCTTAAGGAAAAGGTTGCCAAAAGCTATTGTTTATTTAGTCATATGGCATTTTGTATTGAAATTTGTTTTGCTACTATTTGTAAAAATACAGGACTCTCTTGGGATAAGAAATCAGGATTTTTCTTATACTGTGAAAAAAAGGGAGGAAAAAAAGCTCTCAGAAAATTAAATACAAGCATGTTTGTATATATGAACCTAACTTTGTAATCGCTGCATATTCTGACTGTTTTCAGTGTAAGAGGTTTGTTGCCCATTCAGAAAACACATACATGGAGATTTTATTATGTTTTTTGTTTTAAAGATAATAATTTGTCTCTCAGTTCTAGTTGTTTATGTTTCTGTCTATATCTCTTTCCTCTTCCGTGTTTTATTTAGTAAGGTTTCATCTGTGAAATTTCTCCATGAAACAATTGATACATTCTCAGCACGCTGTGGTGAGTGAAAAAAAGCCCTTAGATTAATGGTCAGTGTCTCATACACACAAATTTGTGTTACGATACTACAGAGAAGCTGCGAATTACTGACAAGATCTAGAATAATTCCTAATGCTGTCGAAGGCTTCATTTTCTCCTCCGCATGATGGATGAGGCATAAGAAGTGCTTTCTGAGATCGTTAATGTGCATCATTCTGTTAAGTGTTATTAAAGTCCGTCTGTCTTAGGCAGCAGAAACAATATCTTATCCCTTATTTTGTCTCTCTCTTTTCTAAACTACAACTGCAGATCCTGCCTTTTACTAATGTGCCCTTTTGTTGGTGCTCTTCTTTTAATGGCTAGTTTATACCATAACGTTTAGGCTGTTTTTAGGATTGCATTTTCCCATTCAGTCAAAATATTGGCTTGTTACATGGGAAAGTACACAAAATTTCAAGATTACCCTATTTGTAACCTGTAGGCAATAATGGACCAGCAGAGGATCCATACCGAAGTATTGTATTTAAGCTTAGAAAAGATGAGTGAACTTCTATTCGGAACCGGTGCCTGTGTTAGGGGGACAGTTTGGTAGCGCGGTCGGCCTGACTGAGCTGGCGCCGGGCAGACGGCCTGGAAACCTCTGGTGGGAGAACCGCAGCACCTGGTGCAGGTACGGGCAGCGCTGCTCAGCGCGCAGGGCGGCATCGCGCACGGCGTCCGCTGCATTAGCCGTGTCAAACCTGTGATCGTGTAAATATAGAGCAGCCGTGATTTCTTCTTTGGGAGGGAAATCAATGCAGAGAGAGTGTTCAGAGGAGAGCCAAACTTTGGCAGCGCTGTCCTGTTTGGACACAGAAACTGCCCCGCGAGTTGGTCCTTTTGGACATTGCTCCGCTCTTTCAGCTGGAGCACTTGACATTTTGGGAAGGGGGTAGAAAGGGGAAAGGCAGCAGCAGGAGGAGGGAGCTGGGCCAGGTACAGATTACAGATGGATCATATTAAATCAAAAGTAATTTTAACCAAACAGAAGAATTCACTTTAAAGGTTTTTAACCTTTCTTAAGAGCCAATTTTTCCTTAAGCCCTGTGATAATAAAATACAATATAATTTATAGAGCGCATGGGTATGCATTCCTCTTTTTTTTTTTTTTTTTTTTTTTGGTACAGTCAGATAAAACATATGTATATAGAGCATGGGTATGCATTCCTCTTTTTTTTTTGGCTACAGTCAGATAAAACATATCCAACTGGGATGATAATCAAGCAAAAACAAAAAGCAACTGATCATGAAGCCATTTAGAAATGTAACATTCCTTTTAAAAGAGATTCAGACATACTTGGAAAGCCTCACTTATATACTTTTAATAGAATTATAGAAGTGTGATGCACAGCTGGTAAAAGCTCACTCATCCACAGCACAGCTAGTTTTTGAGTATTTAATTTTATATTTGAATAATTCTCCAGATCAGGCTATAATCATGAATGTCATATAAAAAGATTTTTTTCATAAATTACATTATTTCACAGATGTGCAAATACTTCTGTGAAAAAAATTACATTGATCAGTTTTTAATACCCCCCTGTCTCACCCTTCAGTCAAAAGAAAAAATAGCTTTTTTCCCATCTTTGTCTTCAGAAAGGTGCTAGATTGTAAACATCTGAAGGAAATGAAAGGGGGTTGGCCAGTCCACCCCAAATTCTTTCCAGATTTTCATTCCTTTCACCAGCAGCCTTCTGTTCTTAGAAGAGAGGGAGGAACAGCAAAAGAAAGAGAGAGATGTCTCTGTTTCTTATTAAAATTTAAAGTGAAAAGCATTGCTATATTTTACTAATTTTCAATCTGCTAATTTGGAAGGCATTTAACAGAGAGGAGTGCAGGTTAGGGAAGCAAGGTTAGGCAACGTGTATCCGGGCAGTTCTGAATGATAAACCATTGCAGGCAATTAAGATCAAATTTGGAAGAGCAGAGAGCGAGACACAATCCACATTAAATCTGACTGTTTGTTTTGTTTGTACTAATTTGACTTCTAAACAGAAACTTATACAATCATGTTAATTTTTTATAAAAAAGTGACCCTTTTATCAAGAATACATTTTGCAATATGGCCTGTGCTCTTCACAGTTAGTACTTAGGTTGCACTGATTTTCTCTGACAACGTTCAGGTATGCCTGAGAGCAAGTGGTCTGATTTTGTGCTTTTGTGGTTGCTGTAAACACTCACATTTACTCCCGAAATGTCGCTAGGTGCTTGCTTAGGAGCAGGTGCTTTCTCATTAGAACTGCAATTTAATTAAAACTCCTGAACCCTTTTCTTTCATCTGTCCAAAACATTTAATTGAGGAATAGGTAATTATGGAAAGCATAGTATTACATGCAGTATATCTGATAATACTGGAAAAGTTTGCCTTAATGTTTAGTTCATGGAGGATGATTCAGATAAATGTGCATTTAAAAGCTTTCTCATCTAATATACTATTTAGTTATACTTTTAAGAGAAAAAAGGCTAAAAATAACTTTATAAAAAATAAAACAAGGTGTTATACCCTGACTGTTTGGTCTTAAATCATAGTTGCTTGCTTGTTTTTCAGGAAATTTAAGTACCAGATGCACTTGGAGAAAGCAATCTAAACATCAGAGTTTATTTCAATATGCAAGTGGTATAAAAATATGCAAACCCTGATCATAGTGCTATGGAAACTACTCCACAAAAATGTGGAACGAAAGCTGTTACTGTAAGTGTGGTTCATGTATTGTAACAGCTGTGACAGCCTGATGCAGTTTAACACTTGTTCAATTATAAGAAAATATTCAGAAGAAAAAACTTGATTTAAATCAAGATCGTAATAATCTTCCCAATTTACAAAATAAACCAGTAACAAACATTATCTTTCTCCATGGTGCACCCAAATTAGTATTTCAGTGGACTCTAGACGATGGAAGCATTTCTCCCCTCTCTCTCCAGTTCCAGGAGCATTTTTCAGGGTTTATGTTACAGTTATTTGCAGATTATTTTAGGTCTGTGTTCTTTTATATCCACTTAGCAACTTGCAAGGAATATTTCAGGAGCAGACTGTGCTTTACATGCATCCTTTTTGGGGAGCAGGAGAAATGGGTGTGGTGGATTTAAAAGTGATTATATATTTATGACAGATGGTTTTCAGTTTATGCAAGCAAGCCTAAATAGACACTAGCACAGAGACAACCAGTCTTGGAATTTGGATACGTATCATTAGGCTCTTTCTGTTAATCAAATGCAAGAAATACAGTAAATGTATTTTTATACATGACCTGTGAACAAAACTGGCCAATGTATATTAAATATAATAGGTCTTTAAAGGAACATTTATATTTTCAGTTAAACTTTTTTTTGATTTGTTACAAGTTGTACCTATTATCAGGGTTTTAAGAATATTAAGGATTAAAATCATCATACTGCATAAATTTTAGTTATTTACTATAGTTTATAAGTATCATGAAATGACCTTTTTCTGGCTTCATAAAATCAGTGGCTTAATATAATTTAGAATCTGAGAGTGTAAGTTCCTTGATTCATTTATCATTTTCTACTGAAATTTGTTTAGTCTAGGTAGAAATCCTACTCTTTACTTTTCCTACCAGCAATATATGCTTTGTACACTGGAAACTAGAAAACCTTTGTGTTTTTTCTTTTTCTTTTTAGCTTGACCAGAAATAATCATTATAGATTTCTTCATAAAAACCCAGACTTTATAAATAAAGGCTGTTGACTGACGGGAGATCCATGCCCCAAATGAAGGCAGAGTATGACCCATATTAGTTATTTTTCGGAATTGCAAAGTGTGTTAATATACAATAGATACTGAATTAATGATAGGTTTTGACTGTATGCCAAGCAACTCCTTTATGAATGTAATTAAGTGTATAGTTTTAATAGCTTCAACAGGAATTAAGTTCTGAACTTTCATATAAACAATGTTTATAAATATATATGTATCAAAATGAGAGTAGGAAGATATACAGTAATTTTTTAAAAAATTCTGCTTTAGTTAGTATGAATGCTTTCAAATGGGATCCTAAAATCTCCAAACTGAAGCTCTCATCTTCTAAGGAATTTCAGTTACCTGGAATAAAACGTTGCCTTAGAAATTACTGACGTAATAGTCCCCTTGGGAACTCCATAGCAGTCAGAGTGAAACCCAACAATAAATCCAGGGCCACCTGGATAACTACCATTAAAGGCTTTTTCTGTGGAAAAACTCTTTAAAAGCTTAATTCTTCCTAAATGTAAAGTTCAGTGATCATGTTTCTATATACCTTTCATAGTTAGGTCTTTTACTTTTCTTTGTTTAAATAACTTTTCAAAGCATTTTTGACAGGAAAAACATGGTGTTTTCCACGGATGGCATCACTCACTTAGCCCTACATGCACTGAACCCCGGTCGATAAGGATTTTCAAGCGTAGCTAGCCTTAGCAGTGCTAATAAGTCAAATTAGTTTGCAATGAAAGTTGGAAACAAATGGCATGATAAGAGGTAAAGAAGTATGCTTTGCAGTTTTTTTTAAATTACTGAATCATTATAAATGAAATCTGCTTATGAGTTAATCCTGCAAAGTGAATTTTGCATAGAAACCTCTTCCTGTGTGCAAGTGCCTCCTTGGGATGGAGCCTGGGTCTTCAGGTCTGCTGAAATCCATGGCGGGTTTGTCTCGGCGGCTGCATTCCAGCCTTGTTCCTCACGGAGAAATCCCACCGAAGTCAATTGAATTTTCAGCAAAAATTGAAGGTGGAATGTGCCTGAAAAAATGGAAAGGGCAAAATTGATAGACTTAACAGCTGGTAGACTTTGGCAACCGAAAGATGGTAAAAGGTTATACCACTTAGAACCGTTATTTTGCTCTCTTACTGCTGTAAATCAGGATTCATTTCACTGAACTGAGATGTATTAAAATGGTATAAACGAGATAAGAATCGGACCCCAAAGCATGTGTATTTCTGGAGCAATTGTTTAAACTACACCTGTAGATAATTGAAAGGAAAAACACAGGGATCTTGAAAGAAGATTCCTTGTCAGGAACTGGTTCAGCTTTCTTACTGCTAATGAACAGAGCCAGGAATGCCACAGAGCTTGAGATGGTTACTTGCAACTTTTGAGTGCTGTTTTTTTTTTTTTTTTTTAATGATATTGCTTAATTATGGAGCGGGGGGTTTATGACTAGACAAAGTAAAGCCCTGCTTTAACCCCAAGACCATTGACCTGATCGCTAGGGATTATTTACTTTTTTTTTTCCCAAGGAAAAAAGCATAAGACCTTCAGTGACCGTCATGGTCTCTAATGTATACAAGTAGACTAGCAAAATAGCTCGACTTTGAAAGCTTAATGTAGAAGTATCAAAGAATTTTCATGTATATGCGACAAACTGCACAGTTTCCGGAGTGCTCGTCTGCTCTGCAGCTCATCCATTATGTGAATGAGATGTGAAAATAGTTTCTTATTTCTTTGAGATACCAGCAGACCGCACAAGCAGCATTACTTTAAAAATGCTGGAGCTAGTTTGTATAGATTTATTCTGAAAGAGGGGGAATGTGTGGTCCAGATCATTTAAAGAAAAAAAATCCTGCTTTTAAGGGGGTGGGGGTGGGGGGGAATAAAGGCACTTGCATTACATATTATAGCACGGTAGCAGGGACTACATGTCAAAAAGTTAACGATAGGTAAGTTGAGAGACATCTGAGGTTAGCTCTTCTTATTTGCTTCAAGCATATATGAAAATAATTTGAAGCCGTTATTATATGCATGCAGTTAGTTTATGTGATTGCATGTTTCTAATCACGTTTTTATTCTTTCCTTGCTATCTTCCACTTTTCCACTGAACTTTTATTCTATCTTGTCTTAAATGACTATGTAAGGTCTTTGGGAAAGGATGGCTTTCTATTTGTTTAAGCAGTGCCAGTGATTTTCATTATGATACATACATGATGTATTTGTATATATATTTCATATATTTTGTATATATATAAAAATAATAGATTGTGATGACTCCAGTTTCTCCAGAATTCAAAGCTGTATTTTTTTACTGTATCAGAAAGGCAACATCTGAATTTAAATTAAAAATATTAAGAAACGAACAATGCCCCCTCATACCAGTGGAAGTTTTATGGCAATGTAGCTCATTATCAACATTTTTAGAAAGGAGAAAAGGAGACAAGAAGAAAGTATGTTACTCTTCTCAATTGTCTTTTAATATTGGCTAACGTTCTTCTACATCCATGTCCAGTAGAAATGTGTGCTTTAATATTTTGATATTTCAGACCACATTAAAAAATAGACCTTTTTGATTTTTATAGAAATATATAGATAAATAGATTCTGTTTCAGTGTGTATTTACGTATGTATTTACGTATGGCCATTTCACAGATTACCTGGCGTGATGCTTGGAAGATGATCCTCCTTGCTATTATTCCAGACTTCACTAAATTTACCTTATTCTAAATTGGTACATTAATACGGAATTTCAGTAGTTTTATATGGATACAATATTTGCTTCATTTTCTTCTGTGGACTTCCAATTTTAAACAGTCTCTGTTTTCCATACGTAATGCGTGATTTTTTAAACAGGCTAAAATAGTTATTTATACTGTTTTTTATCTTGAAAATTAGATTTATTATTTCTTTTCTTTTTGGTTCATTTACCTTATCCTTCTCTTATCACCAGATCCTTTTTTCAGATGCATTTATTTTCAAATGGCACTTTTTTTACTTCTAGTATAATTCTATTGTTTAGACAAGAGGGTTTTTCATGCAAGTATATGAAGGACTTGTTTTGATGTTCTCCCCAAACCAGTTTTATACACACAATCAAATGTAGGAGCCATCACTCATATTAGGGGAGATGTTTTGTCTACAAAGATCTGGGATGAAAACCTATCCTGAGAGAAATCCCAATTTCATTGAAAACATGGAACTCTCATTAAAATCCTGGCTCCAATGCATTTACCTGTCGGGACAGAAAGGCTTTCTCGATATTGCCTGATCTTAAAGTGTTTGGCTTGTGGGACACTGCATATGGCAGCCGCAGAACAACAGGTCTCGTGAAGCATGATTCAGATCCCGCGGTTTTCGCTTGTGTGCTCAGAGGTGGAAGCGAGCAGGCATGGTTTTCTTTCAGTGGACAGTGGAAGTTCTGCATTTTGGATGTATGTTGGAACTATTTCAGGAACTATTTTCATTCATGAACCACTGCTTTTCTGCAAGTTTTTGTTTTTGAGGAGAAAACAGGTTTCCTACACAGGGTAAGAGACAGTAGTTTGATATGTGACCCACTGGGTACGGTATGGGCCAGATTAAAGATGCCGGGCAGAGAGAACTGACAGAGTGTTTTTGTTAACTCCTGGAATAATTGATGAAAAAGCAATTTCTCTTCCTTCTTCAGCTCGCTTCCTTCCACTCCCCCTGCTACACAAAGCAAAGCCTTTAGTAGCCCCTTGACCTTCTTCTCCCTGCTTCTCCATGCTGGAGACAAACGACCATCAGCACTGCAGACGCTGGCTGCCTGGAGCAGTTTGGTGGGTCCACCTCCAGCCCGGTGAGCCCACCTCCAGCCTGGTGAGCCCACCTCCAGCCTGGTGAGCCCACCTCCAGCCTGGTGGGTCCACCTCCAGCCCGGTGAGCCCACCTCCAGCCTGGTGAGCCCACCTCCAGCCTGGTGAGCCCACCTCCAGCCCGGCGAGCCCACCTCCAGCCCGGTGAGCCCACCTCCAGCCCAACGAGCCCACCTGCAGCCCGTCGAGGCCAGCATGGCAAGGTCCTCATGTGCCCTCTCCTGCCTCCAGCCTCTCCCATGCTTCTGCGGTGGCTCTGCCCGCTCTGCCTCACCGCTGGACCTTGGCCTGCTTTGGCCGGAGGAGCGCGGGAAGCTGCAGACGGGAGATGGCAGGTCGGCTGAGGTCACGGGTGGCAGCGCTGGGGTTCCCGCTGCGGGAACAGGGGTCCGGGTGGCTCCTTCTCTGGAGCGTGGCAGCCGGCAGCTAGTGCCGGGGACCCCGGCGTCGCGCCCAGGCGAAGGAAGGGAAGGGAAGGGCTTCGTCCCCGGTGGGTTGCTGGCGTTGGCCTCGGGGAGGCTGTTCAATTTCTGACTTTTTGACCAGCTGGTTGACTGGACAAATACTTTAGTTCTTTGTTCTTCAGTTTCCCATCTGTAAAATAACGATAGGTTTTTTTTTTTCCCTATTATTCTTCGTCTTGTCTGCCGTGCTTGCACACGCTCAGGACACGGCGTGCCTTGTGCGCAAGTGTGCAGCGCTCAGCGCGGCGAGGGCTGGGTGGGCTCGTGCGCCCTTGTGCCGCTGTAATGCGGCTAATAACACATGAGATAAAAAGCACTTATGCGATTTAGGAGCATAAGAGCGGCCAGATTTCAATGGGACCGAGGTGCCTGTTTCACTGAAGTGCTGTTGAAAATTCCACCCCGCAATGCTGAGAGCAGCTCGGAGCGGCCCGGAAGATCCCGGGCAGTCCGCGGGAGTCCGAGGGACGTGCGGCTGGGCTCTGCTCGCTTCTGGGCACTTAATCCGCGCGCTGGTGCAAAGCACCCAAGGCTGCTTGTGCGCGCGACGCAGAGCCCTTGCTCCGCTCTCGCGGCTTCGAGGAGCCGTTGCGTCACGCGGGTCGCACGTGGCATCGCAGCCGCGGCGCCGTGTCGGGGAGCCGCCGGTGTCGGGCTGGTCCCGTCCTTTGCACCAGCGGTCCTGACACTCGGCGTATAAAAATCACACGCTGGAGAGGGCTGAGGGACACCGGGGTCGCTTGCTGCTAGTGATTATTTTTCCGGGTGTTGTTAACTTGTTACTCAGCAGTGCTTGGAGGGAGTTGAAAAGGACAGGCTTCAGCGGGAAATCACGAAGGAAAACGCTGGGAGGGGATCTCCGAAGCAGAACATAATGAACTATAAAAGGAGCTGATGTTTCAGGGACAATTTTTTTCTTTTTGTTCAGTGCCGAATGTTGGATTGGGCATTTTTCCAGTTAATTTTCCAGTCTTTTGAAATATGAGCTTTTTTAGCTAGATTTTAACTTCTCCCTCCCAGTAGATGGCATTGCAGCCTGCCCAGTGCACGGGGAGAGCTGCTAACGTGCCAGACGTACTGCTTCGTTTTTGCCGGGTATTTTCCTCCTCCTTTTTTTTCTCATCATTAAATACCAACTGGCTGTTATAAATAAGAATCCTGCTTTTTGTAGTTACTTGCAATTGTGAAAGGACTTGATTTCTCTTGATGTGTTACTTTAACTAAGTTAAATATCCCTTACAAATGCAGAACTATGTTGTGATTCAGCTTAAATATATGTATATGGGAATATAAGAGCAACCTTTTATTTTATTTAAATATACTTTCAGTCATCGCTTCTTATATTTACATGTAGGTAACACATTCAAAATTCAATTTATTTTGAAGATTTTTGCATTCAAAATGTATTTCTTATAACAATGTCCCTAAAATCTCACATTCATTGTTATTAGGAAAAAATCTTCCTCAAGGATCGCTAGGAAACAAACTAAATTTTTACCAGAAAAATAGAGGTTTCATGCCAAATAGTTCTAATATATTATTAATTTTAAATGTGTATAGTTATAAAAATTTTACTTTAAGAGGTGAGATTAAAAAGCAGAAAAGACAGATTTTGTGTGTGGTGTATTGGATTTCTGTTGGGGGGGTGGATTTTCTAGCATTTATATTTCTGCCTCAGATATTTGTGTTTGTTTTTCATGGGCTTTGTTAATACCTAAGGGAACCATTAATGCAGCCGAAATAACACGAGATCTGATGTTCTCATGGTATTTTAGTATTTCGATTCCTAGATGGAAATATCATGAGAACACCAGATCTCGCGTTATTTTGGCCCCATAAATAGCTCCCTTGGGAATTTTTAAAAAGCCCATAAAATACATAAACACAAATATGGAAATGTTCTGGTTCCTGCAGAACTTGCATGCGCAGTCTTCTCTCTATTGAAGGTATCAGTCAGCAGCTTTACTTGCCTCCGAGCTGATTTGTCTTTGTCGCTGAGTGAAACCACTCTTTCTCTCTCAAAACTGGTGCTAGAATACTGGACTCATATGGGTAATTTTTATTAGGTAGAAGAAAATTCTAGGTTTCTCATACAGACAGAATATTTTTCCTAATATGGCTTTACTCATATCACTGTTTCTTTTCTATAAACATATTATTAATATTTTGATTTTTGGTACAAGTATAACATTCACGGTATATTTAGTTGTATCTAGTTAATTATTTAATCAAGTAAATGGTGTCTTCGGCTCTTAGCTAAAACAAGATAACATCCCAGTATCAGGATTAAGTTTTCATCTGTATCAACTGGCTTAAAAATACTGAACTTGATTCCTTTTGAATTAACTGAGTCTTATTTTATTTTTTTTTTTCAATATCACCTATCACCATAGTAACCACTAGCTGTCAGTTCAGTTTCTGACATTTTTCTCATTTGGTAAGATTTCAGAATTGCCATCCTCCCTGCCAACATGTCATGAACAAGGAAAAAAAAAATTGCATGAAATATCTAATGGGTGTCTGGTCTGATTGTCCTCACTCGTGGCAGGAAAGACAAAAACTGATGAATTGTGAAATGTATTCAGAGGGATTCAAGAAAAGCAAGTGTCTAGGACCCCCTCCTCACCAACACCTCCTCGTTTTCATCTTGTTATGCTTGATGCACCATACATGCTTGCCCTGACACTTGGGTTTGTAGAAATTTAAGATTAACAGTTTTTACATTCACCTCGCTGATCCCTGTTTTTTAAAGTCATCATTAAAAATAAAGTTAGCAGAGCTTGTATTTAGCACTATTTCCCACTCATTGATGAGATTTTAGCACCTTTAAATTTGCAGCAAAACACTTTCCATGTCTGAAGTCAACAGACAATTCTGTATATTTCTACATTTTTGTTCTGGACTTCTATATTTTATGTTCATTAGAAAGAAACCTTTGAACAGACCAATAAGTGCTAAAAAGAAAAGCAAATTCTGGGTAACTCACTGGACTGATGTTATGCTAAAGTGGCATAGGACAGTAAACAGCAAAAATGTGCTTTCCCTTTTTCTTTCTCCAATCAGTTTAACTGAAAAAAATGTAAATTTGAAAAAGGTCTGATTGTGTTCAGCAAAGAGTGCATGTGCCTTCTGAGTGCAAAAAATATCAGCAAGGTATCTGATTATTAATGCTACAAAAAGGATAGAAGAGAGAGTACCGGTTTACTTTTGGTAAAACAAACAGAACTACAGCAAGAATGTCTGTATGTATAACATTTCTACGTAGGCATGTTGTATACATGTATACAAACATACATGTAATCAGCGTGTTACGTTTGCACAGGTATAAAACAAATATGTGCATCTATCCGTATATGTATAGAAAGAGAGTAACTGGGATGTATTTCAGAGGTTTTGTTTGGGGCTATATCAATCTATTTTTTTTTCCTGGCTGTCTCTGAATTCAGGCTCAGCAGCAGGAACTCATTTCAGAAACATAAAACTGATTTGATAAGCAGCTGCAGTGTTCAGTTCCCGTTTACTAACGGGTGGACAACCCCGCGATTTTCAGAGCTCCACTCAGAACTGTTTGTGGTTCACATTTCAGATGCTGTGTCTACAGTGTCTCAAAAAACATGCAAAACCAAAAGAAAATAATTGAAACAATACTAGACCGTTATAACCATTTGGGAACATTTTTAGAAATTCTTATTTGTAAGTATATATGCTCACTGCTGAAACCTCTATCTGTAATAAGACTAGAAACTCAGAGGATGTAGCTCTTTCCAGTAAAAATATATATTGATATTATAAAATCCAAGACTGCATATTTGTAAATGTTTTTCCCCCTGAATTTGTGGATTAAGCTTTTCAAACTGCATCTTTCGAATTTTTAAAATAGGGTTAAGAAACGTTGTCAAAATAGCATACTGGGGGTAAGCACACTACACCTCATGCTCTGGTATGGATAGATATATGCACTTCTGTATAAAAACACGTGTATGTGGATGCAGGATATATCTAAATTAAATGGATTTCTTAGTTTTTTTTTTTTTTTTTAATTAGACATTTGAGATACAGGTAATGTTTAAATATTTCCTGTATTTTAGAATGAAAAAACATAATCCTTGAGAAATAACTTGAAAATTATTATATTTTAATGCATATTTCAGACATAAATTTTGCAAACTGTATTTTTAAAATAGTTATATAAATATAGCTTATGAAATAGATAGTCTGGGAAAGTGTAACTCTTTTAATGATACTAATATTGTTTTATATAATATTTGAAAATAAATGGTGTAAACAAAATGAGCCCTAATGTCTTCATGGTTTATAAGATTTATAACAATAATCAGCAAAACACTGTAACACTGTTTGCACCTTGTGTGCCCTTAAGCCATTGGATCACTCAGTTAATTGTATAAATTCCATGCACTATGGAAAATCATGATGTATCATTTATATTCAGCTATGTCAGGTGTATAAATATTAAAATATATTGGCCAAAAATGGCTGATTATCCCTCAAACATTTTGTGATAAATCTTCTCTTTTTATGGTGGTGGTAGTGTTGAGGATGGGGTTGGGGGGGGATGAACTAAATATTTCATGTTATTTGGAAATATTCTTTAAATAACCTAGATATATTATTAATGTTTTACAACTGCTTTAAAAATCCTGAAGCTTGTTTCACTTTATAGGATAAAGTGGTTCAGTAGCCGAAGCAAAAGTTATTTTTATAAGGAAAATACACAAATGATAGGGATTATGCTGTTTATTTGGAATGCAACATGACCAGTTCATACAGATTTCATGCTGATGCCCCTTTATAAATAAAGGTGATGTCCGTTAATGCGTGCCATAGTCAGCACCTTGATGCAGTAATACTGGAAACGTTAATGTGTATTTAAGCATGGTTTTATTATTCACCTATAGTCTTCCTTAGTAAATGCACTATTATGCACAGTCACAGTGTATTTTTATATAGGTACAGCTGCAGTATTTATGACACAATCTTTTGACTGAAAATATATTTAAAATTTTATATGTGCACATATTTCTATATATCTTTACCACATAGCATGCAACGTAAAGATATTACTATGGAAGGAATCTATGTGACAATGTGAAGAAAATGCTGTTATACATATTTATTGATAGTAATGTATGTTTTTTAATGAATAAATAAATACAGAGTTGGACTGTGTCGCAAATGTGTTTAGCAACTAGCTGTATCCAGTGAGAAGGTAGGAAATGTCAGAACAGGGTCTTGTAAATGCATGTGGCTGGGAAGAATAAAATAAAAATGATGACTAGCTCTGACAAGCAGACTTGGGGTGTATGATATACTTTGTTCATTTGATTCTTAGAACTCAGTCGGGGTTAAATTGGAATCCAGACATCAAAGAATTCCTCCACCAGACCCAAATTTTGTCCGTATAATATTTTTCTTACAGTTGTCATAATTTTAGCTAATTTCACAGTGCAAAATTTTTTGCTGTTTGAAGTATTTTCCTAAATATACATACAATCCAGCAGTGGGATGTATTCTTTATATATAACGTGTTTCCCTGATGTCCGTGGTCAGGCAGCCGAACACCTCCGGAAGCCCCTGGACGCAGGGGACCTTTGTGTCTGAGCCGTCTGCGCCCTCGCGTGTGCCGTGCTCGGGCAGGACCCTCGAATTCTGCGGGAGGGGAAGGCTGAACACGTTCAATAGCAACGCCCTTGTTTCTTTTTCTGCCCCCGGCTGTTGTGTCTGAAATGCTTGAAGCATGTGGTGCTGCATATTTGGTGGCTTTGCAGATTTCTGCACGATTTCTATCTGAAGGTCAGGGCTGTGGAAATACATCAGGTTGCGATTTGGGATGTTTGCCATTTGCCATTTAGCCTCGCTCCTTCTTATCAGATCGCTCGGGAACACGGGCCTAATAAAACAGGGAGCTGCTAGAAAAAGAAGAAATAAATATTGTTCTGGTTTTACAGAGTTTCTTTACTATTACACAGCATGCAATTTGAAATGTATTTTTTTAAGTTTGTCTTTTTGCTTTGGAATTGTTGAACTTGGTGGAAAAATTTAATGGTGGAGATTTATAATTTTGCTGGCTATTTGCATATATTAGTATTTTTTTAAATTAAAAAATTCTTTGTGTTTCCATATTAAAAAAAAGGAAAAGGTTATAGGAAGACAGTGCAAGAGAGAATGAATGGGGAATGAAGTTTTCCTGTACATCCTAGATTGGTTTAAAAACAAAACATCTTGTTTGTGATAAGTTTTCTTCTGCATACCCTTATTGCGCCGGATTTTAAAAGCCTAGTCGTAGTTAACCATTGAAAACATGAAAACTCCTTTGAAGGCGAAGCTGGTTAATTTGGCTGCATGTCTCTGTGCCAAACGCAGAGGGACGGAGCGAGACGTGGTGAACGTATCGCGCACGGGCACCGTCCGGGCAGCTCCCGATGGCCGCACGGGCTTCGTACTCTCTTTTTAATTTTTATATTCTGCAAAGATTGAAATCGCTAATGCCAATTATCCGATTTTAATTTTTAAATGTAGAATCCAGTCTGTCTATCAAAGGAAAAGGTGGGTTTCTGTCCGCGAGGTCTGCGAATGACCGTCGCTTTCAGCGGTACCGGGGGCGGCTGGGAGAGGGGAGCCGGGTGGACGAGGAGCCCTGGGTGCCCGCCGCGGCTTGCGGAGCAGCGCGCTTCACGGGCGGCCTGCGCGGCTTCACGTGCGTGGGCTTGCTTGCAAATGAGGCTTTAAACCTGCACGCTCAAAATACCTCCAGTCTGCACTTCAGAAGGGGGAGGGGGCACCGCTGCCGTCCAGCCGAGGGTACCTGGGTCGGGCGCCCTTGCCGGGGCCGGCGCTGGCTCGGGGGCCGCGGTGGGCACCGCGGTGCCGGGCAGGACCTCGCCGCGCGGCGTTGCACCCGCGCAGCCCGGCCGGGCGCAGGCACCATTTTCCGAGCGTGCCCATGCAGATAGTTCAGGTAGTTGGGAAATTGTTTGTTGCTTCCAGGCAGTTATTAACGGTTCCATTTGCACAAAGCCGTCCCAGCTGTGGTCTCAGCACAAAATGCTTTGCTTATTATTGCCTCATGGCTAAAGCCTGTCCGACACACGGAGTTTATTTTTTTCCTCGCATTGGTGGGGGTGGGGGGGAGGGAGAGGACTGAAAGGCCACCACAATCTGTATGAAACCATCATTCTCTTATTTTAACATTTTTTAAAGCAAAACACTTTACTTCCGTGTTGATACCTTTTTGCATTTTATTATTTTGTTGCTAATTTACTTAACCATTAGCAAATTAAGGTGTATTACTGCTTGGATGCATTAAAAGCACCAAGGAGTTGCGGTCCTTGTGGCTATTTCGGGCAATGTCATAAGCACACTCTTTTTTTTATTGTCCTCCCAGGGAGCAGAATTTGAACTTAATATTCCATGAAATAAGCCATTGTAATCACGTTGGGTTAATAGAAGAAGTAAAATTGCCTCTCCTCTCACAAGACATTAGAGCAAGGCTGCATTATTAAAGTTTTCTTGCGGACAGGCGGTTTAAAATATATCCTCAGTGGCTGACGCAAGTCTTTTCAGTGGGGATGACAGCTTTTCAGATCTTAATAGGCTGTTCATTTCTGGCCTACGAGTTTTCAGCATTTCTTCTTTTCAAGCCAGGCTGTGACATGATGGCTAAAAACTGACATAAAGAAGTGCCATGTACTGTGAAAACCTTTATTCACTAAGTGGCTCCATGTAAATTGGTGTCAATAAGCAAACAATTAGAACTTTAAAATTGTTGGTTTAAATCCCTTTTCTCCTTAATCATTTGACCTAAAAATCTCTCCTTTATTTTTTACTACTTTGGATGTGGTGCATATAAAACGGTAGCAAAGTGTTTAGCAAGTTAAAGTGGCTCAGATCTTTATTACAAATCCGTAAAGGATATTTAGTCAAGGTGAGTTTGTCATAGATTTTTTTTTCCTTCAAAATGAAATTTACAGTGAACTAAATTCCAGGTAAATGATAATGGAGAAAGAAGGTGCTGTTTTTTCTGCCCTTTTCTTTTTTTCCCCTCCCACAAATTGCCTCATCCACGGTTTTGGAAACGCGTACTCTGAGCAGCAATAATAGCCTGCTGATTCTGTGAGCTTGGCTAATTTCAAGAAATTTGGTATTGTTGTTCATGCTTTCTGGAGATTGTTTACTTGAATTATTTGCAGAAAAGACTTTTTCTGTGTCATTAGATGAAGGAACACAGTAATGCTTAGTGCTTTTTGTACTACCGCTTTGCACAGGAAAATTTTCAGAAGAGCTTTTTGTCTCTTTGTTTTAATTTATGATTTCTCCTTTTCTTTTTATAGCTCTGCTCCTTTTCTCTTTCATTCCTCTTTATGCATCTTGCCTTCATCTGAACAAGGAGGCGAAGCGCCTGCTCTGATGGCTCCACGGGCTGGCTGCAGGCAGTGCTTTGTTAGCCGTGTAGCTCCTCGGCTCTGAGACCGAATGTGTCACTCCGGCAGCTCGCTCGGTGCCCACTGGTCTAGGGGGAAGACGCTCCGGAGCCTCCGACATTAAGAGGCTAATCTCGCCCTCGGTTTTCCCGAGGTCTCCGGGGATGTAACACACTGCACGGTCTTTCACACCGTGTGAGGCTTATAGCTCAGGTAAAATGGTGGCATTTAAAAACAAATCTGTTGCCATAGCAAGTTGACTTTACCTTACTTTTTGCAGTATTTCCTAACGGGGAATAAAGGTAAAAGTGCAGAAATAGGAAAAGCTGTATGCTGAGGCAGGATAGGTGAGCGTGCGAGGAGGAAGAGTGCATCGTGTGCTACAGCCGATGCGCGGTCGGTGGAGATTTGTGTAGAAGCCGCTTTCCCTTTCCGCAAACCGGGAGGATCTGAGCGCCAGATTAGCAGGATGAGACCCCCGCGCCTGGAGTCAGGGACCGTGAGTCTGTGGAGGAAGGCTGGGAAGTGCAGGGTCTCGATAGGGGCACGGGGACGCCTTCGTGAGGGACAGCGCTCGAGGACGAGCTGCTGCGCTTCTCCGGGTGTCCCCAGCAAGGCGAGCAGAGCCCTGACCCGGCGCGACAGCAGGGGCTGAGCGCAGAGGGCCTGGACGCTCGTCCTTCCTCCCTCCGCCCTTCCCCATCCTCATCCTCTGCACCCAGCGGCAGGCAGCAGCGGCAGGGAATTCCCGTGCAGCCCACGCGTCCCTCGCTGCCGGCCTGGGACCAGATCCCAACCCCCTGGGGAAGGCAGGGAGGCGGCAGGGCACAGCAAGCCTCGTCCAAGCCCCCGCGCAGGAGCGGCCGACAAACGGGCTGCGAGCGGGCGGGCGGCCCCGTGCCTCCAGCCGTGCCGGGGCTCCCCGGGCTGGGAGCGACCGGAGGGCTCTGCAGCGCCAAGCCGTCCCCACGGCCGCCCGCGCAAAGACCCTGTCCCAGAAGAGCTGCTCCTTCGCTGCTAATGCGCATGCCAATGGCTCTAGGCATCGTGGGCGGCTGTTCCTGGGTGCAAGGGTAGCTTTGGCCTGGGGTCTCCCGCCCTGGTGGATAATTATAGGTAGACTGCTGCTAATTAGCTCACACTACCTGCAATGAGTTTGTCCTCTGAAATTTGTTACAATCAGTTTCAGTTTAACTCGGAAACACTTCCAAACAAGAATGAATTGCTGTACCTCAGCGTGAAAAATAACTAAGTTTAAAATACCAAGACTGCGACAATATATTTAGCACAATGAGTCTAGTATGACACGTTATTTTATCTGAGTGGTTTTTTGTGATCGTTTTAAAAATAATATTTTTAAATGACAAAAATTTCTATCTAAATAGAGTTACAAAAATGCTAAATGCACCTCTTCAAAACATACCACTCTGTACTAGAAGAAAAATGATGTAACAGTAGTTTAAAAGAGGAAGACTTTCAGCTACAGGATTGGCAGGATATTTACTTTCCGTGCTTTCAAAACTATTATTACTTTTAGTAATAATGATAATAATTATTGCTTCCAATAGTATTATTACTGTTATGAATTAATGTATCAGTGTAATTTTAGAAAGTAAGACAATGCTCATAATTTATATAAGGTAGACATTTTATCCCAAGGAAACTGCATGTAGGGTACTGTAAAAATAGTGGGAATGGATAAAATGTGGGTTATAAAGGGAGATCTTATAGGAGATGTGAAACAGGTTGATGATTCTGATGATAGTAATATTTAGCGCTTGTCTGGCATCTGTCACCTAAGGATCTCATAGAATTTCCGTATGTTAAATAAATACGTATAAATACGTTAAAGTCCTCACAACACCTGTGGAGTTCAGTCTCTTATCCCCATCTTGTACACGGAGGATGCTGAAGTGAGGTGATTTGCTGAACGCTACATAGGAACCGAGTGGAAGGGGAAGGAATACAACCTTGGATTAAACTGTCGATGGGGAAGTATAGTTAGAAGTTACCCCACAAGTTATCCTGGCTGAGGAGCCAGTGTTAAAGGACTTAAATTAATAATCAAGTGGTCTAAATATACTTCAGGTTACCTGTGTGCTTGAAAATGTGTTTTTGTGTCTTCATACTTTGGTTTCTTATTTGTACCGTGCAGAAACCAAATTTTATTTCTCCCACTTCTGAGCAGTCCTTCTTCAGAGATTTCAAGTTACTCTGAAGTGGGAATCAGGACCAGCTCTCTCGTTATGTGCATAGAAAAAACAGCATAGAAGAAGCTGTGCAACTTACTCCAGTGCAAATTATTTTAATAACAAAGTGTGATGAAGTCCAAGCATCACAGCAAGAACAGTAAATGATGAAGGAACATGTTTCAAAACTGTTTGCCATGTAAATAAAAACAACAGTAAATTGAAAGGTTTAAGCCATTCAGATATGTTAGATGTACGCGTCAAGACCCGTTGTTATGCCGGAAAGTTTTATGACCATACCCAGGTTATAAACCAGGGAAAACCATATTCAAAACCTTTTTCATTCTGAGCTTTCATTCAGGTCCGTCTTGAAGACAATAGAGGCTGAACATAAAATAGGCTCCAGTTCTGTTCAGAATCTGTATTTTTTTGTAACTAAGATATAAGTGAGATCCACCTGTAAAGACTTTAATGGGCCCGTGAGAACTGTTGCACTAGACAGGAGATCTTCCACTCTTCATACAGTACTTCAATACTAGAAACACGTATTGCAGGTGCAGCTAATTTTCTTTACAGATTATGAATTTGAAAACTAGATTTAACAATTTTTCTTAAAGTTTAGAGCAAAAGGACTTGAGCAATATAAATATAGTTAAAATAAATCAAAGATAATATAATGAAAGAGTACATGTACATGAACGAAAGCAGCAAACATTTCTTTAAAATTTCCAGAAATAATTTAAATTTGTTTAGGAATTATTGTACTTGTTAGGATATATTTGTTTCAGTCAAAGCATAAGTCAAAAAATTATATCAATGATTTTTAACAATTTTTTGTAATTTTCTAATTACACAGTATTTGATAATTTAAAAAAAAAATTGCTCTTTTTCCACCTAAAGCAATGGACAATAAACCATCAATTATAGTTCTTAAAGGCTGGCTATCCTGACCCTAGATTTGTGTGTGTATATCTTGCAATATTTTTCAGTAATCAAGGCAATATCTTTAAATAAAAGTGAAAAGTTATGTGACCTTGACTGTCAGACTCAATTTAGACTGTGCCACAACACTTTGCTTTTTATTTTTTAAATTAGCTGTTGCCATCTTTTACAATTTGTTTATAAGCAGAAAGACTCCGACAAAATATAGAATATCAATGGGAAGTGTGTAGTTTTTGTCTTATTCACAAATATACTCATTTTTAAAAGCCTTAAATTGCATCAGGTGCTTTTTTATAGTCTTTCTTTAATCCCTCTTCTTAGGTAATCCCTTGATTAATCCTAATTTGTTTTCTTTTCAAAGAATTAGTTCCTTTTTTGAGAAATTTTGAGGTTGTGTTCCCCCCTTCATTTTTATTTCTCTTCTCTCATTTTAGATTTTTGTGAAGTGCATCATTAAAAGATGTGTAAGTTAATGTTTGCTCTTATGCTACACGTATTAAAACATTTTTTTCAAGCTGTTTTGCTGCATCTTACAAGTAGTCAGAAAAACAATTATGTCAGACTAAAAGATTTTTCCTGAGAGTCTATTGGCGAGAAGGTCTCAAACTTAATTTGTATATTATATATTTATTTATGTATTATTTTAGTGGCTTTTGGTTGACATGACTGCTGCAACCAATGCCTCCGTTCTAGGTTGCAGGTTTCTTTCTTGGGCACTTGCAGCGGTATCGATGTTGACTGACTCTCTCCCCTTCCTTTAACTTTGCTGCCAATAGCAGTGCAATTTGCCTGTTCTTGATGGCTGAAAGTAGGTCATCTGCATTTCCAGAGTCACTGATAAGCCCGTCTTCTCACTGATTTTTACTTTTTCATAAGCTAAATTTTGGAAGCAAATGTAAAATAGGACTTAAAATAGTATTCCAAATGCCAGCAGCCCTGTAGCATCTTAGCTGAATGTTTCACTATTTTAAACAGATAAAGTAATTCTACTCAGTGAAAACCGAGTAAAAGCAAATATGAATTGGAGCAAAACTATAAAATATTTTGTAGTACATTGCCAGGTACATAGAAAGACTGCTTGCTGCTTTTGAAGATGGAATATAAAAGGGAAAGGTGAGGCTTTTATTCATGTGAAATACAAGGATTGTTTTGCTCTAGATATAATTTTAAATTTAAGGAAGAGGAATATAATACGGCAAAATTCAAGCATCCGACTACAATGTATTCCTCTGATTGTTTTTCAAAAATAAGAATTCACTTAGTATTGTAAAATCAGAGCCTGACTGAAGGGAGATGATGGGGTGGGCATCACCCCTCAGAGCTGCTGTGTAACAAATAAGATAGGAATATATAATTTTGTCCTTTTCCCTTTACTTTCACAGCTTTGGTATGCATTTTCAAATGAATTGTTACGCTAAAATAGTTACTAGTGAGTATTTTAGGCTATATAGAATCAATTGTGTTGTTGCATATGACGCTTCTGCTACCAAAAATTATAATTAGATCATTTGAGTTGGTTTTATTTTTGTACCTTTAATAAGAACAAAATTGTTATAGTCCACTTGAATAAAAATAGCAAATTAACACTTATTATAATGCATCTTTAAAAGCTGTAACCTCGCCTTTCAGTGTGAGAGATAATGTACTACCAATTATTTTATGATGGTATAGCAAAACCATATAGATTGTTAACTTACAATACAATACAGTTTAGAGACATCATTATTTTCTTTCAAAACAGTAGCTTTTTTAAATGCAAAAGTACGTGGCCAGGTCTGAGTAGCGTCCTACTGTTTTCATTGGACCATCTGAAACACCATGTCTGGAATAAAAAACTGTAGGGAAACATATATCGCCAGATATCCCTTTTTAAGACTTCTAGTGTGTTTGGTGTGGAATTTGCCTTTTTCCTTCTACGTTTTTCTGACTTTCAGTCATATTATCCTAATACTGCAGGTACGCGTTGGACTCGTGACTGTTTGCCAGTAGAGCATGAAAGCGCACGCAGCAGTTCATAATGCAAGGGGATAGACACTGTTGGGCTACCTTGTCCTCTTCTGAACATATTCTATCCCTGTATTATTGTATCAAACGTGAGTTTTAATACAATACCACAGGAAACTAAGGGCCCTATTCAGAGATTACATGCACCCCATGGAAGGGTGCTTTTCATGTATTGGAAGTCTGATTTTAAAAAACAGCCCTACGTGACTCTTCCGTATACTGTAAGTTGCACAAAACGGGTAGTTCTTGAGGTTTCCTGTATTAGTATCTGCTCCTTTGACACGTCTGGCACAAGCCCGACAGGATCTCATTGTGGCATTTTTATTAAGAAAAAGGATGCTGATTCTTTTTTCTCTGTCAGCTGCTGAAATAAGAAGGTTTTAAGAACAAAGGAAAAACTTGGGCCAAGGAGAGACACAAGAGGATTATCATTCCCTAAAGAAGGGGGACGTCCCACACACCAAAAGATCTGCCATCCTAATGAGCCGATAGATTTTCCAAGGCTGGTAAATATATTTAGGGAGAAGTACATTTGGGTGCCATCTTTACTCATTTATTCTTCAAATTGTAATGCTGCACATTTTGGGTTTCAGTATATTGCATTTTAAAACTAATGATGCATTCATTCTCAGAGCAAATCTTATTTCTAAGCCCTAATTTAATAGAATTAAACTCTAAGCTGAATTGGTTTTATGAGATAAAACTCTGAAGTTGATAACTGCATTTAGGAATAGTTCAGGTATTGAGTTTCTAATTTGCTTCCTGAGCATGGAAATCCCTCAGATAGTCAATATTGACGACCTGTAATTGGTAAGAGAGGGTCTTGCTGAGTTTCCTCTCTGCTGAAGAGAGAGGCTCTGCACAAACGGCAGCGATGCGGCGGTGGCTGGGTTGTGCTCCGCCTGGCTGAGCACGGCTCGCCGGCCTCGGGTCCCGTGCAGGTCTGAACCGCTGCCGGTGTCTGACCAGTTCACACCACCACGTCTTATGTCATTAATAATTCCTTTTCCTCCAAGGAAAAAGCTAATCTCCGCTTTCCCTGAACTCGGCTCTGACACACCACCTTTGTGTAGTGCTGACCACTCCGTGTTTGGCCATTCGTGCAGGTACTTTTACAGTGACCGCATCTCATGGGGGCTGAGGAGGAGAATCTTGAAAATGAGCAGGAGCTGCCTCAGACAAAGTGCTGAGCTCGTAAAAGGTACAGATCATTATTGTGAAGCAAAGGGCTTAAGTGAGGAGTAGCTTTTCCGAATAAACGCACACCGAGTGATGGTGCCATAATTCCAGGATATTAAATCAATTCTAGCGTTATCACTTGCTCGACCAGAGCCCTGTAGATTTGAATGCACTGCCTGTAAATCAATTCTGTGCAAATCCTGGGGATGCTAATGGCCAACTGTAAGAAACAGCAGTTATTTTTGGACTCATGCCGCCATTTTCCCCAAAAGAATGAAGTCTTTCCATAAGTGGCTAGTGCATTACTTAGGACATGTAGGGCTTTACCATTACCATATACAATATGATCTAACTTTGATATTCAGAGGTAAAACAGGTTTTAATTCTGTTCCTTTGAGGTATGTGGAAGCTGTTACTGGAGATGCCAGCTGTGTATGGGAGTTCTTGCTGCTTCTGCTTTAGATTTTACTCTTGGTTTCAGAAAGTCTTGATTTAATTGTTTTACTTCAAGAATGGCTTAAGTTTTGAGGTCTCAGTTCCACTAAATAGTAAGACTAGGTTCTTAAAATACCTAGATTTCGCAAATTTACCAATGTTTATTTGTAAATATGTACCACTGAAAATACAACATAATCTTCTCCCAGGGAAATAAATAGCTGTTTAATTTGGAGCTACCTGAAGCTTTGCTGAATGAAGATGTGAGCACATTGACATTTCTGTTAGTTTCAATTTAATAGTGAATTAGTTATTCTAAAAGGACAAGGCTTGTTTTCTGAACGCTTCTGTTGGAAAGATATCCCCTGGTATGGTATTCAACTAGGAGAAAAACTTCAGTATCAATTGTTTTAAATGCTTATCATGTAAGTATCTCCAGTCGCCTTCATAAGTATGTCCCAGGCCCTGGAGCTGGCCACTGTGACCTGTCAGGGAATCCACGTGGCAGCGATTGTCCCGTGGGCTCACTCCAGAGTGTCCTACTTCTTTGCGGCAGTGCGTGGCAGTCGGACAGCACTTCCATTTTTGGTAGCTGGACACTGTATCACTTCCATGGCATTTTTTTGCTTTATTTGTCAGTATTAAATTCTTAAAGTTTAGTTGTGGTTGGTATTTTAGGAATGCTTGTGCCTCAGAAAATGAAAGAAAAGTTATATGAGAAGCCAGAGAAATACTATGAGAAGTCTTACAGGAAGCCAGAAAGTGCACAGAAGTCGTCTATGGTAAATTTTAGAAGACAAAAATTGCAGATATCTTTAAGAATCAGAAAGAATTCCCAGAACAATCAGAGGTAATTCCCAGAAGAGGCTGCTTCTTTCAAATCACTTAAAGTAAAGGACTTTGTCTCTCTTTGGGCGTGGGAGATATTCTTTTGCCTTTAAGAGCATGTCCTGGACATGTACAAGTAATGGGATGGTCATGGAAGTAAATGTTCCTCTTGTCTTTTTATTAGTTCCCAGCACGTTCCTGGGCGGAACTGCAGCAGCAGCACTTGTTCCTGAAGGTTTTAAAGCCTTGCATCCATAGGGGTTTCTGTAACCCATAATGTTAGATTACGTTGCAATACTGAATGCTGGAGAGAAGCTAGGGCTTCCATAAAGGCGTTTTTAGTGAATCCACGGAAAAGTAAATAAAAATTGCAGAAGTAGCTAATATATTTTGAGGCAAGTATGGGTATCATTAGCAGGAGAAAACCAAATACCCTAAGCAAAGCAAAACTACTTTGCCACCGTGAACAACAAGAAATTTAGCTGGATGATCTAGGGACCCCGGCTGGCATGTCGGTCTGTCTGGTCTGTCTGACTGCCAGCAAGAGCAGGGACTATCTCCGCAGCAAAATCCATAACTTACTTGGTCTGCGTACTTCAATACCTATCATTTGGGTCCGTGTACTTTGCACATACTCATTATATCCTCCAAAAATACCAATATCCGTAATGGAGTATGCTATTCATGACATATCTTTCAAGCGGAAAGGAAAAACTGTTACCTGCGATGCATCTGTCTGCTGGACCAGGAGGACATCAGCCAGGATTAGAAAACAACCGGCCTGCCCTCGCTTCCCAGAGCTGTGGCACAGGCGGCCTGCTGTGTATCCTGTTTTGTGCTGAAAAGATGTGCATAATTGCCCAGCAGTTTATGCTGTGGTCATTAAGGAACATCACGCTGTTATGAAATAAGAAACAACTTAGTCCTGTGTGGATGCAGCTCATGAATGTGCTGTCCTGCGAGTGACAGACCGTCTGTACGCACACCCTTCTGTTTCCCGTGGGTTGAAGGTCCTGTTTCATTTCTCGCAGTCTCTAAAGAGTTTGGTTGTCTGAATCCGTCATGTGTCTACTGGCCAGATGATGTGCCTTTGATAGTAAATGTCCTCACTTTTGAAACAGCTCTTCGCTTAATTTCGTTTATCTCCATCTTTTCTGGAGTGCTGTTTCCTGCTTGCTGAGTTCCACCAGCGTTTCTTTCCTGCATGTTTGGTGCTTTGGCATGCCAACCGATTGAGATTTTTTGTGTGTGTTAGCACCCGCAGTGGTACTAACCTGCTACAGTATGAAATACAATGGACAAGATCTTACTTAATGTTGAAGTATGAGTATAAATCGTACACTAACGGAAAGGGCCCTCAAACTACAGTCCCATGTAGCTCAACACACTTCAGCTGGGGAAAAAAAAAAAAAAAACCCAAACACACACACACCAAAACCAGACACAGCCCACTTTTCTTTCTGTCTACTAAATTTCTGCATAGTTTCCCATGGAAAAGCATCTTGTTTTACCAGCACTCTGCTAAGCAGCAGCATTTCCACCGCTGGCAACAGGGTATCTGCTGCCTTTCCCCTGGCAGAGGTGGATGCAGCTCAGTGGATCTCTGCAGTGGAAACAACACCCGTAAAGCACCTGGTGAACTTGCAGGATAAAAGATGCTACTTTCATGTATCTGGACGGTTATTTCTATTTTCATGCATGTTTAAGTTTTTATTAGAGTATATTTTAAATCTCAATCCTCTGAATGCAAAGGACATGATTGCATTTTTGTGCACTTGTGATACACAAGTGGCATCTTAAAAGTGGGGTTAATCTGGAAGAGTGTTTGCCGTGTTTTTGCCTGTGTATTTATAAGGCTGCTAATCATCTCCTTTATTAGACTGCCTTCCAAGAGGACTTTTTGCTAAAGCCCTCCTACCTACCTGTGTGAAAAGGGGAGTGAACAAAGAGAGTGTGAAAATGGATCAGGAGAAAGAGCAATGTTTTGTTTGACTGAGACTGAAATTAGACCTGTTGCATGCTGTAGAAGAGCTACTAGAGCCTGTAGGTAAATGATGGCCTCATACAGTTCACCATATTGACACCTTTTTTTACTCTCAAGTCTATTTTTTGGAGTAGCTATGCCTATCTTTTTGCAGATGCAATTCTTCATGGCATGCCGTTGCGTCACAGTTTACCCTGTTGCAGTCTGTTGGTTACTGCTTTGGCACAGGGCTATTTAATCTGGTATTGTTGCTGTTCTTCACCCTCTTTTTTTTTTCTGGTGGGAAGCTGAAAAGGCTTTTTCTTCCCCATAGTAGAAGCTGCTCGTACAAAGGTGGAAGCAGAATCAAGAGTGGTACTGACTGTAGTACAGGAAAGGAAATGTCCATCCTTTGCAAACTGAGTTTCACTATTGATGGTTGGTGTTTATTTGATTTTGTTTTCATTTATCTTATATAATTTTATTCTCTCACCTGAGGAAATCACATGTAGTATTCTCATGAAAAGTTTGTGTATGTCTCCACATACATCTCTCCTGGGGCAATTTTATTATACTTCATTAGCTTTCTGAGCTGTGAATAGTGGGTGGTTCTGCATAGAAATTGGATATTGAGCCTGTCAAGTTTCAAAAATAAATAAAAGCAAAGAGTTGTGCGATTTTAAAAAAGAAGGTGGGGACAGAAACAATCCATTTCTTATTGTAGTTGCTTAATGGAAAAGTTTTTTACCCTAATGTGTAACAACTTAAAGCATCAGGAAGAGACTTGCCAGATAATTTGACTTCCTCATTAGGTTAATGAGATTTTTATTGTAGATTTTTCAAAGCTGCTGCCATTGCTCCAGGTGTCTCCCTTGCATTTACAGCCTGCTGTATAACATTCGACTGATGAAAATACAAAAAGGTTCGTGTTGCCATATTTTCTCAGGTCTGCATCCGCATAGGGTGTGATGATTTAAGAGCAGTTCCTGAACTCTGGGCAATTACTGGTAGGCCAGTGAAGATAACGATGTACCGTGCCCTGCGCTGACGGCAATTCGTTTAACTTAGTGGGAAGACACCGTGTGGTGACCCAGGTCCATCTTTAAAAAAGGTCTGATGTGTCTTCTAGTCTTGAGCGGCTCTGGGCCACGACAGTGGTTGGAAGACATGCAGCTAGAAGAAACCACCAGCTTCCACTTACTGGTCACAGTCCAGACAGTCCCGTCGGCCACTGCCACCCCTCGAGCAGCCTGGGAGGCACCGAACGCTAATCCCATACCGGTGCCACAGACTTTGGGCCAGAGATTTGGGATCAGGTGTGCTGGGGGCCCTGGGTTTCTTGCTGTTAGTGGGCTAGCTGTACTGTAAAATCGGTTTCCTTGTTAAATCTCTAGGGATTTTCATATAAAATGTTCTATCTATTAAATTATACATCCAGTCATTTTGTGAAATGACTAGTTTTGGTAACTTCATAAAATAAATGAAAATCTTAGGGCAGTGTTATGTGACATGCTCATATATGGTCACTTAACATTATTGACTAAGGGAGACCCATGCAGAGATATACACACATTTAAAGACACAACTGCAAGCCACTGCATGTCGAATTCTGAATGGTATCATGTCGAATTCTGAATGGTATCATGTCGAATTCTGAATGGTATCATGTCGCAGAGTTAACGCTCGGCCTCACAGTAGCGGTGTCTGCGACGTGGACGCTGCTGCGTTCTGCAACGGCTGCACGTGGGACGAAGGCTGCAGCTCCGGCCGCCGGTTTGGTGCGTGCGCTGGGGCTGAGGATGGCCGGAGGGTGCCGGAGGGGACGGCTTGGAGCTGGGGCCATCCGGCAGCCGCGCGAGAGTGGAGGCATCGCTGCTGCGGAGAGCCAGGTGGCCGTGGCGGGACCGGCCCGGTCGGGCTCCCACGCGGTGCTGCAGAGAAGAGCCGGCTCGAGCCGGGAGGCTCCCTTTGGAAGGGAGAAGGATGCAGATCTTTTGTTCTCTGACAAAGATACGGCAAAAGTTTTGTCTTGGCATGTACATCTGCCCGCCGACTACTTGCTGCAAATTCCGCTTTCTCCTTTTCGGAGCGGCGATTCAATAGAGCACCCATAATGCAAGGTTTCACTGTTGTTCTTAGCAGTGATACAAGTTGTTTCATGAAATGCCTGGAAATTTTAGTCATTTTGTGAAATAACTGGTTTCATAATATGACTGTAACATGCACACTGAACAGGCAGTAGCGTGACAGAATAAAATTGGTTGCTATTTTCTCCTGTAGTCAGGGCAGTTTCTAGTCTACATTCTCATAGATTAAAGTTTCTTCTCTATAAATGTTATAAAGTCTGCTGTTTAGCTATAAACAGTTGCAAATGATAAACAAATCAATATTTGTTAATGTTATGATGCACTAGCATCTATCAGATACGCATGGAATGATTTATAGAGTACAGCATTTCAGGGCTGACCCTTGCAGGTCTCAGAAAGCACTTAAAAAATAAATTTACCCTGGCCTCTCTCACCCCATTTCAAAAAGGGTGACAAAGATGAAGTAATTTATAAGTCACACTTTTATTAATGCTTTTAACTTTCATATACTTGGCTTTCTTGCCCTCTGAGCAGCTAAGTGCAGCTCTTGGTCGAATGGTAACCTTCGGTGCTTTGACGGGGGTTTTGTACAAATGATCAACTCATAAATAGGTGCTGTGCTCCGCATTATCCTGCCATAAATTCACAGGACCTTTCAAGTACATCAAGAAAGAGCAACTTGAACTAGGCGTTTTGCGCTGGAGTTTACAGACTAATGCAGTACTAATGAGCAGCTGGGCAAAGGGTTTCCAGAGCATGTCTAATGCTTAATGTTGTGATACCGTGCTTATTCCCTGGTTGGAGCAGCCCTCATGAGGCAGGAGGGAAGCGGACATGATAGTCCGTTTTAGTGACTTCCCCTCTGCAACTCAAGTTAGAGCCTTTTGGTTGCTAACTTACAGCAAAGTTGTGGGGAATATAGGGAATATTAACCAGATTAGAATGCAACAACTAATTATCACCCCTCTGATTTTTGGTATTGTTATAAATTTTGACATAAAAGGCAACAATTTACAGATAAACTTCAAAATATTTTTCATGGTTAATTCCTGTTGCTTGCTGTAGCCCGCATGACAGTGATGCTAAGAAACTCTAGTAGCATTTCTGTTACTGCTTAGCAGTGTTTTCAGAACCAATTGTATACGATAACCACATTTTTGGGGGGAGAACTTGTTGAGCTGTGTGGTGATGCTCATTTGAATAAAAAAGCATGTATTTTATCACAGATGGACAAAAACCAAGTAGGTAACAGAATTTGGAGAGAAGCTATTTAGTGTGGGTTGGTTTGTTTTCTTTTTGAATCAGCAGTCAGATTTCTTACAAAATGGCAATTACACCCCTAATCAGATAATATTAGAATAAATAAATAGTTCAAATTCAGTTCTTCACAGTTAAGACTACATTTAAGCAAACAAGGGTGCACATCTGCTTGTAAGGGAGAGCTCGCCCCGTAAAAGCAGTGTCATCTGCTTGCACACATGCCTTCTGTCTTCCTGGTGGGTCCTTGAATGTCAAATAATTTACTGTGCTCGTGATGCAAAATGGCTGAGAGCTGTCCTAGTAACTGTTGGAGGCATCAGTAAAAGAAAAATGCAATACTCTGAGATAAAGCTGACCATCTAGATTGTTTTTTACATCAAGAGCCTAGAATTGCAATAGAAAAATACTTTTTCTTAAGGACTGTGTAAAGGATACATAAGCCAGTTGTGAAACCGTGATGCTGCCAAGGTATGCACGACTACAGAAATTTATACATCGAGTATATTGCTCTTTGGCTGTTTGGCGAAGAACTAAAGGCAGTGACTCATCCTATATTTGGAGATACTTAAACTGTTTTTTTTCACAGATAGTTCTAAACTAATAGCAAAGCCTTGCCTCATCGAAGGTAGGCAAACAAAGACACGGACTTTGTGAAACTGTGATTTTACCATTTGATTAGAATTGACTCTGGCAAGGGATGTGAAGGACAACGAGAAGGGTTACTGCATGTGTATCATCAACAGAAAGAAAACTAGGGAAAATGTGGTCCCACTGCTGAATGTGGCAGGGGACCTGGTGACAAAGGACATGGAAAAAGCCAAGGTACTCAGTGCTGCCTTTGCCTCAGTCTTTCTTGGAGAGATTTGCCTTCAGGAATCCCAAGCCACTGAGATCAGTGGGAAAGTCTGGAGCAAGGAAGATTTACCCTTGGTAAAGGAGGATCAGGTTAGGGAACATTTAAACGACCTGGACATACACAAGTCCATGGAACCTGATGAGATGCACCCAGGAGGGCTGAGATTGTCTCTGACAGGTCATGGTGTTTGGGAGAGGCTCCTGAGGACTGGAAGAAAGCAGATGTCACTCCTGTCTTCAGGAATGGCAAGAAGGAGGTTGTGGTGAATTACAGGCTGGTCAGCCTCACCTTGATCCCTGGGAAGATCGTGGAGCAAATAA
Organism: Dromaius novaehollandiae; assembly: GCF_036370855.1. NCBI lineage: Eukaryota > Metazoa > Chordata > Aves > Casuariiformes > Dromaiidae > Dromaius > Dromaius novaehollandiae. Next base: position 24,576,155 of record NC_088110.1, read on the forward strand.
TCCTGGATACTATTTCCAGACATGTTAAGGATAAGAGGTTGATTGGGAATAGTCAGCACAGATTTCTGAAGGGAAATCATGCCTTACCAACCTGATAGCCTTCTATGACAAAATGACTAGCTTGTTGGGTGAGGGGAGAGCAGTGGATGTTGTTTAATTGACTTTATTGTGAGAGTGGTTAAATACTGGAACAAGTTGGCCAGAGAGGCTGTGGAGTCTCCATCCTTGGAGACATTCAAAATCCGACTGGACACAGTGCTGGGCAACTGCTCTATCTGACCCTGCTTGAGCCAGGTGGTTGGGCCAGATGATCCCCAGATCTTGGGACCCCAGAGGTCCCTTCCAACCTCAGCAATTCTGTGGCTTTTTGATTAATCCTTTGCAGGAAATTTTCCGTGGGTTGATTTGCTCTCAGGAGAAATCTAGCATTTTCTAACTGGAAGTTACATTAGAACTTGTACAGACTTGAGAAAAAAAATTCTTTACTCAGCTCCAAATGAGTGATGCAGTAAGCAACCCACTGTCTTCTAGATCTTTTGAGAGCTGACGGTTGGCAATTGATGTAATATGTATAATTATGAAAAGATGAGGAAAGAGGGAAGAGGTAAAAACACTTCAAAAACAGCTAGCTATTTTTCAGGAAGTAAAGAGGAATCATGCTTTAAGTGTCTCTGGTGCACTTCTGATACTTGAGTCCAATGTGCATAAAGGAACTCATTTTGGATTTTGCAGTGCTGAGACAGGGATTCCTCTCCTCTTATTGCTGCTTCCTCTACGAGGTCTTTAATAGCAACGGCCTGCTTCTGTGGTGTGCCCCACAGCCCAGACCTAGATTCTCTGCCTGCTTGCTGGCTGACGATACAAGACTCAGCTGTTGAAGCACAGCTGGTTGATGGGATCACCATCACCAAACAGCACGCAGGAGTAGGCAATTCATCAGAGATGTTATCTGGGTAGGAGGGAGTGAGGATAGGTTGACTGAGCGTGCTTAACATGAGTGAGACTGAAGCTGTGGAGAGAATGAGCTGCTACGATGGAAGCAAAGTATGTTTGGGTTTCTATTTTTTGTTTCCTGGTTAAACTTCCCTGTAGTTGTAGGAATTAAAGGCAAACTTTAATTTTACATGTCTCTTATGAAATAACCTTGTGTAATATAAGTTAAGTTTTAAGGGTTTTGCTGAACTCTTCTGTTCTTAGCCAGGTTGTCTCCTGCACTCCTGTTCTGCAGTCCTGAAAATGTTGCCTTACATGCAGTCAATGGCTTTAGGAGGTTTTCATTAGGCTTGTGTGCTGGGCCTGATGGCAGCTATGACTTGAGATTTATTAAACTTTGTACTAGGAAAGGAGCATTCCTTTTTGGGGGGGGGGGGAGGGGAATGCCTGATGTAATCAAAATACACTTTACCTGAAAGGAACGTCACTTCACACGTGAGACTTTCATTAGTAGTAAAGTGAATGTTCTGTTGGATATTGACTTGACTGCAAAAAAACTATAGCTTCAGAAGGCTATTTTTTTAAAAATAAAATCTGACTTAGAAAAGCTGTATTAAGTTTAAGTTATACCTAGTTTTAATAAAAAAGTGTGCACAGCCTTGTGTAATAAAGTGCTTGGAGCATAGGTAGAACAGCATGGATAGAAACAATTTGAATGCATTGACTGCGTTTTTTCTGAAAGAGACCCATCTGTCAGTTATCCTAGGAGGAGGAGAAGAAGGATCACAGAATCAGGATGGTCAAGGTTGGAAGGGGCCTCTGGAGATCATCTAGTCCAACCCCCCCTGCTCAAGCAGGGTCACCCAGACGTTGCACAGGATCATGTCCAGGTGGGTTTTGAATATCTCCAGAGAAGGAGACGCCACAGCCTCTCTGCGCAGTCTGTTTCGGTGCTCTGCCACCCGCACAGTAAAGGAGTTCTTCCTCGTGCTCAGGTGGAACTTTCTGTGTTTCAGTTTGTGCCTCTCACCCTGTCGCTGGGTGCCACTGAAAAGGAGAAAAACCAAGGGCTGTCTTTTATTTCAGTATAAATATGTAATGCAGGGCATGGGAAAAGCAAATTCCCTGTGTTCAAACCATATACATAGTCTGAGCGTGGGCAGTCTGGTCTTTAGTGCTGAGTATTGTCAACTCTAGGATCAGTTCAGAGTCATCTCTGATAGTGCTCTTTGGTGGCCAGGAAGGACTGCTTGAGGTAACCTAAAGATTGTTGTAGACAGCAGGTGTGGAGCTTTGTTTTGGCTTGGTTTTTTAATGTGAGCAGTTTTTCCACAATCATTGTTTCTCATGTGCTACATTTGGAAAATGTGGTTAAAGGAGAGAGATGAATCTCTTCTGGGACTCTGTGACTGACTGAGGATTCATGCAATTACAGCACTTGATTTTTCCCTTCTGAGCAGTTGGTGATGGCAATAGGGGTATAAGAAGTTGGTGGGAAATGATTTTGTCTCCCTAATGAGAAGACGACGGTGAAAAAGTCAGTGAACTAGAACCTAGAATTTTCTTTTCGGTCTCCTCCTTTTCTTCCTTCTACCCACCAGGGTCACTGCGTTTTTTGCAGCAGGGGGTTGATATACACTGGTGTGTAATGTACATCTTTACTGTACATGTTTGTACTTTATAACCATCGTCTTGTTCCAATTCAGTAAGAGAAAGTGTGGGGGCTGCAGAGGGTCTGTTCCACTGTAGCCCGTGGAAGGTGGACTTGCTGGGCTTTACTGCATGCAGTGCACGTGGGCACGCGCTGCTGCTCAGTCCTTCAAATGCTTCCTTTGGAAGCTGTGCCACAAACCGCCAGGACTGGGCTGAGGTGAGTCCAAGAAGTATTGAAGACACTGTGTGCTCTGATGTGTGGGATATCAATCAGGCAGCTTCGGCCTACTGATTACTGGGAGACACTTGAGCATGTGAATAACAATCTGCAGGTGACCATCTGGAGGAGCTTTTCCTACTCCGTTATTCTTATGTTCAAAAAAAAAAAAAAAAACCAAAAGTGGGCACTGAAATGAAGCAATGACCCTGAAGTCTAATTTTTTCCTCGTTTATCTGTGTCAGTCGATGTGTATCAATACATTACAATACAAGGCTTTGTATTTTAAAGCCACCTGTTCTGATAGTTTTCCAGTCGATGTAATTCTGCTGTTAATAATTTAAATGATGAAGTAGACTCAGCGAGAACAATAACCGTGAAACAGACGGAACTGTGTTCAGCGTAGGGCATAAATCCGTGAAAACTCAAGGCTCTGCTGTTGAGCATCCGAGTGGATTACCAGCTACACAAGAAACCCTGCTGCAGGTGGAGACCTTCACTCCCGTCAAGCAGGCGTAAGAATTCTACAAATTCCAACCTTTGATCTCTTTTTCAGGAACAACAACAATAAAAAGTAAACTCAATAGTACTAGAAATGACACGGTTCATTCTTCAACTCCACGTTGTTCTTTCAATTCTGTTTCAAAGCTGCTATTATATATACTATTAATATGCCGCTTTGAGAAAATTCTCCCTTCCTCAAATAAGTTCTTTCTCTTTGTATTCGTATGTAGGTCCTTCTTTATTCAGTCTTGTATTGAATATAGCTGTGGAGTACAAGGATGGGACAAATCTTCCTGCTCATGTAAACTGGCACACTGAAGTCAGATTGCTGCAAGCTCCAACTTCTAAATTTGAGAAGTTTGACTGAAGCCTTGCCAGAGCTAGGAACTTCTGAGCTGAATTCTTACAATTACCTGTATTTGTCTGTATAGTTTTATAAACCATGCTTAATCTTTCCATGTGCCTCAGCTGGCCTGTCTATAGAAAGGGTCCTACTAATACTGACCTGCTTCATATATGCTTGATGAGGAGGGAAAACAGATTGGTACTTACTTAACACAAGACCAAGATGTTGAGGTCAGAATTAATAGAGGATGGATCCTTTAGTTGCCTATGGATGAGTGTTAGGAGGTGATAATAGACAAGAAGAATTGTGATTTCTCGTTAATGAACGTAAATTGTATCTAGGTGGTATTATGGAAAAGTGGTGGCAACATTGACACGATGGAATGTAAATGGATTATTGCTCCTCGAGGAAGGATCACATGGACAGGAGGGGGAAGGATGCTTTGTCAAAAATGTTGTTACAGAAGCACATTATCTCAAATGCCCGGAAATCGGTGTCATTGTAGGTGAAGTAACACATGGGCTGTACTTGGTTGAGAAGTAACACAAGGGAGCAGGATGTGAGTGCTACCGTGAGCGTGCCCTGAAGCAAGCACCCTCTCCTCTGCCTTAACGCGGCTGGCACTGACCTTCGTCCTTTCACTTCCCTGAATGTCTCGGTGTCACCCCTCGTGTTTCGGCATCCCCCAGGCCCAGCCCACCCCGTTGGGGTGCTCCTGCTGCCCCCGGCTCTGCAGAGCGGGGAAGGCTGTTTGGGCAGCGACCTCTGATGCATGCTGGAGCTCCTCGCCCAGGCTGGCCGGAGGCCCCGGTGGCCCCTTCTCTGGTGGGGCTGTGGGTGCTCTGCACTCTCAGGTGTGGACATTCGCATCCGTTACAATCTTTTAGCACCCATTTCAGCTGATGTTTATAGTCATGATAAAAAGCCTATTTAGAAATAGCTTGTTGTGTTTTCAATGGCATCTTGTGAAAATGTGTTCCGAAAATTATTTTTATACTCAGTGCTCACTAATTTGCACTTACATGTTTAAGACTGCTGCATTGCAATATCTTTGTGTGTCCCCTATATTTGGTATTAAAAGATGATGGATAGGATCTCTTAATTTTCTTTTCTATTCTTTTTTTTCCCCACATATGTCCTTCTAATCTTTAAAAGCCCACTTATATAAAAGTTTTCTCTACTCCCTTTTGTGCATTTTTTTATTGCTTTTTTGTGGATTCTTTCTGCAAAATCCCTTTTTCATATAGTAGCCAAAACTGAGGCAATTATTAAAGAGAGAGGGGGGGAAAAAAAACCCAAAGCCTGTTATACTGGTTTCTATAAGGATATTTATAATATATTTAGTAACAGTCTTAGTAGAATCAAATATTTTGTTGACATATTTCAGCAGTATTGTGCGCTGAGCAGATGTTTTTCATTCAGATGCCTCATTCAGGATTCCTTAGCTCATTTCCTGAACAGTAGTATTGAATTCAAATCCTGCCAATATAAAGCTAATTGAAACTATTTCTTCCAGTGTACATCACATTTTAGTAATCCTCAGATTCTTTACCATTTTGCTACCCCATAATCTAGTTTAACCGGGTTCTTCTGTCTGGTGTCAGGTCATGTCTCCTACCATCTTGCAGAAAATCGTCTCCAACTCATCTGGATTTTAAAGCCTCGCTGAATCTCCACAGATCCCGTCTTCAAAGGGGCTGCTCTGGCTCGCGGCCGCCGGGGCTGAGCCCAACCGTCCTGTAATTGCTGCTCCTACGCGCTGGAGCAGGGGCTAATCCGGGCATCAGAATGGAGAGCTGGAAAACTTTCTTGTGATCTTATTGTTCCCGACTCTGACGCCAAAGCAGCATGAGGGAGAAGGAAAGAAAAACAGGATTTAAATGTACAGGGAGAGGCAGCGGGGAGGAGAGTGGCAGGAGCCGGAGTTTGGCAGTAATAGCGGAGGAGGCAAGAAGGGGCTGCTGAGGGCGGAGGAGGACGGGCAGAAGCCAGAGGGCATAGAGGTTAGACGTGCAGGAGGGCGTTAGATGCGGATGTAAGGGAGGGAGGGCCAAGAAACGCAGGGGAGAAAGAAGCAGAAGATGTGAGAGCTGTTCATGGGTGCTATTTTAGCTCCAAAATTTCCTTCTCTTTCTGTTGAAGATCCGTCAAAGGCGTTTGGCATCCCTGGGGGACTTTGGCAGTGCCACTATTGAGCTCATTTTATAAACGGCGTAAACGAGGGCTAGCATAACACAGTATTTTCCAAGACCTTTCGGCAATGATAGTCTCACTCGGACATGATAAGAAGTACTGTGTGAGACTGGCTGCATCCGTAGACGGTATCGCAGGAGGCATGCGAGCCCGCGGTGGCCGGGGTGGCTTGCTGTAGCATGCGCTCCCAGGATGTTGCGTGGCAGTGACTGTGTGACGCTGAAGTTGCCCCTGTCGTGTCAGGGCTGTGGCTAGACTGGTTGCTTATGATATTAGAAACTTTTACTTCACCGTAGTTTTCCCTCCTTTTTTCTCCTTTCTTGTCAGGGAGTAGGAGGAAAACATTTGGTAATAGCATGCGGAGAATACCGTGGTAGCTTTTCATGTGTCAGAGGTTTGCGCTCCCCGTGCTACGCGCTCTGTCCCCTCAGCGGGGTCTTGGGAGCTAGACCTCATTTCTCAGGGATGAACAACGAGAAATTGCTGCAAAAGGCCACAGGTCCTCAAAAAATTCTATTCAATTTTGGAGAAAGATGCTCATTAAAAAGTGAGCTAGCACTTCCTGGGAGCAAACTGTGATTTCACACACAAGAAAATATTGCACAGTTGCCTTGTGCAAAGAAACGAGAGGCTGGAGTCAGCTGCTAATGTTGTGCTCTCCTCCCCTTGGAATTCAAGCCCTCGATGTGTTTGCTTTGTTTCTTTTTAAATGCATTTTCTAAAATGTGCAACCAGAAAATGTTCATGCTGTTCCATGCCGCAGCAGTTGCGACTATATGAACATAATAGCTTGCTCATCTACAGAATAACAACAACAAATGTTAACTAAAAAAAAAAAAAAAATACTGTTTTCCCAAGTCTTCGCTACTGTGTTTTCCTGCTCCTGAAGTAGATGGTGAATCATTCATCGGTATTAGTAAAGTGTCAAGGATTGTCTCTCGTCAGAGAGGTATTTGATTTTCAGATTAAATTAGCTCATGTCCTGGTTGCAAACTCCTGTTGCCTAGTATGGAGATTCTTGTCTTCTCTGTTCATAAAGAGAGTAGAGGACAGTAAGCTGATAAGAAATAACCTGAGTGCAAAGATGACCAATACTGCTCCTATTACTTAGTTTTCTGATGGATTTTTACTGTGGCTGTGCTCGGTTAGCAGCTGATTCGCAATGCAGAATCAGAGCAGATTAAAGTTTGAAATGTCAGGGCGGGTTTCAATCACTGGTGACAGTCCCCACAGTTCGTCTTTCATGTTTAGCTCAATTGGCATTAATAACACTGAATGAATAATATTTGTTATTTTGATTATCCTGTAGTTCCATAATTCTAGGTGTAAAGAACAGGAGAATGAAAGGCACAATTACCTGCACAATTTGTTGTACTCATACCCATTTTTATACATAGATTACTTGTGTATATAGGAGAATGGGATTTTTGTCTGAGCTGCAGACAATATTAACAAAAAATGAAGTTGTGTTAAGGTTATCTATTTCTCCATGCAGCATGCCAAAATTATTATGCACTTCTTCAGTTTGTTCAAACCTTTCCTGGGCCATCCCCCCTTGCAAGCGTGGCGAGACAGGCGTTCCCTCGCGGGAAGCGAGCCCCGGCGTCACCGAGCTGTTGTCCCTTCCTCTGGCAGGGCGCAGGCTCGAGTGTTTTGCTCGGTCTCAACTGCCCTGTTAGGGAATGCAGGAGGAAGCATTCGCTCAGTAAGCAAGAACTAAGATGATTTTGGACTGCCGATTTAGGCCAATGCTTTGAACAGTGCTCAAGAAGGAATTAGCCGGCACCGCGCTCGGGAGGCGTTGCCGGGAGGCTGTCGCACGCCGCGCTGGTCCCCTTTGTTCCCGAAAGGGCTGCAGGTGCGTCGCCGAGAAGAGCACGCTGCGGGGACGCAGGAACTGTCACTGTGGTGGCAAAGGAGAGGCTGAACGAAGGGGGCTCCCGCCTCAGCAAGCCTCTGATAATGACCTTTAAAATGCATGCAAATTCATATTTTAAGGAAAAGACACTGAATAGTACATGATAGTAGAGGAAGGAAAGAAGGATTTCCATGCACCAAGTTTTTTCAGGTTCTGGAAGAAATGTAAATGATTTTAGGATGTCATTTGCCTTCCTTTCTGTGAAAGTCCGGTCTATCCCGTGGGCATGCTGCCCCTGTGTTTTTATGCCTGGTGTTTCTCTGATGTGTTGTACATGGTCATGGCCTGGCTGTTAGACTCAAACCCAACAACTTTATCTCATTGTTTAGAGTAGTACTGTACTTCTTAAATATATGCATTAAACAAACATGAAATATTTGATATAGTAATGTGCTGCACAGCTGCATTGTAGAACATGAGGCTCGCACTGCAGACTTGCCTGGTCGTTTGCGTGGAACGGGACAGGGCCCTTCTCCATCCCGTCCTGCCGTGCTGCCGCGGCACGCGCAGCTGCGAGCTGGCCCCGTCTCTGCTGCGGACAACCTCTGCGAGTCTACGGTCAGTCCTGCAAAAACAAACAAACTGACCTAAAAACCTGTATTTCCTTAAAGCTTTTGGAATCAATTCCCTGAGAGTTTTGACTGTCATTAAGAAGTAAGATCCTGATCTTCATAGTTCCAAAGAAAAGATTAAAATAACCCCAAAAGGTCAGAAACCATTGAGCAAATAAAGGGAACCCCAAAGTGAATGTTTTGTGGGGGAAGTGTCATGCTTTCTGGGCACCCAAGTCATGAATTTGCATGCCTGGACCCGGCAGAAGTGGATCCCCACGTGGGGAAATTCCCCGGAGCGAGCGCGGTTATCAGCTGCTGCAGATGTGGTCGTCGAGCCTGGTTCGAATTATGCTGGGGCAGATGGGGAGCTGAGACGAGCTCAGCGTGGCGATGAGGAGCACGTGAAGGTAGCGACCGAGGGACCGCGTGGGATTCATAAACTGCTTAAAATTATCACCCTTAATCGCGGTCAGCCCCGTGAGGAAGGGGTAGGAGGGAGCCACCGCCGGCACGGCCGGCCGAACGTTTCACGGGCCTCTCCGCAGCCCGGTCCGGGGATGGCGCGGTGTCTGCTGGCCTTGCAGAGCTATCGAGACTGGCCGTGACATTTCATTATGTTGATTTTAACTGGCGTGAGTAAAACTCGTGGACAGGCTCCAGTATGGGGGGAGCGAGGGGGAGAGAGTTGAAAAAGCAAACCATAAATTAAAATAATAACAGTATGGGCCAACAAACAGCGCACACATGTACAACAAAGAGAGTCACCCTAATAAATACATTCACTTTGATTTACGGTGTTGTGATAATCCGTACCGTCATCCTTTCAGTAGTTGGGAGGTTTTTTTGTGTGGTGATGAAGGACAAAATCAATGTTGGGTCTTTTCATTCTTTTAATAAGAAGAAAATAATTCCCTCTCTGTGTTGTGCCAGTCTTGGGACTTGGCTTCAAAACCCATATAAATCTGTAAAAATGTAATACTGCCTTAGGATTTTCTTCCTCCTTTTCCTGGAGGAGGCTTTTCCTGGAGATGTTTGTCTCCGAGCTTTGGCTCATAAACCTGGCTGTTCTCATACGGTCTCCCCGTTCCCGTTAACGCGGCCGGTAATTACACGGCTCTGCTGTAATCGGGCGCGGGGAATACTGATGGGGTGCGTTTGAGCGAGTGAATGCTGCTGATAAATGGCCAATGAAGGATCAGAAGCGCAAATGTTTACCCTCCGCAACTTTCTGGAATAACACTAACAATATCGAAATATAAATAACGGCGATGCAGCATCACTCGTCGGCAAGTATCTCGCAGCGGGCTACAAACAGGGTGTTACTGATATGCGGCTGCTTTTGTGGTGAGCAGCAGTAAGCAAACCGGAGAACGCTGCTCACAGCAGGGGAAAATAAAATTTGGACCGAGACACAGAGCGTGGGCATGGCGACTGGAGATGTCATGGCTTTCCCCATCCTTACGCTGCCATAACAGCAACTTTGTTCTTTGCTGGATTTATAGCCCTACCTCCCACGAGAAAGAACTCCTTCCAAAGAAGGACACGGAGGTCTTCCAGCTTGCTCTGCCTCGGGAGGGTCGCCGGGGTCCCCAGCCTGCGCCGGCTTCCCCAAACCAGCGCCCACGCGGCCTGGTGGTGCCTCCCGGGGCTTTGGGGGTAATCGAGCTGAAAACGGTGCATTGTGTAACAGCCTCAGCGCAGGCCTAGGACCCGCTCGCGGGACGTGGGGCCGCAGGGGAGGAAACCTGCGCGGGGTGGGAAGGAAGCAGGGCTGGCAGCCTGCGGCGCGCTGCTTTGGTGGCTTTCGTTTTGCGTTTCCGTGCTGAGCACGGCGGTGTAGACGGGCTTTCACGGACTTGCTCCCTGGATTAAGCAGTAAATAACGTACACAAAATTCTGATATAGGAATAGGACAAACATCCTTAGGACCCGTAAGACAAAAATATTCATTCCTAATATGTTGCATTTTGTTTATATTTTATCACATATACTCTTGTATATATAGAAAACTTTAAATTGATAAAACTATTGTTAAAATTAGCCCATTTCATTGACTTCTAATGATATGCTGGTATCAGCCTGGTCATCAAAGTCTTATGGTATTTCTGTAGGGAGACAGTAGCAATCATGAAAATTCTTTTCCCAGTATAACTCGGGCATCTTAAAACTCCTCTTTCCCCTGCCCTGAACAGAGGATATTTTGAAAAGTTAAATATATAAACTATTTTCTTCTCTCTGTGGAATTAACTGATGAGTAATTTAATGTATATGCTCTGTGGTACATTATTTTGAAATACATTTCATTATCTTCAAGTGCATTAGCTGATATTTTAAATTCTATGAAGATGAGGCAGTTGGGCTCTGCGGAGCAGCTTTCTCCACGGTGTGGGCATGTGGTTACCCAGCTAATGTACATACTGATACTGCGGCTGTATAAGCAAACAACACAGTATCCTAATTTGATGGGGTACATATAGCGCAGAAAAAACAAGTAGAGAGTTTTTAATTCTCAGTGTAGAACATACTTTTCTTTTTTTCCCCCCTGGAGAGAATTATCAGTGGAAACAAATAATTTCTGTATTTGTGGTGTATTTTTTACAGAGAGGAAAAAAATCCCTCTCTCACGTCAAACGGAGGCAGATATAGTCTGCCCATGTGCAGCAAAAATTTCCAAACAACGTTTTCGTCACTTCTAAAGGCGCTAGGCGGGTTACACGTGTGCGTAGCGAGGCGAGGGTGCTTTGTACCCTGAGGTTGTGGGGCGGAGAGCGGTGCCGGCGGCGGGGCAGGTCTGCGGCGGGATCCCCTGCGGAGGGGCGGCGGGTCGGGCTCCCCGGCAGCGCGCTCCGCTTCGCGGGTCCGGAGCCTCCCGCCCTTATCCAGCGCGGGTCCCTGACTCAGAACCAGTTTCCCGTGTTTGGCGAAAGCCGCGTGCTGCTTAAATCACTTTCCCGGGGCCTTTGACCTGAAAAGATTGCATTTTTTGGAAACTGCAGAGGACAAGCCTGCTGTCAGAGCAGAAAATCAAATTTTTTGATGGGATGTTGTTGCATTAAGAGGGCCGATCTCGTGTCATGTAGCTCGTGAATGATGGGGCTAGCGTGGGATGTCAAAAATCGCCAACCGCCTCGTAAATAAGCGCGGGGGCGGCCCTCCCCCGGCCGCGGGAAAGGTCAGCGCCGAGCCCCCTCGCAGCCCCGTCGCCCGCGCCGCGGCGGGGTTAAAGGTGCAGCATCCCCTTTCAAGAGGCACATGGCGGGGGCTCTGCGGAGGATGATAAATAGCGTTTGAAGCAGGCTATCAATTTCCCGGGCCTCCCCCGCGTCGTGTCGTGTCGTGCCGCGCCGGCCTCGCGCGGCTCCGCTCCCGCGAAGGAGTCCGTGCAGCGTCTCGGTACCTTACAAGGAAATTTCGAGGATATTTTGACAACTGTTTGTAAAGTAGGTGGTGTTCCTACGGTTTAAAGCCAAAATAAATCGCAAATTAACCCCTTTTTGCACAAGGCCACAAAGTCAGCGTGCTGGAGGTCACGCGCACAAGCGACTCCTCCGAGCGCTGCTTCCAGCGAGGCCCAGGCCGTCCTCCTCCAGCCCGCAGCCGCCCTCGGCACCGGGCGCTAACCCCGAGCGTCCTCCGCCGCGCTCGCTCAGCGGGATCGGGCTCCTGTAGCAAAGACAGCAAGCTAGCATATAACTTAAGCATATATAACCATGCATATGCAACAGAGGTGCAAATTAAGGTTGAATAGGTAAATTTGATTATAGTGTTTTCTAGCTCTTTGCAACTTTAGCATTTTCTACATGGTTTTAAAAAACATTTTTTCTATCAAAGTATTTTGCTAGGAAAACTGAAAAAAATGCTAGTCGGAGAGGCAGCCGGGACCCCGACAGGTCGGCGGTGTGAGGCCGCAGCGAGCCGAAGGGCACGCTTGCTTGCTCGCTCGCCTCGTGCAGGTCGGCGCACGGCGCGGGACTTTGCTGCCAAACCAGCGGTTTCTGGGGAGCCCGTGCAAACCTCAAGTAGTTTTGTAGCGCGTTTAGCTTGACTGACCTGGCTGAATGGCTCCCAGCATGATTTTCTGCTTCGAGCAGCGAGCCCTCAGCTGCGGCAAGTTTACTGCAGGCCGTGAAAGTAGCCCGGCAAACCGAATGCAGGGGCAGAGCGCGGGTACAGAAGTGCGCGTCCAAGGTCTCTGGAGCGGTGGGCAGCTTCGGTGGTTGTGTTCAGCTCGCCGCAAGGCTGGAGGATGGTTTTTGCTAGGCAACTTTCATGTTTGTAGGTTTAACAGTTTCTAGAGAATTTTTGTTTTCGAGGTTTATTCTAAGTTTTGAGAGTGCGAAGTTTTGTATCACAGATCTTTGGCAATTTGAGCAGTTCATGGGCAAAAAATACAGAGAAGGGGAACGAGTAAGCATGAGTTTGAAGGTTGTCCCGGTGTAGACGTGGACAGTTATGCAAACCAGATCAGAAGAGGCCGGGAGGTGCAGCACAAATCCGAACGCGCTGTACTCCGGCACGTCTCCGGCTGTGTCCGAGCCGAGGCAGGAGGCTCCGCGGCGGCGTTCGCCTGCTCTCAAAGGTAGGTGCAACCTTTGAGTCATCCAGGCTCTCGGCAAAGCCGGCGGAGACAAATAGCCCCTCGGAGGCCGTCGGGGGCCCCGTCTCTCCGGGGGGGCTGCTCGTCTGACCTGCCCTGGCCCCTCCCGCGGCATCTTCCCTCTCCAGCGACAGCAGAGGGAACATGTGTTCATTAGATCAGACCGACCTACGAGTCAGATGTCCCGGCTGGGGAAACGGATCCCTCCCTGGAGCCCCCCAGCCCCGGGAGGGTGCCGCCCCCCCCCCCCCGCGTCCCCGCAAACCTGAACCGGCCTCGCGGGAGGCGGCGTAGCGACCTGCACCCGGGCGCTGGGGCATCCGCTGCTGCTGCTGAGCCGAGGAGGGAGCAGAGCGGACGCCGCGAGGTGTTCGGGAACCGCTGCCCGCTCATTCAGCGTTAACTAGCCGCTATTGCACAGTCTTCCTATGTTTAGATTAAGATCAATTAAAGGATTTATGTATTATCTCTTGGCACATATTTTCACCTAGTCATTACTCTAGATTATCGGTCTAAGCCAATCACGTTAGATCAGAGTGCAACAAAGTCGAGTATATTTATAAAGCGCTCAGACGCCTAATGGCAAAGGATGTTTGACAACTTCTGGTGGGAGAAGTTCAGAAATCCTGTAGTATTTTGTGAATTTAAAAGCTTTTCTCTTCTTCCTCTTCTTCTTCCTCTTCCTCGTAGAAGAGTTTTCTTTAAGGAGGGTTTTTCCGCCCCTGGTTCTGCCGGTGACATCCTGACTGTTTGGCACTCGTTTTAGACCGCGGCGTTTGCAGTGGGTCGCTTTTGGAAGCAATAGCAGCAATACCTACCACAATTTAAAGCATCTCCCCTGCCCCAGCAATAGCTTGTCTTCTCTTTTTTGTGAGAACCTTCATTTCAGCATGTTCAGACTAATGTTAGATAAACTAGCTCGGCACAGAAAACCTATATTCATGTGTGCTTAAATGAAAGGAATGGATTCCTATCGGGTTAGGTCTGTAAAAGGCACTGGAAATCAATGCAGTTCTCAGAGCCCCTGATGGGGTACGAGTTGGGCTCCGTTTACACGTGCGTTTGCTTTCCGACGGCCGGAGCGGAGCGGGGCTCCGGAGCCGCTGTGCGTCGGCAGCCCGGGCCCGGGCACGAGCCCGCTGACCTGCTCTGTGTAGCAGACGTCAACCCCAAACCCCACCCGAGTAGCTACATCTGTTTTGGCTTTGTTCGCAAGGCGGAGGGGAGGGAGGTGCACTCTGTGGTCAAGGGCCAAACTACATGTCATATTTCATTACCTTCATTAGCTACTACAGAAGGCTGCGTTAAAAAGAAAGGAGGGTGTAGTTAACTCTTCAGCTGCCAGCTTTTTTAAAATTCATTTTTATTTCCACTTCCTGTGCTTCTCAATTTGTCTTTGCCTTCGTTTTTATCTTATCAAATCTACATATCAACCTTTATGCCCGGGATTTTGCCCCCTTAGTGTAAAAGAGGCAGCAAGCTACTGTTCTGCTCTTAGCGAGCCGCTCGGACGGTGAGTGAGCCATCTGGAAACGGTTAAGGGCAATGGTAGTGTAAACCCAAAAGGGAAAGTGTATTTAGCATTAATAAAACTTTCCTTTTTGTTTTGTCCACGGTTGTCTTTTCCTTTTCCAGCTCACATTATTCTGTTGATTTAATATTGCTGATTTCTGTTGGTGGAGGCGGGGGTGAAAGGGCATCTTGGTCTTGTAGCGAGGTTGGGGTGAATTGGTTTGCTAGTTAAAGAGACATTTTCTTACATGAGCAAGTATCATGAAAAAGAATGAAAAACTACCTATGCATTCATTCAAGAAAATACAATATAAGAGTGTTTTAACATATTGGTTAATGTATCAGATGTCTTTGTAACAGTTAGTCAGCTTGGAACAATATTTAAATTGTCACAGGCCTGCCTGGTCTAAATGTGGATGTTTTATTATATCATAGGATGCATCTTGCTAACAAGAATGTCCTCTAATTTAGTAATATTTTAAACGTGACACTATCAAACTTAACTCTTGGATGCTGCTAGAATGTGTAACTATTCCTAGAATCCTAGAAGAAATATTAGATGGAGTTGTAGACAAAAATGAAGGGTTTTTGTTTGTTTTTACTGAGTCAGACTCCTGGAGAACCACCTCCTAGGAAGGGGAGTGATCGAGACCTTGATTCTGCATATGCTTGGCAAAAACAGTGGTCCGTAAACTTTCTGTGGCATTACAGACTGCATAAAATCGCTCTTTCTCTGGTTTTGGAAGGCAGTAAGGATGGGCAGCCCCCAAAGGTGCTGCTTCGGTTCCAGTAGGAAAGAGGCTGCAAGTGGAACCAGTTTCGGTGAATCCGGTGTTGGGACTGGGGGGAGGAAGAGCAGGTCCTCTCCTCTCTCAGGTTGCTGAGAGTTGGAAACATCTTTGTTGGCTGTTACCCATGTTTGGTGCTGCTTTGCTCCAGTTTTGGGGTATTTGTATGTTTATTAATATAAACATACTGCACTCACACCATTGCCCTAAGTGAGAGGAATTGGAAGGGAACGACAAGCTGGCTTCGTTTTAACTTCCCAGCTGACTCTTTACTGCAGGCTTTCACAGCACAGCCTTTTTAGGGGTGAGGAAATGGAGGTCTGTTTTTTTAATGTCTTCTCTAGTACAGCAAGCATATAAAAACTCTGCAAGCAAGTCAATTGGTTACAGAGCCTGGAACTCATATACTATATATATATATTCTATACTACTTTGAAAACAAGCTTAGGAAACACACTGAGAAAATTCAGAAACTGAGAAGTATGTCTGTCTATTTTAAGTCTATCTTGCAAATTGATTAGGAAAAAAAATTAAGAATGGATAACAGCTGTAAATGTGTTTTTCACTGATGTTTCAGTGTTACAAATTTGACAACATAAAACTATATTCTATATTAATTAATAGGGAAATTCTCGAATAAGAGGCTATAAAAATGATGCCATTTGCCCGCATAGTCTTTAAATCTTCTCTCTTTTCTCAGGCACGTATCTATATTATTTGTTTTAACATTTTTACACAGATGTGTTGAGACTTAATCTGCGTTGAGGGAAGATAGCACAGCAGGATTAAGATTAGCTCCTTATCTGATACTGCAACAACAGCATGTAGAGTATTTCCACTATTATTCTTAAAATTGCAAAAAACTCCATTGTGAAACTTCTCACACTTGTGAAATGACAAGTGTGAGGGTCATACTTCTTTGCAAGTGTGTCTGTAATGTCAAATGGGCTGTACTTTTTCTCAATATTTAACCCAAATTTTGATTTGGAATGAGATTTTTATGTGACGGTGCTTTGGCCGGCACAGACGTCTGCCGCTTCAGAATCCCAAACCTTTAAAAATAGGTGTTTTAATGGAAGTACCTACACAACCTTAATGGTAGTAGTGTGAATGGAGTGTGATTAAAAATGAGGCAGAACAGCAAAGTACTGCTTTTAATTTATCATTTACTAGTAGAAAAAGGCTTGTTTTCTTCTTTTTCATCTTCTGCTGCTCCTAAGACTTTCAGCCATTATTTTGAAATGTATTTTATAATAGAACCTCCGTGGTTATGTTGCCTAGGGCTTCAGTGTCCATTTTCAAGAAAGGAAGTATTTTGAAGCTTAAAAAAAATATTCTGTTGACTGATTACGTTTCAGCATTTTAGTTGGATGCTGCTGCCTTGAAACATACTTATTATAGCAAAGATCAAAAATAATTTTGTGATCCTATGAATTGAAGGGGTTCGGTAACTTGCATGCATTTTTTGTACTACACAATTTTTATTCTACTTCAAGCAATTAGTTTAATTTTAAATGCATGGTGTATGTCATCTGTAGGTTCTTTCATTTTGTTTTTGTTTGTTTTTAAGCCTGGTCCTTTCGCTCACATAAATCCATGCACCAGGATGTGGGTATGATACGTGCCTCACACTAAAGTTTTAGCAGAACTGCCCTTTGGTGACTAACGCGACGTGAACAGGCTCCTTCTGCCCGGAGCGGCGTGTCCCCAGGGCTGTCCCTGCAGACGCCCCGGGCAGGAGGAGGTGCCCTGTGTCCCCTGGGGCCACTCCAGCGTCCCTCCCTCCAGCTGCCTCTTTGCCAGCCCAGCAAGGCTTTCTCATGGTAGGAATCACGACCCGTTGGTCTGTGCTGTAGAAACCACATGGGCGCGTGTGCAGGGCGATCCGTCTGCGTCACCTCGGCCGGGGGACGGTCCCCCATGGAGCCGGACTCTCAGGCAGGACTCTTCTTTGAGGTTAGCGCTACAGTCCGACCCAGCTTTGTCACATGCAACAGTTTTTCTTCTGTGTACATATTGCAACCTTTGACGTAGTCTGGAATCAAACACCATGTCCTTCTCACGCAGAGACTCGTGGACACGATGTCAACCTCACAACTGAACAACGTTATGTCCGTGCTGCTCTGTGCTATGTGGTGACCCTGCAGCTACAAGCTCTTCACTGTGAGGACTTTGTTCTTGGTCCTGCAGCTAACGTGTTAACTGGGAGCCATGTTAGTCCCTGAGACGAAAGCGCACAGCGAGACAGGGATTGTCAAGAGAAGCCTCTCAGGCGGTGGCTCTTACGATAAGACCTCACATTAATTCTACTCTGTGTCAAGAGCGTTTGGCCTTAGACACAACGGAGACAGTCACATTTCATTGCAAAGTCAGGTTTCAAAACCTGTTTGCCCAGGTGCTCGTTCAGTTGTCCTCGGTAGAACAACCTCAGGCAACTCTGTCTTTCTAGTGCAAACCAGAAATAAACTCTTGCATCCTTACACTAAGCGCTCCCCGGAGCCTGGAGGCCTGATCCCAGCCATCACTGCCTGACCCTCTGACCGCCGATGCTTCCAGGAGACAACCCTTGGCACAGAGAGCTTGCTGTGTTAGAGTGAAAAAGGAAATAGGAGAATTCAGCGAGGTCAATTAGGATGTGCAAAGATATGACTAGTAGATGAGCTGGAAGTAGATTCCTCATCTATCAGTCCAGTACCCAAAAAGACTTCATTAAACTACAGTCCTTCCTACATATCGATGTGAAAATACCTAAAGTGTGTGTCTCATTCCCCAGGGATGAACAAATATCTTCAGGAGTGCTAAGTGAGATCTACTGCAAGCAAAAACACAATGATATAGACACATTACCGAAAGAAAAACTAATTGAAAGCATCCTACGCAGTGTAGGTTACGTTTTCAAGGTTACATCCAGGCAGTGCACCCAAAGCGAGTGTGTGCTGGCATAAGGAGCGTTGCTAATTATCATATGCCACAGATGGTTAATGCCTGGAATTATTTTCACAAGCCTTGCTTGACTCTTCTGGGCATCTAAAAAGAAGGTTGAGGGGGAAGTGTGGAACAAGATGTGACTTTCCAGATGCGAGAAGACATAAGAGGTGAAATGTGGGTGAATGCATTCGGGGTCTGCAGAGACAACGGGAAGGAGTTTGCTTCTAGCTGTATAAGCTGTATTTGTGTTACTATCACACAGTAAGACTTTCAGGTTTCTTCAGTTACTATCCTCTATTAAAATCAAGGGCTCTGTCTGTCTTCAAATTAAAAGAAAAAGTGAAAACAGTGGCTTTGAGCACCAGTCCGTTTCCTCCAGCTTGTGCAGCAGTGGCCACTTCTGCTCGGCCTGGCTGCAGACCCGACATCCGCCGGCCGGGTTCAGCGGGGCGCTGGGCTGGAGGAGCTGGGAGACGGGGCCGCGCAGGCACGTGCCTGCTCCGAGAGCATCAGAGGGAATCTCGTGCTCGGAACCAAAATGCTGCAAATTTAAGGATTAAGATTTCTAAAATCTGTAGTTACTGTTGAAGATGGGGATTTAGTTTCATCATCTGCTGGTTCATTATTCCTGTTCAGTAGAATAATAATGTTTACTCAGCTTTGCAGAAACTACGTTACAAGTCTAGATTAAGGAAGCCTGTATGTGTGAAGTATTACTGTTATGGTATTGTCATCTCATTTCCACAGGTATTCACAGGGACTATTAGAAGTATTTGCTAAGTTTATGTGTAAGTGCAAGTAAAATGGCTAAGGAAACAAAGCACTTAAAGGTCAGCGTATACTGTAACACTTATTTGACCAGAAGTCTTTCCTTACAGTGTGCCCAGGACTGGAATTGAGGGACAGAGCAGATGAGAACTGTGGTATGTTGGCAGGATCGTGCAGGGCTCGAGGAATGATCTATGGGGGCTAAAGTAATTTGTGGGCGAGGGGCATTGTTCAAGCTCTGTAAGAAAGTGCTTACTTCCTGCCTTTAACTAGAGCTATCAATATATCACGTTCAAAATGAGAAGTTTAAATTAAAAGCTAAACTAAAAGAAACCTGACTGCATCTGGGACTTGTCAGAAGCCTCATCCAGATATGCTATTGTCACATTTTCCAAGAGCCTCAAGATGTGGAAGATAATTATCCCATCCCATAGACAAGTCTATTTGTTCCTTACACCAGTGGCTTCGATGGCTGTGCCATTTGAGTCGTTCTTTTTTCCTCATTTAAAGAGTACAACAGACTTATCAGGCTGCTGCACTCCTTATTTCCTGTTTGCATGTACTGCAAACAAACATGGTGTAAAGTTAACTTTGTCTGGATTCTCCTGTTCCTAGATCACCTTATAAGTCTGCAGATTACGTGGTTCATTATGCCTCTTAAATTAGCAGGTCCGTCACAGTAATCATAGCTTTTAGGTAGAATTCGCCCCATCCTGTGAAGACACATCTTTGAAACTTTTGTGAAGTTACCAGGCCTAGGCTCCGGTATCAGCATAAATTTGGAAGTCCCGTGGCCCGACACCAGAGATGACCAAAGCTCAGAGACTTTCTGTGTCTAAGTGAGCCAGCACGCAGCTAATAAGCCTGCTATGCTGGGCTGTGACTCTTGCTCCCTCCTAGTTCCCTTTTCTTTTGATAGATGTGGCGTATATCTCTAAATTTGGCCCCACCATAGATATTTCATCATGTAGATGCTGTTCAGGTTTTAGCTCTGTTCTAACGTGTTCAAACAGACAGGCGTGGCAAGAAGAGCACGGGCTGTGTTACGGTTCTTGCTGGGCTTTGTACGTGTGCTTCCGCGAGAGCTTACCTGTGAGCTGCAGCACTGACAGCGGTGCCCACACACCTAGGACACCGACTTTGGGAACTAAAATCACAATGTCTAGAATCAGTGCTTAATTCCCGTTCTGGTGTGCTTCAAGGAGCTCTGAAACTAGACATGCTTCACCTTTCCACGGGTCAGCCTTCCGTCCCTTTTGCTGTTCCTAGTATTATCCTGCATTTGGGATTATGTCAGCATCAACAAATTGACTTCTTGACTTCTTGAAAAGAAAACTGTAGTATAGTGACTTGGTGGTACAACACCAAAAATGGATTTCCCCAAAAATCTTTAGGCTTTTTTAAATATTGTTTTAACTATCTGGGCTAAAGTCTTTGTACTGAGCCATCTGTTTTCTCACAGTATGAGGTTAGAGAGGTTGGTTCTCTTTGTGTCACCAATCTTCACAGTCACAAATACAAAATATTCTGTAGAGAAACAAAAATAAGGCATGTAAGCTGTTGCAAAATTTTTCTATGATGGAGAATTTGCTTGCTAAATCGACAGTCAAGCCCTCGCATCCCTCATGTCCAGCACAGAGTCTGATAATATAACCCTAAGAACATCCAGCTAATTGGAATTACATTGTGTTTTCTGATGAGCCGAAGCAAGGTCAGGGTGATGCAGGGCTGACCACCTAGTCTGATGCATGCTTCCTCCTCTTGCCAAATCAGGATATCTTAGTATCTGGTCTTCACTCAGTCTTCTTTGGGCCCTTTGACGCCATGCAAGAAGCTCTATCAGCAGTTCGTCTTGGTCTAGCAGTTCGTGCTCTGTACCAGCTTGAGGAAGCAGGTTCATGCTCCGCTTTCCTACTACACTTTGTCCAGCTTTCAGCAATTTGCTGCCCGTGAAGGTTCCCAGGCACTGAGCCAGGTGCATCCTGCGGTAGCTCTGCATTGGTCCTGGTCGTAGGTGATAGCGGGCACTGCTTTTTGGGCAGAGGCTTTAAGATATGCTTATGTTCTCCTGTTTGCAGCAAAATAGAGACCATATATCTGCGCAGGGCCCACTGTCACAGGGCGTTGAGACCTGGGGGGCTGAATGGTCTGCAGGGGATCTGGTGGGGAAGGAGCCTGGTCCCTCAGCTAATGCAGCCCCCATAATACTGCAGCTCTCATGCTAGAGACATAATGATTTCCTTTAAATAAAGGAAATTTAAATAAAGGAAAATTGGAGACACCCATTTATACTGGTGAAGAAGAAAATATAAATTTCAGAAGTGGAGGGGAAAAAGAGGAAAGGGGT
This sequence comes from Dromaius novaehollandiae, assembly GCF_036370855.1. Lineage (NCBI taxonomy): Eukaryota > Metazoa > Chordata > Aves > Casuariiformes > Dromaiidae > Dromaius > Dromaius novaehollandiae. The sequence goes on from NC_088110.1 coordinate 24,597,413, forward strand.
TGCCCTTCTTCGCGTTAGTATAAGATGAAGATTAATTCTGCTGGCAGGTTTCTGTCTTCTTGTCAGAATTCAGTGATTTTCTATTTTGGATCACTGCGGTGCCAGAATGTAAATCCGATCGCCTTGTGTCTTTCAAAATAAAATCAAAAAGCCTTACTGATTGCTTATATGGGCAGCTAGCACACCTTAAGAAGTAAGAAAGGTTCAGACAGGAATATAATAAGGCCCAGGAAAGTGGCAGCATGAAAGGGATGACCTTTATTTGCAATCATAGCTGAGATTTACAGTTTATTACTGATAGCTTTTATAAAGAGCCATTCAGTTCAGAGGTGAGAGGTTTGTCATCTGGAAATGCAATTAACTTTAGCCTTATCCCAATCCCCCTGGTCTTAGTGTGAGAGCAGCACTTCAGCAATATCATGATTTTCCCTCTAATTTCTTTTTTCCCTACATTTTTGTCTCTTATATCCCTTGTTCTTTGGCATAAATGCAGGTGCATGGTTTTTGCTCCTATTATTTCATTATTATTAGTGTCTATAGCATCAGCGCTTAGATACACCTTTGAATTTTTTATTAGATCCAACTTGATTTTTGAATGAGAAGATTTCAAAGAAGAGTGACATTTAAACCTGAGAAGAACGGAGATAACTCGTGGAAGGAGATTGTGCAATATATGTCAAAAATTAATTACAAGCATGGAGAATCTCGCAAAAAAAAGAAAGAAAAGAAACAACAGTTGCTTTTAAAATAGCAATGATTATTGCTCTCTCCCACACAGAAACCCCATATAGTGACACCTATCCTTGCGCTTGCACAGTCTAGCCTCGATGTTTGGTTATCCGCATCTGGTTGATGTATAAATGCGTATATACCGTACACATGTGCCCATGTATACACACTCCGAAGAATAGAGCAGGAACGAACGAAAGCAGGTTTGGTGTCCCTGCTGTGTGCGTATGAGAAATCCCTGAAGGTCTATTTTTGTTTCACAGGTTCACTTTTATGACCCTCTCTTGTCTGTTAAGTCAGGTCTGCAGGAATTTAAGAGCCAGACACAAAAAGCAAGAATTTAGTACATTTGGCCGGTGGTTTAGGTTATTTGAAATATAGCCTAGTATATTTTCCACCGTAGGATCCTGCCAGCTAGATCAGAGAAGAGGGAGGGCGCGGGCGAGCACCCGTGTCAGCAGGCTTTAACCCCGCGGAGCCGAGGACGGCCGGGCGGTTTCCCACCGCTGCCCGTGGCCGCGGCAAACGCCCTCGTCCGCGCGCTGCCCCGGATGCCTCTGCTGTAAAACACTGACCACAGGGACTTCTAAAATTCCTACCGGCTCTGTTTACTCTGGGGTAAGCTAGAGCAGAATAATTACTACCACCGTGTTTTTCATCCCTATTTTATTGTGGCTATTATTTTCATCAGTGTTAGAGGTTAATATCCCTATTTTTCTCCTCTATTGCCTGAATACAATAGGGGCTTAGCACGTAGTCAAACCAGGTGGAAGAGGAAATAACGCTATCTCTAACGTGAGTTCGGATTAAACCGTCTCTAATGAGGTACCAAGCCCTGGGGTGGGACTTGCCCGCTGCAGTTTGTCCCGGTATCGGATGGAATTAGGGTTGCCGTGCGGTATTTCTTCTTCTTTTTATCTCAGTAAAAAAGACAAAGATTCGATATAGCGTGAAACAATCCCGTTGTAGAACGTAGACAGTACTGAACTGGCAGAGTATTACATTAAAGATGTAGGTTTATTTTCCACCTAAGCTAATCTTGTCTACCTAGGGTCTTTCTAAGGCACCCACCTATCCCAGCGCTATTTAAGCGTCTAGTAGTGTGGAGGAAGAGGCAGCCCGGTTTCGGTGTCCTTAAAAACACCTTTCCGTGGTGCAAACAAGTGTTAATGCGAAAGGGGAGATTGCCTCAAACCACATGCTCTCCAACTGGAAAAGTAAACACTGCCCTTTTCTGCAGAAAGCTTTTGTTCTAAGGTGCTCTTTATCTTGATGATATTCCAGCCCCAAAAGCCTCCTTCCTGGCTCTTGACAGCAATAAAGAAGCCTCAGTTGTATTTATAGATTTTTTTTTCTTTTTTTCCCTAAGATCCAGAACTGGGTAAGGGTGTCCTTGGTAAGAATGCTTGCTTTTTTTTCTTTTTTTTCTTTCTTTTTTAAGTGAGTGCTTTTATCTTAAAACTCTTGGTTACACAGGAGAGAGAGTGCTACTTGCAGTGCAATTATTTATTTTGTTTGGAGGCAAAGGATCTGATTTTCCTCAGCTGAGAAATGGGATCGGTTTGTAAATCCTGCGGTAAATGTGCCTTCTAGTAAGTAAAAGGGAGCAGCAATAGAGACGCTGGATATAAAGCAGACCAGAGAGAGCATTGTTTTGAAATGATGGTTATGTTGAGTGTTTCCCATTGTGTAATGGAAATAGAGTAAGCTAAAATGTAAAAAGATTATAAACTTTCATTTTATTGTTGTTAATATCCTAGACAAACTGTTCAGTCCTGATCTTTATTTGTTTTCCTGTTCTGAGAATCCGGGTGAAAAGAAATTAGTTCACAGATCGTCAGGTATCTAGTTCAGGTTTTGATCTATAAGGCGAAGAACAATTTCTACAGCAGTTTTCCTAATAACAGCCAGATACATTTTAAAAAGTCCACGTGAATAAGGCAAAATAAAAATAAATGTACCATATGCTAAAACACACAAACCTAGATTGCGCTGTGCCCTTAACATTGCTGGATTTGGGCTGCTACGACGTGCTGCCAAAATCAGCTAATTCCAGAGATGGAGAATCCAGAGTCCGAACATAGACTCCATGGGATCTGCTGGATACGCGCTGCTTTTGGAGATCGGGGCAGAGACGTCTAACTTTGGGCAGTTGTCTTTAACGTTACGTTTTGTGTGTTCGAGCTCGATTCCGGTAGCCGCTGCTGTCACGCGGCCGCATCTCCCCTGCACCGTGAAGGTGGGTGTTACCTGCAGCTCCGGGGCGGCCGCGTTTAACAAGCTGCTGCTTCGAATCTCGGAGCGGAGCAGCATGTTCTTTGGGGTAGTCTCCACTCATCTTCGTATTTGCTACCATGTGTTAACCAGGTGCATTTAAACGATTCCACTTAACGTTCCCTTTCGTCATTAACTCATAGACGTTTGGTATAGTTCTGTATTCTTATTTAGTCAGTGATAATAGATAAAATGAGATAAAAAATACTTTGGTATGTTTTTAGTTCATAGAGGACAGAGAATAATTGTCCTTAAGACTAATGGAAGGATAGCAATCTGAGGCATTGCCTATAAAAATCAGTACATGCCAATAATTTATGAATTAAGATTTTCATTAAGGATCTAGAAAAAGGTAAAAAGTCAAAAGTGATTAATTTGGTTAACCTCAGAATCAGAGAAGTAGCAAATTCCCACAGGACAGAAACCAACCTTAGGAATCCAGAGAAATTAGGAACATGTACTTCAGGAGTCAAAATGAAAATCAGCACAAAGAAATGTAGTGTTACACCCAGACAGATGGAAAAATAGCACAGATTTGAAGGAAAGATTTAAAGAGACTGAGTTGGAAAAAGACCTGTTGTGGATTTCTGTCAAAATATGATATTGCAGTAAAAATGTCAATATTTTTTCAAACGTGAATATGTAGTGGGATTACGTGTAAAGCTAGGAGATTTGATAGAATGATCTATTCCGCTTACGCCTCCATGTCCCGAATATGTGTGCGTTTCTGCTTGGCAGGCTTCCGCGAGGAGGTGCAGACATTCCCGGCGTGAGCAGGTGTCTTCCTCGGTGCCGAGGAGCGCTGGGAGAGCCGAGCGCTCCTTGGGGAGAGGGAAAGAGGCCAGGCTTTCTAACCAGCTGAGAAAAAGGCAACTTTTTCTTCAGTTTATTAGTAGAAATTCTGTAGAACTGTCCAAGGTTTTCATGCAGTAATAAAAGAAAAAACTACTAACAGCTTGTTCGGTCAGGCATTTTTTATCATCTGCACCGTACACGTTACGGCGAGCGCTGGGTCTCCGCGTCCATCCGCACGCTGGAGAGGGAGCGCGTGGGACGGCGCCCCGGTATCAAAGCGTTGTTTCAATGGGTGATGAGGAAAAAAACAAAGCTGATGAAAAAGCCAAAGGTTTAAAAAAGTCCGTATGTTTGACAGCAGCATGGAAGCTTTTTCTCCACGTTTGCCGTTGTCCTGGCATCGACGGAAGCGTGTGGACAAGCAGGTTGCCCCGTTTCAGTTTTACTTCTCAGAGATGCTAATAAGCGACGAGCACAGAAATGCATCCCCCCCTTGGAAAGGCTGGATCCCGGGCTGTTTCGCTGGCTCTCCAGCTTTTGGGGCAGTTCGTGCTTTCCTCATCACTGCAGAATATTGCCGCTACTTTGAGATGCTGAGGGAGTGATGTACGTTTTGCCTCAAGTGTCTGAAAAATACATGGCAGCTAGAAAATGGTTAATATTTTTAATGGATTTATTTAATCCATAGGTGGCATGTAAATAATTTGTTACTTCTTGATCACCTAAAACATAAATGAAAATAAATACTGTGTGCACCTCCACAGAGGCTTTCAAAATCTGCATTTTCTGTGTAATAAATACAGATGAGAGCATCCCTGAGACTTGAAAAGGCCGCGAGGTCAGTCACCTCGTAGCTGCTCTGCTGTGATGTCTGCGCTTTCTCCCGGGCTCTGGGGCTGCCTGCTCTCGTCCTCGTCGCGGGCAGCGGCGCGGGCTCTGCCCCTCCGTCCGTGGCCGTCGGCTCACTCCGGCTGCAGACCGACGGCGCGTTCACTGCCGCGACGAGCCGGTAACTCTGCTGCTGATTTTCTGCAGGCAGCTCGTGGGGCGGAGGGGATTTGCCTCAGTGTTTTGCTTGGGAGTGTGAAGAATTAACTTTAATCAGTGTATCAGGTACCTCACCTCGTTTTACATCTGCAATAAGTTCGCTTTACATTTTTCTCTTTTCTGCAGAGAAGAAACGGGGTTTCTGTTACTTCTTAGTGTATCTTATATCTGCGGATTCAGTAGAGTTTTACTTAGTCTAAGTCTTTGAGACAGATTTATTTATACAGCTAATTCTTTTTTTTTTTTTTCTTAATGAAAGGCATATGGGTGACTCTGCAAAGGACGTGTGCCTCGGGTCTCCGGGAGGGTTAGCGCAGGAGCGGCGAGGGCATCAGCAGCCGAGGGGCCGGCTTGCTTTTTGTTTGCTTTTGTTTGTTCTGGTTTGTTCGTGTTTTAATTTCATTTTGGCCGAGAAAGTGAGTTTTGGTCCCCAACACGAACACCTCTGCTCCGTCGCGCCGAGCCCCTGGCCGATGTCGCCGTGCTGCTGGTGCCTCTGCCCGCGTGCGCGGGGCTCCCACACCGGGGAAGGCTCCCTTGTATCAGCAAGACGGAGTTAACGATACAGTAAAACAAATACAGTTTATAAAGCATCATCTATTTTACCTTACTCGTTTGCAAATGAACATAAATGGGTTCACATGAAATGTGGAAATAACCAAGATGCAGTAGGAAATTAATTAGAATTTATTTATAATTACACACCTAACTCAAACCTTTTAGTTGCACTATCTCTTTTTTAATTGCTTGCAGTTTGTGAATTTCTTCAGACTTTTAAAAATATGATGGCATTTAATTTAAACATTCTGCAAAGTTTATACTTAGAAACACATGTTAAATCTATTTCCAAATGGGGTAATTTTTTTTGCAACTGGGAAATTATGTTTTGGAGAATTAAGCACTCTGTGCTTTAAATATTTATAGACTGAAGCCCTGGGACAGGACTTAAAGGATATATGTAAAATCCTGAAAAGAAAGAAAGATAATGTATAGGAGTTTATTTCCAGATTGCCATCTCTCTCTCTCTCTCTCTCTCTCTCTCTCTCTCTCCCTCCCCCCCATCTCCTTTTTTCTTTTCTCTCCTTTTGCACGTGCAAGTGGCAGAGTTATACGTGGAATAGGGAGACACATTCACTAAGAATTCTTATGTTTCAAAATCTGATTTTTTTCCAAATTCTAACAGGACCCCTAGATCAGAAGAAAATTCTGTTAAAAATATTTTATGTATCTATCAAATTTTGTTTTGATTTTTACTACTTAAAATTTAAAATTAAATATACAATAGAAGCTCTAGGGAAAAAAAAAATTTAAATAGAGACTATAAATACTTTGTTCCAGAAATGACAAACAGAGCATGAGGGATAATAAGATACTTCAGTGGAGTTAAAGCATTTTTCCAAACTTTTTTTTTCATAAATGAATCTTAGGTGAAATTTTCAAAATTTGCAAAGCGTTTAAGAGTCCATTAGCGCATCGTGTTCCCTGGGAATTTCTTTACTGTGCTTCTGAAGTGTTCTAACCTGGGAAAAAGGGCTTAAAACGTGTCGGAGAGGATGCGAGCCTTCGTGCAATGAAGGTATTAAAAAAATACCTGCTGTTACCGTGCAGCACCAAGCAAGCGCCTGAGATGCCCTCAATCTCAGTTGGCGCAGGCAGGGCGGTCCTGGGAGGATGCGGTCTGCAGAGAGGCTGACGGCGGCAGAGACCCGAAACGCTCAGGACGGCACCGCGTTGCTTCGCCGCGGGCCGAAACCTTGGTGCCGGCTGTGGTCGGGGCAGGCTGGGCCGGGAAAAGGTCGTCTGTGAGCTGATCTCATGGGGCACAGAATGGATTTCCCCCCCAAGTCCTATTCGGGCTTGGGATAACCCTGCTGGTCGTCGCTTATGTTAGTTGACAGCAACTTCTACAGGGATATTTGTGTTTTTATGTGTATCGTTTTGCAAGGAACCTCCGTATGTGAAAGTATTTGGACTTTTGGGGAGAAGTTCAGAACTAACGGACAAATAATTCCTGTCCTTTCGTGGAATAAGAAGGACCCAGGGGTCAGTAAGCGCTGTAAATCACTCTCTACCTTTATTTTGTCTCAAGAAATTCTTTCCCAGTTTTTTTATCGGTCACAAATTTATTATATAATTACAAAAGAGAAATGACTGCTTCATAAATCGGCATGAAAGCAGATCTCTGTATCAGATAGTTCAGACCCCCCAAAATTATATAACTGCAGATGAGAAGAATGATGACTAGGATGCAACAAGACATAAAACGGTCGGTAGTGTTAGCACGGGGCTTACGGACATCACGGGGTTTGATTTGATTCCCTCTCTTGCATCTCTTCTGTTAATGTTTTGTTAGAAGAAGAGTTGGCTTTACGGGCGTTTTTAAGAACTGTGATTATTAGCATCTTGGGATTTTTTTTCTTTCAAGTACTGTAAGTTTCTTTATTTTCATTCGTGTGCAATCACCAACCTTGTTTTTTTTGGTTTTGGTAGGTTTTCCCCTATGTTTTAGCCTGACGAAGGTCCCCTGTTTTGCAGCAAGGCCCACTTGTGTTCTCCCATGCTGAACATCCTTTCCTGCTTCTCAGATATGCTTATATTTAAGTTTTCTTCCTTTACTGTTTTCATTCTTTCCATCAGGAAACTCTTTTGCAACTTAGGGTACGTTTTTACTTTTCAAGCTAGTAACTAGGGTCAAAAACACCTTTAGTTATTTTGCCGGGTTGAGTGATTTGGTGCTGCTGCATGGAGCCACTCACAACATCTGGCCACCGTTCTTTCCACGGGGGGAACAGAAACATTAAATCTTGTTATATGATGATGCTCCATTATTAAAATTTATCCTTATAGATTTGCTCGCACTGATAATTTCTAGATATTCTTTTAAAAGCAGAATAGAAATAGCATGAAAAATTCTTCATACATCATATTCTATCCTCAAAAATAGTCTGGTCCCCTATCTGCTTATTGATATAATTAAAACTAGATTAGTTGGGTGGATTATAGAGTTTTCTGAAGTCATTAGGGAGTTTTCTGTCTTTTGCCATCACCCCATCCCCGAATTTAACTATATTATTAACTGGATCATACCAGCAAGATCTGGCTACATTTTGTTCTTAAGCCTTTTCTGTAGTTCTTGATTTGCACACAAGTGTTTGACAGTTGTTGTGTCTTATTAGAGCTGAGTGTGAGTATGAATCCTTCAGACTCCTAATTTAAATATTAAAGCCAACACAGCGTGCAAGTAGGGGACTGACACATAAAACGATGGTGTCTTATGGAAGTGTAGAAGCAAAACTAAAATATTATCGTATGCTTCAGGGCTTTATTTTAGATTTCTGGGCAGACCGAAGGAGCAGGTTCACACGTAGTGACTGGCGGGGAGGTTCTCAGACCTCTTTCTTCCCTCTTTTGGGCATGCAGCAACCAAATTCCTGCTCACAGGTTAGATACAGAGAAGTAATTTTTAACCCAATGGGATCATCAGCGTGAAAGTCCAGTCTAAACTGAGCATCTCTGGGGAATTAGTGGCGTGTCTTAAGCCTACATCGTTCCATGTACGGCCCAAAGAAGGCAACTTCTCACAGCTGAATTAGTAACACTTATCACTGCCTTTGCGTGGCCTAATTTAAATTTAGCGGCTTGTTTAAAAATACTGGGCAAAGAATATATAACTTTAGCTGTTCTAATGCAATATTCATCCCAAAAGCTAAGAGCTGCTTTACTTCTTCCAGAATTATGTTCTCAAAAATGTTAAATGCATGGAGAGAGATTTATTCCATAGTTTCTTCATTTCTCCTATTCAACAGAAGAAAAAAAAAAAGAGCGCTATAAAGTGCAAGTTTGGCTCATGGTGCCACAGCAGGAGTTGTGTGAGGGAGGTGCTGAACACTTTCTGTGATGCATAAAATACCTGGAGGAGCTTTTGCTTTACCTGAGAAGAACAAATAACTGATCATCTTCATCAAATAACTCTATTTACCAGGGCAGCCAGGATTTTTTTTAGAGAAAAACACTCCTTATATAAAAATACTTTTACATTCCAGGGCCAAAAGATAATGGGATTATTCTCTGCTCACATGGGAACAGCACTAAAGGTACTCAGGAGCTGCACTGCAACTACGTGGCAATGCCAGGCGTTTCCACGTTATTTATGTTCTTAAGTACTTAATGAACATTCAGAGATGATCCTACATTAATCACCAGTTGTTTTGTTTTTTGTATTAATACCTATCCATTCTGGGATAACTATATTATATAAATTGATTGCTTACTTAAAATTTTCCAGTTGCGTATCATTAACTGTTTTGCTTTTAGTGCTTTTTTAATTTAAAAAATTAGTTGTACTTATCACAATCCCATCCACATATATATCATACATTTTCCACCAAAGTGACTTCTATATTAACATATCAGCGAAAGACAAAAAAGCAATCTTTAAATGGTAACTTTAAAATGTACTTAAAATGCATCATATATCATTTTAGAAATGTTAAAAGAAATAATTCTTTTATTGAGAACGAAGTTTTGGTTAGGATTTAGGATGAGTGTCCAGCATATACAGCATTTTCTCGGTTTTGAAGGAGTTTAAAGAACGAGTCTCGATGCTCTACAGCAAAGTTAGCCTGTTGGGTATTAGTAACGTACACGAAGCAGCATCATGTATAGCTGGTCTCCACTCACAGAGATTTTTCTTGGACAAAATTAAACAGAAGAGTCCCTGAAAAGGAGTTACTCTGTTCTGGCACTGTGAAAATAGCTTAATATCAGCTCATCAATAAGACATTCTGCCTTCTGCGTGACACAAAGCCCCACAGAATAAAAGGAATTATTGCTTATAGTGTATGGACTACACACGTCCCGCTCTGCTGCGTGACCATATTTAGTATGATTAAAAAGGGCGGGGGGAAGAATTATAGGTAATTCTTAGGAGCAATTTAAAAGCTGGATTCTGTTGAGCCTGCATCTTCTCCATGAGCGAGATATTTATAGTAAAATCATAACTAGGAGGTTCCCCTCTTTTTTACTGTTCAGTGATAGAATAATTTATGAATCTGACAATCCTACCCCTGGATAATGTTAAGACTAACATAATGTTCAGTTGAGTAACTCTACACTCCTAAAGTTTATTAGACTGTGTAACAACAGCAGCAGGATGGGTATAATGAAATGAGGTACGTAGTCGCTTTGGAGATAGAATGTCCTATTGCGGATCCACTACAAGATGGATATTGGGAATCCTTTCCGCAGGTGGCTCACCCCGTTCCAGAGAGAGATAAAATACAGCAACGTGCATAAGGAAAACTGCTGCTCTCAGGCAGAAGGGTTAACTAATAAATATAAGCAGAGAAAAAGCAAGTAGAAAAAAAAATGTAGGTCATAACATCTACTCAGCCTGGCAAATTTCCTGTTTCTGGCAAGCAACCTTCTCTTCTTCCACCCAGAAGATGCTCCAGAACAGAGGTGAAAACCCGGCTGAGCGGGTGGGATAGCAGAGCATCACGCAGCACCGTTCACCGCAGCACCTGCTGCCCCGTGCCCTGCACCTCGGCAGCCTCGGCACCTTTGTCTCCCACGGGTACCCTCGTCGCCCCTACGTGCCCCTTCGGCCCTGCGACGCCCCAGCCGCTCTCCAGGTCCCCAGCCTGGCTTTCTGCAGGTCGTGCTGGGGAGCAGCGGGTACGGATGCTGGTCCAGGGCTGCGTGTGCTGGCGGGAGGTCCATACACGTGTGCTGATCGCCCGGCCAGCAGGGATGTGCCCTAGGTTTGTGTCACGCCGAAGGTGTCATCTCTTATGGATGAGCTGATATGAGCTATTTTTGCAGAGCCAGAACACAGTCCCTCCTTTTCAGGGACTCGTCCGTGCGGTCTGGGCTGGCCAGTCCCATCCCCGTGTGCTGTGGCAGGACCACGCTGCCGCCGGGTGCGTGGACGGCCGCCTGGGCTGCCGCGGCTCACGGCTCTGGGCCAGCTGGACACCGTGGGCAGCCTCGTGGCAGCTGCAGGCCTGAGGAGGCCCTGGGGACCCCTGTAGACCCAGGGGGGTCAGGCGGGCAGGTCTGCTCCAAGCTCAGCCTCGGTTCAAGAGCATGATGTCTTTCCAGGACTGCGAATGTAGAGGTCTCGCAAATATCCCAACACGTATTTTCTAACCAGGAAGGTGCGTGATGGGCGACAATACTCCGCACTGCCTATAAAAATAAGAGGGGTGGACAGTATTGCTTATTTGGACACCAGAGCAACTGTGTTGTTCATTTCTGAGAGGCTGTCAAGAAAAATTGAAGGGTTTAAGTATATGACCTTTTGCAGGAATTACTTCAACAATAGCTTGTTCTACTGTGTCAACTACAGTTGCGGTTATAACAATGAATTTCACTTTAAGAATGCAAATCGAGTTCCTAATTGTGAGATTTAATCCAGTGTGTGCTGGGCAGTAATCTCTTAAGAGTTTCGTTCCTGCTAAAGCATTTTGGATTCCTGCTAGAATCAAATACACTGTTCCAAAGTTGAAAGTATTAGATAGGGGAGAAAAAAGAAAAAAGGAGAAATGGTTTTGCTGAATGAAAACAATGCAGGCAAGGAAAGAAAAAAGCTCCGAGCTTTGCTAGGGTCAGACAGTGGCATTGTTTAGATATACAGGTCTAGATTTTCATAAACCTTCATAAATGCACTTAGAGAAAGAATGGAAGTGCTCAGTTGTATGCCAAAATCTTCTGTCTGCAGGTGCAAATTAGGAACCTCCTTATGCAGGTGCCTTTGCTTGTGAACACAGGTATACCGTGTGTATGCTCAAACATGACCCTACGAATAGACATCTTAACAAATGCTCTGGGAAATTCTGGCCTATTTTCTGCCATTTTTTTTCTTAGAACCAGAAAAATACACCAAAACCCCAACACCCATCTCCATGCAAACCACAAAAAAGCTCTGTGCAAGTATCAGCCTGAGAGATGCCAACCACACAATAAGCTGAAGCAAATTGCGTGACAACACGTGAGAGGACCGAGGAGACCTGCTCTGAGGGGAGCACCACGTGTCCTTTTTGCTGAGGAAGAAGTTTTGAAAGATTTTCTGAACAAAGTGTTTGTTAAATGTTTTTGGGTCCTGCAGTAGTTGTTGCGCACTTTGCTAGACACATTATAATGCCTGAGTATATTTAGTAAAAATATCTAAAACCATGGTTAAACACCAGCTTTATATGGAGTTGCAGAATTAAATGGATGTTACCTGTGAAGATAGGGATGTAGTGAAATTTCTTTGGATTTTTCACACAAGCCAAGTAAGTATTTGATTGCTTTTGACTTATCTAGAGGTTTATTTAGATAATGACTGCAAATTTGGAACCACTTTTGTATGTCAGAAGACATCATAGACTTTCAGCGTTATGCCCTTTGGGCTAACATATACCCAGAGTCTTTCACAGATTAATGAATCCTGTCTTACAAAGATTAGTTTATGAAATATTTGTTGTTTGTTTATAAGAAGTCACACTAGCAATGTCTGCTTTAGAAAAGCATAAGAAAGGCTAAATTTAAAAGTGAAACGCCAAGGAAAATTAACTTCCTGTGACATGAGGGCATGATTTCAGTAATGACATTGTATCCTGCAAGAATCGAGAACGTTCAGTTGTGAAACATCCTCCACTGCTAAGAGATACTGGGTCATAAGTGAGAGGGATTTAACCATTTCCATTCCACTTACTTCATTTATATAATCTACAAAGCTGAAAGCATCTCACTTGAGGAAGAGCTTAATAGTGAGCAAAATACGCTGTAAATTTTGCAACATTTTGTGAATTCTGTAACAGAGATATCAGCATGGACATTTTCGTCCCATTCAGGGGCAGCAGTCTTTGAAACTAGACATCACGGATTTAGAAGCTCCCGTTGCATGTTAAAAGAGATGAAAGCCTCTAAGTCTTGTATATTTTTCTGTGATACGCCATGGAAAAGACCCTCACGTAAAAAACATGAAGCTAAAGTTTCCAGCGCTCCGTAGCAGCTGGCACAAGCAAAGCACGAGCGCAGGCGCGTGCCGCGGGCGGCGGGGACGATGCCTGGAGAGAAACAGGTAGGAGACGTGACCCGCGCTCCAGCCGGAGAGCAGAAAGTCCTGTCACTGGGGCTAGGTGCTTCTGCAGCCACAAAAAAGCACAGTTTAGTTCAGCTGAGGGAGAACTTAGGAAACTTGCTTTTGACCTGAGATAGATCCTACGATCAGCACCGCAGAGAACGGCCTGTCGGCATCCCTGACCTCCAGGATGTCTCGGTATGTTTTAATACGCTTCTTCAAGAGTTTGTTTCTTTTTCAATTCAAGTATACAGTGTTACAGGCAGGGCAGAAAGAAATAATTTGTCATAGTCATTAAAGCCCACAAGCCATTTGAAAGGTAAATATTTACCCTTCCAAGAAAGTGGTGGGAGCAGAGAACTTCCCATTTCAAGGCAAAGTCACTCCAGTTCTCGTTTCTTGACGAGTTGTGTGTTGTAAAGCAAGAAAAATATATTTTCAATTATTATTCCAATAAAGCACTCTTTTGAGTATTGGTACCACAGATTTAATCTGATACAGATAGCTAGATAGTTCTGTTAACTTGAAGATAGCTTTTGTTTGAACCGTGTGCCATTTTTGGCTAAATACTGTTTTTGCAGAAAATAAACAGTTCCTCTTTTTTAGCGCTTGTTTCTGTAAGTTTAGGACAATTCAGAAAATCATTTTAGTGTGAAAATAATTCTGTTGTTAAATAGTCTGGTAGTGTGTTTTATTGGTAATCTTTATGCGTGATATCGATTTCGCCATTCCTGCTTTTGAAGAAGTTCGAAGGCCGGGTACCGAACGAGCTCGGTGAGGTCTGCGCTTCCTCCGAGAAGCTGCAGGACTGTTGTATCTGGGATCGCTGCCGTTGCCTAACAAAGCGCCTGCTTACGCTTGTATTTTTTTAATGAAACACTCCTTTTTGTCGGTATCAGTTGCTCCCAGAAGTCTGTACATCTCTATTTTGCCCCCTCGTATTTTGCTTTCCGAGCGCTGCCGGGTCGGTGCTGGGGAGCGCTCCGAGCTCGGGGGGTGCAATGCAGCGCAACGCAGCGCAGCGCAACGCAGGACGGTCGCTCCGCTGTTCCTGAACGGCGCGGGGACGGCGTCTGCGTGCCGGCCGGGGGGAAGAGCCTTTTGTGCCAAGTGCCAGCCTTATTAGCCAGCTGGATTTCCGAGAAGGGTTGCTATTGGCAGAGCGCCTGCACGGAGGCAAGTCGGAGGGGAGCGCGCTGGTTATTGAATTTGTAAATAAGGAAGCAGCCGCCGAAGGAAGCGTTTTCCTGAAAGGGATGGAAAAGCCATCCCGGCAGCGCTGCCCCGACTGCAGCCCGCGTGCCTCGGCCGGGCTCTGCTTTTCCGCTCAGGCCCTTTTCGCTTTACGCGCAGCGGGATTCAGTTTCACTGAATCAGTCTTGGAGCCTTTTCACGAAAATCAGACTGTCTGTGAAATGAAATGTAAGCACCCGGCAGATGGCTTGTAAAACAGAATCTAGGGAACCACCTGGGCTTCAGGGATCTGAGTTACCTGAACTGGAAGAAGCTTTTTTGGCATTGCTGCCCTGCGTGAGATTTGCTCTGGAAACTCCACGCGTAACCAGTTCCGCAGATGTGGGGGTTTCTGTCAAACACATGTTCCTTAAGCGCAGGGCACAGCGTCACCCGGCGATGGCCCCAGGGAAAAGGAGGGCTGACGGTGTACGAGGCTGGCGTGGGCGCGGCGGCAGCGGTCCCGGAGGCGAGGTGCGAAGCGGGTCCCCGCAGGGGCTGCCCAGCGGCCGCCTCCAGCCCGCTCCTGCCCGGAGCCGCGGTGACGGCCGAGACGGGCGAAACTGCGGAGCGACGGACAGAGCGGCACCGCTTTCCCGCGAAGTGGGTCCGTCGTCTCTCTTTTTGTCAGGTTCCGAGACCACGTGCGAGTTCTCGAGGTCCCTGTTCCCTCTGGAGAGTTTATTGAATTGTGACTGTGACTTTATGCAGCATGGGCTCCGAGCTAGCTTGTAATTAGTATTGCTCCTCAACAAGGAAGATAAAGCGCAAGGAGTTCCAGGTAACGATCCTGGATTTTCAACAGTGACGCGGGAAGTAAATTAAGAACTCGTAAACTGCGTGACGTTAGGAGACTGCTTATTCCCAGGAGATGCCCGTTCTGCATCCCGTCTTCCTCCGCAGAGTTAGGCCAGTTCTCGCCGAGCAGAAGCGTCCCGCGTAAGCGGTGCCTGCGGGGGTTACACGGCGCGAGGAGGCTCGGGCTTGGCTCGGGAGATCAAGCCACCTTCCGCGAGTTTTCCTATGATCCTGATCCCTGCGGAATCTCCTACTTTTATTTTATTTTGGTGATTGCTTTTTGCCTGACACGTTCTTTCTTGCTCTTCTTCTGTGCAGGCTGTCACTCGTTATTTGAGAAACTTTACTTCAGGAATTTGGAGCATCTTGTTATACTTTGTACATCACCGGTTTGTGTGTGTGAGCTGCAGTAAAGTGCAGTGATTGCTTAAAAACACTATAGTTACTTAAAAGAGATGACTTTGATTGTGTGTTTTTTGTTCCCATCACAATAACACTTTGCAGGTGATTATTAAATTAGAGATTTTCTTTGTTTTTCTAACAAAAAAACCCAACCTTTTTCATGTCAGTGCCAATTATGAGTAGCAATTTTTCACGTTTTACAAAAGAATTTTCTGTCCTGCCTCCACGCCCCCCCAAATAAAGAAGGGCTTTGACACTCTATGACAAGGAGGTGGGGGGTAGGGTTTTTTATTATTATTTTTTGCAAACACAGTGCTTTTGACTTTTCTTTAAAAAATCTGTTGACTCTATTGAAATGTGACAGGGCAATATTTAACCTGAATAGAGGCATGTTGACTCCTCTTATTAAAACTGACAGTTAAGGACATTTCTCTCTTTATTCCTTCTGATATACGCAGACAAGTCTTCACTGCTAACTAGTATACAAAATCAAAAACAAAAAAATACAGAGTGAGGAGATGAGTACCTTATAAACAATATATGAATGACAATTGCAAGTTTAATCTAGCAAAGAAACCTTTTTTTATCCTTTAAGAAAATTAAAGCCCTTTCAAATTAGCTTGATATATGAAGACAGGCTGACATCATTAATTTTCGAGTATTGCTCCTTCTTGCCTGGCTCCCTCTTCACGGGTGTGCGGTGTGCCGGCGGCTCTGGATAGGTCCGCAGCGACACCTATGGCGAGAGCTGCACTTTGCCTGGGCGGCGGTGGTGGAGGGGGAGATCTGCTCGTGGGTCTGAGATCTGCTCGTCCTCTTCCCTGCTGGTTTATCTGGGGCATTTTGCTTTGGTTTTTAGGTTGTTTTCTTTTTAATGAGAAAAAGATTTGGCGGTACTCGTGGCAACCTTACTCTCACTTTGGGTTGGTGTGGAGCATGAAGTTGGACCACGATCCCTGCTCTGCCTTGACCTGCTGCAAGGCGTTTCCGAGTTGAGTGCACTTGGTGTTCTGTCCGAGTTGACATACCGAAGCCTCCAAAGGCTGAAAAGGCCAAGTTGCTCAGCTTTTCCTGGGTACTTTCTCAGACAACCGTGTAAATATCTGTAAGCAAGGAGTACATTTGACTACTTGTTTCCCGTTTTTCACTAGTGCAGAGTTTGGTGGTCCTGGGCAACTGCTCTCCACGTTCACTGCTCTTTAGCACATGCCTGTCTCCAGGGTTTCCCATCAGTTTAGAGAAGGGTCCTTTTACTCCATCATCGCTGTAGAACCATGGGCGACGCATTTTTGCAAACTCTCCCGCATGCTGTTAGTTGCTGTCCAGCGGAGTACGGAGAGTGAAGCCTGTGTAGCACAAGATATCAGTCATTTGTCCATGGACAGCAATGAGGCATTTACCTTCATCATCACTGAATTAGAAGAAAAAAAAGCTCAGTATAAGCAAATAGCAATGAAGACTGCAGGGCAGGGTTTGCATGGCTCCTTTGACTAAGACGGGAATATCAGAATAAGGGTAATTGTCCTACCGCCTAGGAGGCAGCGGGGGTCTGGAAGCCTCTTTTGCTACGGCATGTTCAGCACATCCTGGAGGAAGAGAGAGATGGGCCCTGGGGGAGCCGGGAGCGGAGACTGAAGCGGGCCCATCATCTTTCTGCTACGCAGTGCAGTAACTCCGCATATATGGTCTCAGAAAACATTTGCTATTTCTAGAAGAGGAATCGGTTTCAAAGTAGAGTTAAATAGCAGTTTATGCCCCATGACATCAGGGGGCTGAGTACGCGTGCAAGAGGAAATAGCCCACCCTTAACCTCATCCTGCTTTTTTTGAAGAGCAGGCAGCAAAGCTTAGCAGGGGATGGAAGAGCAGCGTGATGGTTATACCAACACTGTGAATCTTTCTCTTTGCATCAGTCAGTTAATTTAAAAGAGGGAAAAGTCAGATATATATTTTGTACTTGTCTCAGATGAGATTAGGGGAATCTATAACGCCCTAAGGCAGACCATGCAGACTTTTACAAGAAATGGACTGATACACTGCATGTCATACTAGTTTCACAGAGGAATTTGGAGTCTGTAGACATTTCCATATAGGTTTGAGAGAAGGATTATCACGCTATCGGCTGTATAGTTTAGAAAATCCTGGAAGGGCAATGTAAACTGTCCTCACGGACAGTAGCAGAAGACAGGACTGACAGAAGAAACATAAGACTAAAACTGTGCATTATGCAATTTATGATGTCGAACCTTCTGCAAATCTAACTGAACTTAAGGTACAAAGTTTAACAACTTTTTTAGTGGAAGCCACATTTCAGAATTAAACTGCTAATGACAATTTTTCTGAGGAATCTTGATCCCCAAACTTATGTGTAGGCATCCAAGGTGCAAAAGAAGCTCCAAATCTAGCTATACCTGGAAGATGTAAGCTCTGATACCTCATTTAAATGTAACGTGTGTGTTTGATAGCTATGTTTCTACAGAGAATAAAGTGATCAAGGGCTCAGTATGGGCAGAAAGTTCCTGGACGTTTATACCAGGGACAAACGGCATCCCGCAGACGATGCCCTCACGAGAGGCGGGAAAGCTGCGTGTTCCTGGTAAAGCAGAGGCAGCAATTTTGTACCAAATCGAACTTCATGCTCGGTTACTATTATTTCGTTGTCTGTACTCTCAAGGCACCCACAGGCTCTATCTCATAAGCCTGGCTTTAACTTTGATGTGCCATCCTGCTTTGATTTGTGTCAAGGCTGTAACTGCGTCTTGCCCAGGGTCTGTTGTCGGCTCGCAGAGCCCCGGCTCTCGTCTCCGCGATGACCCCTGCTCCTCGACGCCGCTGCGGTTGCCCCCCGCAGCCTTCGCGCTAGCAGCCTCGCGCCACTCAGATCTGCTGCAAACGTGCCCGATACGGTGATTTCACTGTGCTGGCTACGTCGCTGCTCTCTTCAAGGCCCTTCGTCGGCTCCGCTGCATCCAGCAAAAACTCTTTGTCTTTATTTGCAGCCCCTTATAATTTTGCCGCAGCTTCCTCCTCCATCGTGTTTTTGTCTGGATGCCTGCCTTCATTTTCACCCTTCCTGATTACTTGATTTTCTGATGAGTATTTTTGCACTTTCTCCCATACTGTCACTAAAGAGTGAGAAAAGCACTCAAAGTCCCTAAAGTCACTACCTTCCTTCTTTCACATGTTTCCTTTTAAAAAAAAATCTCTGCCTACCAAAGAGTGCAATCTGCAGCCTGATAATGGCAGAGCAAATAGCGAGCTGTGAGCCATGTAGCTCATTTGCTACGAGTTGTTCGTATCCAGTTATGGTTACCACGCTCTCCCCGTCACCTATCCAGACCCACTTACTAATTTTATCCATTATTACAGCTTGACATCTAACTTGTTAGTTCTTTAAGGCAGTTACTGTCATTTCTTCTGTTGGTACAGCACTTGTAGATGATGCCACAATATAGATATCACGTAATAATAAACATGTAGTATCAAACATGATAATCTCGCGTAGTAAATATTTGAGATGGAACAGAAGTCGCTCTTTCTGTAGCTCTGAAAAGGCTCGTGTCCCTTGCCAGCGGAGGTCAAATGTTTAGACTGCAGTAATTTTTTAAAACTATTTTTAGCTGTATTCTTTGCATAATCAGAACTTTAATTCTGTTGTTGTAAGGCAAGGTGGATACGTGGATGGGTATGGATCCTTCAGCCAAATACGTGTCGTGCAGAAAAGCCCTTCGTTTTGTTTTTAAAGTACGATGGAGCAGTGCCTATTGCGGGATCTCGCGTAACGGGAGCAGATGGATCGGTGAGTCTTGCCTGGTGCGTGTTCCGCGGGGAAGGAGCCTCTATGGTAGCTGCACTCACATAGATTTTTTTTTTTTTTTAACTATAACAAGTAAACACAATTTTAAAATACTATAAATAAGTGTAAGCACATAGTGCTCAGGAAAAGAAAGTAGAAAATGGCAAGTACGATGCTGCATTTGTTAGGGTCTGTAAGGGAGGAAGATGCATATAAATGCTGGTAATGGATGGGAGCAGGTTTCACTGCTATCGGGGAGAACGTGACCCACCTCCGAGGGCACAGCTGCAAAGCAGCGAGGGTATTAGATTGGCTGAGTTTTTTGGTGGAAGGTACTTCTTTACCATCACGTGAAGACATCGACAACACGTGCATTCTTGTTATTGATCTAGCCTTTTAAAAACAAGTTTGCAATAAACCATGTCTTAATAGCGGAAAAAGGGAAAACATAGAGTTAAACAGGAATTCTGGCGGACGTCACAAAGGCTCCCTGAAGAAAGGCCCTGGAAAACTCATAAAGTGTTAAGCTATGCACAAAATTCATTAAACAGAGGACAACCCATTGGCATGTGAGGCCAGAAGAGACAGTGACTTTAGGAATGACAAAGCGTAGTGCAAATGAGTGCTCACTGAAACAAGAATATGAGCCCGGGTTTAAGAGTCGCTGGCACTCAGAGATGTAGCATTGATTAGTTGTCATCAAAAAGACATGCTCTGTCCTTTTAAAGCAACAACCTGTTCAATCACGCTGCAAATGAAGGCAGAAGTATAGAAAATAGCGTTAAAGTTTTCTCTTTGCCCTCCCTCCCCACGATGTGGTGGATACTGTAAGTTACATAGGTGCAAGGGGAGACTGGGCAAGCACATGGAAGAGAAATCCATCACGAGATATTAAACAGAAATATACCACTTCTGGCTCAGGAGGTCCCCGAGCTGCCAGCTGACGGAGCCTGGGAGAGTGTTTGAGGGAAGTAGCACTATTTGCCCGGTCTATTTTTACGCTCTTCCCCGCGTGTCCATTTTTGATGACTGCTGGATGCAGAACTCCGGACTAAGTGGACGTTTGGTCGGACCCAGCGCAGCCGTTTGTACGTTCCCTTCTTATTTGCTACAGCAATTTAGAGAGAGCAGAGAAATACAGTTTCAGTAGTACTTGACTTATATACCGGAACAATCACCAGAGAGATCTGGTCACGTTGTTAAGCCGATACCGGCAGGTCTTATTCCTATGCTCTACCCAAAAAGCAGAGGTTTTCAGGTGGCCATCAGCAGAGCAAAGCTGGTGATTCGGGATGTTTTCTATGCAGCAGTAAGGATATTTGCATGTTAAGAAATTGCATTGAATTCACCTATAGCATAATTTACTTTGGTCTTTTCATGGATAATTAGAAGATCTTTTTAATGATGAGGAAAGTAAACAGTCAAGAAGCTGATTTTCATTTGCTGCCTGTGTCCATTCAGTCTTGCATTTGAAGTGAGGCTTAGTTTAGAACTGCACCTTAATTTTGGTTTTGTATATAAAGCTTGTAAAAATACATCTTTATTCTTCAAGAATAAATAAAATTTTAGTGCACTTTTTCTATTGCTGTAAACTTGATTGACCAGATGTTTTTAGGCTTAGTACAGTATGGTTTTTTTTTTTTTTCCAAAAAGTATTTTCCTAGATTTTGACTGGGGCCTGACTTAGTGAATGAGGAAACTATAAAAGGGGAAAAAATAATATCTTTTGCACCTTAACTCTTGCAAATGTTGTAAGTTTGATGATATCCGAAATTTTCAGAATATCTTTGCTTTATTTTGATTTCCTGGGACATGGCAAACTTCATCGTGGAGATATTTAAGTGAGGGCTATAGGAAGTAATGGCAAAGGTCTGGGGACACATTGCAGTCCGTTTCGAACATTAATGCTGTAGTTGCACCTCAGAAGAGAGACAGCCCCAGAGCTCCCAAATCAAGGGAAGTGGACGTGTGTGAACGTGCCCCACTGGTGCAGCGGTTACCAGGGCACGATGCTCCCCAGTCCTACCTCTTCATTTCTCGCCTAAACTTCTCTCAGGAGTCGCCCATAAGACACTTCCATGGACACATTCACTGGTCTCCTAAACTGCAGCATTTCCTTTCACCCTTCTGTAACGCTAAAGGTGGTCCTTTGGTGCGTTTGGGCCCAGCAGTTTTCCTGGGATTTTGCCGTGGGTGGAGCGCGGCCCGGAGGGATGGGTCTCGGAGGAGCAAGGGGCACAAGCTGCACGTTTTAGGCTGAACCTCTCTGGCTGTTCAGGAAACCCCTGGTTCGGGGTCAGCCCATCGCAGGAATGGGACAAAGTCCCGTCTATGGATGAGCTCTGGTCTCATCTCTTCCCATCCAGCTCCAGATAAGTGATACACAAGCAAAGGAGAAGCAGCCTGTCTGACAGCAGAGGAGAAACCCAGGGGCAACACAACATGGGTGGCACTTGAGCACGAGGCATCTCAGCAGTTAATCTGCGATTGGGATTAAAGACAGGCACTGGAAGTGACCGGTCTGCCATCATCCACCGTTTTTCGCTCCCTGCGCGAGTCACTTCCTCTCCACTAATCTCACTTTAGAAATGCTCCATCTTTAAGTCAGAGTTGACTTTGTGCAGCTTGCTGGTAGTTTACTTGAAAAATGCGTGAAAGCCAGGTAAGGGACGGGTACTGACTTTGAGCACAGGCATCAGATTGTGTGTATGATTGAATTCAGACCATAAAATTCATCAGAGAAGAGTTAGTATTTGCGATTTCTATTAATTTCAGCCTTTTTGTTTCAAGACTAATATATGATGGTTATGAGGAACCATAGACCACCAGAGAAACCAGTTCAAGAACTAAGAGTGTTTCTGAGGCCTCTCACTGTCATTTCTTTATTTTTTTCTGATGAAGAATGGACGTTGGAAATATGATTTTATGACTGTAGGAAATTACATAAAAACATCATGGTCATAAGTAAAAATTACTCTTGATTGGACAAGATAACTCGTGTTATCTGAATATGTGTATTCTTTGTTTTACTGGGTAAGCAGTGATACAGGGCGCACTCCAGGTTTCCCTTGAATTAAGATATTCTATATACATTCCAGTTTGAGTCATATTAAAAAGAATTAACTTTAGTAACACCGCATTGTAACAGAAATGGCTATCTTTGCTCGTCACTGTTTGAGGTCCTCAGGTCAACCTCTTTAATTAAGTCTTGTAATGTTAAGAGAGAATTCAATACCCATCCTACCCTATCAGAGCTAACACTCTTTCCTGCACTGCTTTTATCAGCATGCCCAATTTTCCACCTGGAATTTGTTTTAACGAAGCCCAAATCCTATTTTGTGGAGTGCTGCAGGCTGTGCGGAACATGCTGCCCGCTCGTCTGTTAGCCACGCTGTGAAACGCGGGACAAACAGGCTGTAAGCTGCGTTTTGATGTCAGGTTAAGCTATTATGGTACAAATTGTGTTTAATATATTTTTAAATACTTTCTTTAATATTTTATAGGGTTTTTTTCCTATTGAATTAGCAGTAAAACAGCAGTGCTTCATATTTCAGACCTTTTTCCACCTTTCAGAGGCCTGCATTCCCCATGATCTGGTTACCAGCTGGACAGCCAGAGGCTGAACACAAAGAAAGCACAGCAGACTTCGTTTCTATCCCAGCATTCAAGCCAGAGTGCGTTTTTCCACAAATAACCCACTTTCTTATATTTACTCCTTTCCTACCTTAATTCCATCAAAAATATAAGTTGTTTCTTTTACTATTTCTCCATCTCTTGCTCTAGGGGCCATCAAAACCGCAAGTAATTCAATACATTGATTTTTTATCTTAGAAGAGGGTGCATCATTCATCTTATGTGTACGTTTAAGCATCCATTTAAATTTACACTCTCAATTCTACTTAACTCTTCTAAGACAAGTAGTTCTATTCATTTCTCATCATATTAGTATTTGTTTAATGCTCACAGCATGCTTAAAATGTAAGTAAAAACTGTAGCATAAAGATGTCGGATGTCAACAAACATGAAAACAAACCAAGGCATTCAAATACAGTTGGCCAACAGTTGGGTTCACATTCACAAACTGATCAGTATAAAAGAACATGAAGAAAAGTAATTAGGCTACTTGTTTTTTAAAAAAGCTGTGAGTGATTCCAGCAATCATTGTCCAGTTACAGTAAATTTAACCCTTGGAAAGCTAAGGGGAGACACATTAAGCAGCTCCCTCAGAGAGGTGCAGCTGCTGGCCGTGGCCCGTGCAGGAGCTCCTGGTGCAGCCGTGCTGCAGCTCTTCTGCAGTTGTCTACGTTAGAAAACTGGTTCCATGTACAAGAATCGGTCTAATCAGACAAGTGCAGGCACTTAATAAAAAGATGCTTTAGCCAATTTTCCTGTGGGAGTTGTAGGAATACAGTAAGCTGTATTTGTTCGACTGTGATTCAAACATCTCTAACAGAAGTTTGCGCTGGTACGGGTAGATCACCTTTAGTCATATCCGTGTGAATTCCCTAAGTGAGCATGTCCTTAGAATCAGACTTCTTTCCCTTTTTAACTTTTTTTTTAGCAGTTCGAGTGCTGTTAGCCTTGTAAAGGTTAATTGGACACTCACAGATTTCCATACAGCCTGTACTATTTTCAGTGGATTTACACTGGATAAAACTGATTAGAGCTCAGTAAACTATGCGGTATTTGATGGGAAACAGTACAACACAGCGTACTTACTATTATCTGTGTTGGTACTGAAGGGCTAAAAATTGGTAAATAGCTATTTTGTCACTAAAGTCAACATACTTGACCCTGTTTGCACACAGGGAGAAAATCTTCGAGTAAGAAGTTGCCATTTTTATGCAGTGATTTTTCCGAGTGAAGCCACACTTAATGCTATCAGCACGTTCCAGACGAGGAGGAAGGGGGATAGTTTGCATATATTGCACATACGAAGCGAGCAGCCATTTGTTCCACAGTGTAAACATGGGGGCGTCAAAAGCTTGAACTGTTCTGGTTTCAGCACATACTTGTCTTGTGATCGTGGTTAATTTAATGTAGTCTAAAATTGAAAAGTAAAGTGAAGGTTATTTCTCTGCAGGCTGTTTTTTCCAAACTTTTCCAGTCCTAATGTTTTTACTGTACTTGTTACATTAAACAGCAGCCACATATGTGGCTGTGTGCTTTTGTGCATACATCTGTTGTGGTTGTGTATGCATGTGTCTGAACATATGTATGAATTAAGTGGAGCGCAATATTGGCTAAATGAGAGAGACATAAGGTAGCCACCTGCTCTGACACAATGCTTAGTGCACATGTACCAAAGAGCGGAGATTTAAAAACAATTACAATCTACAATGTACTTGTTAAAGTAAAAGAACAAACTAAACTAATTTACACTAATTTTTCCCTTAGGATGGTAATTCACTGACAGAATTACCCTGCTATTGAAATTGTGCCTGTTGTTTGCACAGCAGAGCATATTAGATAAATAGCAGCAATAGCCATATTCTGCATTTAATAAACTAGCTAAAATTTCTTGATCTGCTTGATCTATATTACAAAGTTTATTTTTTGCTTCTAGTGAGAAACCAAGGATGTCTTTGATTTTCTATAGCTACAAAAAGCATACAAAAAGCTCGTGTGCTGTCTGAAGTGAGCGCAGTGTCAGGCAGCAGCAGGGATCTGTGGGCTGCGGAGGACTGGAGGGACGAGCCGTGCAGTAACCGGGGCTGTCTATAAAACCTGCTGTTACCCAGCCAGCCTTTCGGAGATTTGACTTCCTTTCCTTTGAAAATATTTCCATGAAGTCACTGTTTACTGTAAGCAGTAATGTTAACTTATGTTAATATACATATGCCTAGGAAGACCCGTCTGGTTGGTTTATGTATAATTTACTTTTTAATATATAGCTTTTAAAATAAATATGTCTGATGAGGAATAGATAAGAAATATTTGCAGAACACAGAAGTCAACTGGTGTAATGACTATGGACCAAAATGAAATGGTCCAAAGACAAAAAGAGAACGAGCTATGCAGTGCCGAGCCTCTGCATCTAGCCCATCAGTTGTGCCTGAGCATGTAATGAGACTGTCCAAAAAACCCTGGTGCGGAGAAGTAGCTGTGGAGTAAGTGAAGGTGAGGATTTCAGCTGCGTGTCCTGCACGAGTGCTCCGTGCTGATCACCTTTCAGGGCAGCGCGACTTCCTTCACGTGAGGCGGCTCGCTCTGCTTTTCCAAGCATGGTGAGATCGTGCTTAACGCCCGCGAAACGTCCACGCGGCATTCGAGGAGCAAAGCCTGGGTGCTGCAGGAGCAAAGCCTGGGTGCTGCAGGAGCAAGCCCTGGGTGCTGCGAGTGTACACCTCGCTCGTGGTGCACTCGCGTCCGTTCGCCCCAGGACACGCTGCAGCACTTGGACACGGTGCGGTGCAGGACGGGATGGACTCGGATGCACGTTAGGGCAGGATTTAAGGACCTGGGTGCCCATCTTGGAGGGAGCCCATCCCGCAGGTCACCCCGGCCAGGCGCCGGCAGGGGAGCAGCACCGGAGGCAGATGTTTCTGCCAGGTGTGCAGCTGTCAGAGGAGCCCATGAGCTGCTGAAAGCACTTTAGCTGGGTTGGATCTGACTACATTTAGTCTTAATCTGCCACACAGTAGAGTATCCACTTTACTTCTAAACCTCTTCTGTTTTGTTGGCCTGTATCACATCCTTGTAATTACTTGGACATGGGATGTTTTTTTGTGGTTTCAGTACAGCCTAACTGAAGGAAATCCTCTGATACTTCTGCACAGCGGCCTTGCTGTTTTTCTCACAATTTGCCTGGCCTAATTGCTATGAATGGCCAGTTTCAACATTAATATCCAGATCTGCCTGAGAGTCCGGAGGGACGAGACAGACGAGCTTTAAATGCTGCATGTTTGCAGGTACTCATAAGAAAGGGTCAGAAAGATGACTTGTGTATCCTTCCATGCCAACCCGAAGGGTTGAAGGAGGGGTATGACAATTTAAATTTCATCCTAACAAGTGTCCTTACAGAGAGCACCACTTGGAAACAAACTTCACAGATTCCTTGCTCCTCACCAAGAGCAAACTTGCTGCTTTTCATTAAGCTGTTTGATTGCTATCAAGCTCCTTGTGTCAGTGCCAAAGGCAGCCGGGGCTTTGTACAATGCGCCGGGTAATTGTGCCGTTTCTGTGGTCCGCTTTTGGAACAATGTCTCATAAAAATCTTAAGCAGCTATCACTTTTCATGGCTAATGAACTGAGGATCTGGGAATTAGATCCAGAGCCAATTCTTGGATTAAACCTTCTGAGCCCCAAACAAGGCTGTCTTCAGGAATAAAAAACAACCCAGGGCCGCTGGAATAGGGTACTACAGGCTCTGACCTTCGAGATGTGAGATAAGTGACCAACATGAAGGGTACAGCAAAAACTAATCAAGGAGGAGGGATGAATACCAAAGGACTTGTCTGAGAGTCAGTAATGCAACCGGGGCGGGGGGGGATTGTTTGTTTTTAGATGTGATTTCTAAAAGGCCTTTTTCGTTTCAGAAATATTTGAAGTAAGTGTCCCTCAACATTCACATGCTGATCAGGGACAGAATGAGTTTAGTGGCCTCCGCCTGCCCCGGCGAACAGAGCGGGAGAAAAAACCCCAACCCGTTGTGTGCACAAAGAAGCGGAGTGCAGTTGGTAATCGCGGCAGCGGGTGGGTGGTCTGTGTTCAGAGGGAGGTTTAAAGGCAGATTTCATCCCAGGCCAATAATATTTAATAATTGCATCACAACACCCGCAATCTCCTCAATGCTCCTAAAGCCAAAGAAAATACCTATATAAAGTGTAGATTTCAACACTTCCAGAAAAATGAGAACATGGAGAACGCCTGGAAGAGTTGTAAATAGTGGCTTTAACAGGAAAATTCCAGAATGTGTTCAAAGTAAATTAGCTACTGCCGTGCCTCCTCGCGCTGCCGCCTCCCTCCTGCCCCCCCAGCCTGCTTTTAGATGCTTTGAATTTCCCTTCCTCTCCCTTAGTTGACAGCATTTGCACTTATTTCTGTTAGGGAACATGGCCATTCTTTTTTATGGCAAGGTGAAAATAATTTTATTTTCATCACTTTTCCCCCACTCCCGTGATGGATTTACTTGAAAAAAAATAATGACGGGCTTCACAAACTGGCCTGACAGTTGTGATGCAGAGAGTGAGCTGGCTGAGCAGGGACAGTGAGGCATCTCTGTACCTATTATGGCAAAAATCGATAATGCTTTCTGTAAATTGCTCCTCCCAAAGGAGATGAACAAATGCAGGAGACAAGGGAAGCCATCATTCTGTATGAAAGCCCCTGCACATTTGGACCAGTGCAATTATCAGGAAGGGCTTTTTTTTTCTCTCTCTCCTTGTCCTTTTCTCTCTTTTTTGGGGTGGAGAGGAAAGTGAGAAAGAGTGGGAAGCAAGAAAGAAAAGACTTGTTTTTAAAGAAATGTTAATAGAAGGCTAGGATTCTTTGAGTTGTCCAAATGTATTGCTTTTGGGTGCAAGAAAGGAATTAAGATAATTTTCTGAAGCACTCGAACTCACTGGATAGCTTTCCGTACTGATCCTGCATTCAGAATTACCTGTTCAGCTTTATCTGACAGGTAGCAGTTCTCTCCTCTAACCATCTAGAACCTCAGAGGTCTGCTAAACCTCGTCTGTGTTTTGTTACCCTGAGCAGGAATTTCAGAGAGTATCAAGAACAGTTTTTTCCTATCGTGGAGTGATAGAAATTATATATAAACTGGTATGAAAGGTAATCGGAACCAGAGTAGTGGATCATGTGAACAACAAAATCTCACTTGCTTCACCTTGTCTGTGATGCCCTTGCCCTTGCTCAGACTGACATGGATAAAGTCGTTGTTTCGCTAGTAAACAAGGAATAACAGAGAATAGGAGAATCATGGACAAGCCAAAGCTGCAGACCCTGAGTAACAGGAATGGTGAAGAAGTAAGAGGATGACCGAGTAAGATGGGTTTTTTGTAAGTGCTTGCATTTCCTCTAAAATACATCAGATGACCTCTGGTATATCCTGCAGCCCATTTCCTTCTCATCACAAGGACATTCCCTTTGTGAACACATCTTTAAGAAAGGAAAACAGAAGTTGGTGTTATCTGGTAGTTAGAACACAACATTGGGAATGAGGATCCCAGTGCTGGGCGTTATCTTATCGCTAGCTTTGTACGAGACCTTTGGCAAGTCCCATTTCACCGACTTTCAGCTCTCCCGTCACAGAAATGGGGTTAGTAATAGCACTTGTCTTTGTTAAGGTCTTCACCTTCTTCAAGCAAAAAATATTTGACTG
This sequence comes from Dromaius novaehollandiae, assembly GCF_036370855.1. Taxonomy (NCBI): domain Eukaryota; kingdom Metazoa; phylum Chordata; class Aves; order Casuariiformes; family Dromaiidae; genus Dromaius; species Dromaius novaehollandiae. Next base: position 24,625,879 of record NC_088110.1, read on the forward strand.
CTTGATATGTTATTGATAATATTTCCTCTGTCCAGCAAATGGAGACAGTTTGTCTTTGTGAAAACGCGTCGTGAGAACACCTCCTGCCTGGGCCCTGCAGGAGAGGCGAAGCGCAATTCCTTAGCGATGTGCGGAGCAAAACTCTGGCGCTGGAATGTCCTGCTCTTCCTCTCCTCGGCTGCCGTTTCTGTCTTGGTGAGCAAAGCAGCCAAAATGCCGTAGAAGAACGGAAGTATAATAGAGCTGTTGTTCCCTATTGCAGCTGGGAGATAGGCAAGAGATGCGGCAGGCAGGTTCTTGAATTTAAAGTGCCCTGAAGTTCAGAAAGACTTTTCAGAAAGACGTATTTGGAAAGGGCATTAGAAAGTTCAAAAAAAAGCCATGGTAGGTAAAAGAGTTCAGCAGCTATCATCATGAATTAAATCAAAAGTGAGAGGAAAGGCATCGGTGGGAGACATTCACCCCTTCAAAACCTGTCTTAGAGCTGTTGTCCCAGGAATATCGTTAAATAGTCAGGGATGTTTTGCCAGAAGTAGGGAGATATCACTAACAAGACTTGGGAGAACCTAGGAAAACACTTCTATCGCTGTGGTGTAGGTTGAACTAATGACATAATGCTGGATGAGTTAAGTTGCTTTTTCTTGTGCTGATGAGATATATTTTGGGTGAATATGAGAAAATACAGAGTGAATATTGGACAAATAACAGAAAGGAAGGCTATGATGGGAAGAGAAGGCATTCAAGAGAGGTATTATTTAGTCACATGGATTTCCTAATCTCTGTTTTCTAACATGGTAATTCTCATCTCTTGATTGGCTTCAGTTTCTTTGGCCAGTTTTTTTGCTCATAAATTATAAATCTCTTTTTGAAGCACTAATAATTATTTCAGAGTTTGAGGAGAGTGTGTGAATGAAAGCATACACTGTAATTCCAGTAAACCATTTTGTTAGAGCCATTTCATGGTTGGTTTAAAAACACAACAGCTGTTTATGTTTTTTGTGCATCTTCTGCACCATCCAGACATGTTTTCTGATGAGTGCGTTTTTGTTGTGTGATAGGCACAGAAGGACGGATGAACTTCTTATGTTCTCAGAACCTGAGAAACTGCTTGAATTTCTTTTTTCTAATGCTTTTGGAATGGGACCCTCTTTGGCTGGTTGGGAGATAAGCGTCCGATCAAGTCGCTACTTTGGCAGTAGGAAGCCAGGAGGAAAATTCCCAGCCAGGTTCCGGGGTGCAGACGTTCCTGATAAAGGGCAGGTTTCATTGTTTCCACTGTCCTTCGATGAAGAAGCTGGGATGAAGCAGGAGGTGAGGCCCCCCTCCAAGACCAGTATTCTGCCTCCCTCTCATGGAAGGGAAAAGCATAGCTTTGTCACTTCTGCAAGCGTAGGAACAGAACAAACAAAAATGATTTCTTAAAATCAATAGTTTTCATGTTGTCTTAATGCATTCTCATTGCATCTAAAATATTTAAAGGAAATATGTTTAAAAGCTATTATTATGGTTTACATGTACTGCAAGTTTTAAATAATGAATTTGAAAAATGCTGCTGAAAAATAAGGGTGGTTCTCATAACCGGGAGACGAGTCTGGGAACCCAGCACGCTGCAGGTCAGGAAAGGGCAGCTGGAAAGGTAACATCCATCAAGCCTGTGCCAGCGGCGCGGTATTGGTGATCTGCTTCCGCTAGCAGTAGTTATTCTTCTGAAGGGAAAGCCTTCTAAACAAGGCTGTGAATTGGTTTTCATGCTCGCATTGACAGATTGGGAAAGCAGTTTGTTCTACCAAATTTAACAATGATATATCATTATCACAACTTTGGGGGAAATCTATAAAATCAATAAGTTTGTAGCCTGAACAGGATTTGTATCGCTTGCTTGCTGTGCTGGTGTCAAAGCGTGAGCATATGGATTGAGTCACAGCCTGAGATCAATGGAATTTGTGGACAGTAAGCTCAATAACAAGCCCTTCTGAAAAGAAATAGATGTAAAAAGCAAATTTACTAGAGTATAAAAAAAAAGCTAATATCTTTTCCGTGCCTGGCTGTAAAGTGCTGTTTGGCTGCTGTTGGCTGCTGGTACTTTGAAAGCTGTCTCGGGTATGTGCTCGCAATGCTGAGTGCTGCTGCTGCTCGCTCGTTCCATGCGTTGCATGTACAGTTGGATGCTTCTGTTTGCAGGGCTTGTATTAGGAAACGCGCCAAGAATAGGAGGAGGGGGAAAAATAGCCCTTTATATTGTAAACTGAATAAAGAATAAAAACAGTCAGTGTGTCTGCTGGGGAAAGACCATGGTGGCTTTATTTACTTTGTACTGGCAGGGCTTGCTAATGGAGAAAAATAAAAAGGCATAATTAAATAGTTTAATGAATTCGCAGCTCTTTTGTTTGAGTGGGGCTGGGAATGCATGTTCCAGAGGGCCTCACAAAGAGCTCGGCTGGTAGTGAGTTAAAAGTAGGAAATCAGTCCTTTGAAGGCATTTTTATACTTCATTATCCCAGCATGTAAAATGACTTGTACTAAACGATTGAGGATTTTTTTTTCACTCTCTCTCTTTCTCTCTTCTTTTTCTAAACAAAGGAGAGCATCAGGGCGGCAGGAGCATAATTCCCCTCAGTGTCCTAGAGCCAATAGATCAGCTTGTCAGCGAATTGGTGGGCCTGTACTTATGCTTCAGTAAAATATAGGGCTCTGGGAAACTGTAGTGAACAACTAAACCACAAGCCAACCACCACAGAAACACACACACTCTAAGAGATCCTGGGGGAATGGGGATGATAAGACCTCCCTTTTCACCTCAGTACTTTGCAGTAGGTATATATTCACTTTTAAAGGTTTTCTTTTTTTTGTGCAATCAAAAGAATAATATTACTTCTTTTTTCCAGATTTTTTTTATTTCTTTGTTGTTACGGATTGGTAAAGCTGGCTCAGCTAGGCTGTATTTCCTTCGTCTCAGTATGCCAAGTGATAGTATGTGAGATTTTAATGAAAGTATTGATATTCCTCAACTAACGTGCACACGTTAACGACCATGAGGGTGAGGGAATTGCAAAGAGCCGGTCACAGGGCAGGTACGGCACCAGCCCCGGGCCGGTCCGGCAAAACACCCAACCCCGGCCGGCCCGCGGGCGGGCGCTTGCAAAGCATCCCCGCTTGGTGCAGCTGGCGTTTGCTTATGAACAACACTGTTTGTTCCTCGTTAAAATTTACCTCGTAAACAAATTTTACTGCGCGAGTTCAAGCCAGTAATTGTTTAATCCTGACTTTCCCGTACCTATAACGCAGCAGCTGTAAAGCTGCGGTCGGCGCTTTACGGCGTTTTCCTGCTGCGCTCCCGGCACCGCCTTCGCACTCACGGGAAAGGGTTAAAACGGGGAAAGTCTCATAAGCGAGAAAGTCCGAAAGCAAAGCCTCCTCCGCGCCTGAAGTTTGGCTGACTTCGCGGCGTAACGCCTGAGCTGTGCGGTTATTTACAGCCCGTGGCAGCCGGTGTCGTCCTTCTTGCTGAGTAGCAGGGAAACGCGGTGGAAGTGACTGCTTATATTGATTAGCGAGACGAGAGAGAGTTAGAGACCCTCAGCACTGCCACTTAAAGTGGGCAGGAAACCCAAATTGACCAGTAATAAAGTGTTTGAGGTTGTACAAGGTGGCTCCTGGGGAAACTGCCTTCTCCGAGTGGGGATGCCAGGGCTGGAAAGCTGTCGGTGACCCTCGTTTGAGGCAGACTAAGTGAACGCGCTCTCGAGGGGGCCGAGGGCACGCGGGGGGAGTGTGCCGGGGCGGGCTCCCTGCGCCAGCCGCTCTCCGCAGGGCCGGAGGGACGGACGTCCTCGGGCCCCGCAGCGAAGGGGCACCGCCGGCAGCGGGGCGTCGGGGCTGCTCTTGGTCTCTTTCTTTTCTCCTCTTTTCTGCCGTGGCCTCTGCTCACAGACAGGGAGAAAAGAGAAAATACTGTTTGTGCCACGTGTACTAATAGTGCAACTGGAAACGAAACTCTTGTTGCGAATATATGCTTCGGGGTGCGTGGAATCGGTCCATAAAAGGGACCCCAAAGGCTAAGACATAACTACTTGGGGCCTCATAGGCAAAATAGTAGCAGGTTTTGGAGTTTAATATATAATTAATTAAAAGCCAAGAATAATCAGTGACAGTGAATATCTCAGATGCCTAACGAGGGAATTATGGGGAACTGTTCAGACCTGAAGTCTGAATAATTGCATAAATGGCATCTTTTTATAAAGTGCAAACTGCCCCAGTGCAGAGGAAGCACTCAGGGTCCAAGAGGCCCCCTCGGAGATTGCTGAGGAGGAACGTACAGGAACGGCAGAAGCATGTTGTGACAAAACCAAAGAGGCCAAATCATAGAACGAGAAGCAGCTAGCGAGACGCATCAAAATAACCAAAATAATGATGTTAAGAACACTAGTCAGAACAGGATATTGAAGAAAAATGTAGGATCACCGCTCAACGGAGAGCAAATGATGTTTTTGAGACAGCTGCGTGTTTTTGTATCCTTCTCTATTAAAAGTCAACTGTGGGACAGCAGCTACCATAATTGATGCAGCTGGTAAATGGGTAAGATCTTAGTCCTGAAGAGAGAAGAAACGTGTCTGGGATAAATGCTTTCAGATCTGTGGTTTTCAAACCTCATTAAAGGGACAAGTACAGTTGAAATAAGCCCAGAACATGTAGCGGCTATTTTTGAAAACTTGTGGAGGGAAAGTGGAGTACTGGAAGACAGTGTAGAGCTCCAAATAATACAAAAAAGGCAGAAAAAGAAGAGACAGAAGTTACAGACCAGTCAGCTTAGCTCCAGTTCCTGCAAAAATTCTGGGATAAATAAACTATTTGCAAGCATTTGGGCGATGACAAGGAAATGAATAACAAACAGCCTATACAGATCTATCAAAAAAATTTTTTTAACCAATACGACAGCTTCTATGACAGAGTAACAGGTATGGACAGGGACGAAGCAGTAGATGTCAAATACCTTGAATTTTGGGAAGTTTTTGACACTGCTTCACATGACTTTTTTCTAAGCAAGCTAAGGAAATGTGGTTTAAAAGAGTCTAGGTGTACACCTGGTTAAAGACCACATTTAAGGCATGCTTATCAATGAGCGGCTCACTGTCGAAATAGGAGGACGTATCGAGTGAGGGTGGCAGGGGCCTCCCCCCGCCTGGTTCTTCGCACTGCTTGTTTTAATGACCTGAATCATGAAGTAAAGAAATACATTTCCTGAATGTTAGACAACACAAAACTGTGAGATACTGAGTACATTCAGTGCTGGGAGTACAATTAGCGGTAATCTGAGAAATGGGGAGATGGCCTAAGAAAAACTGAATGAAATCCTGTGGGGACAGCCACAAGATATCGTCCTCTTACGGAAAGTTTGCGACGCACGCAGAAAGTGTCACGCGTTCACCATTAACAGTTTCTTGGCCAGCTGCCCTGGCACCGGTTTCAAACCTTAAGTCATTTTTCTGCTTTGAGAACTGAAATGATTTTAATGGGTAGAAAACCACAACTGAATAATAAAATGGATTTTGTGAAAGAGAAAATCACAACTGCACAAAGCAGAGATAAGAAAATTCATTTACATGAGAGAAGTTCACTTCGTAAGGAAGTTACGTCTGGGCACTTTGCAGTGTTTTAGTAACATTGGCCGTTGAACAGACATGCTAGCAACAAAAGAGAAATAAATCAGGATTTCAAAAGTCATCACTAAGCAGTAAATAGGTGGTGGTACACCTGCCTGGACATTACGCTAATACTTATTGGCTAACTGTGCCAAGCAAAAGCAGCAGAAAGAAAAGTTTTGTCAGAAATAAAATCTGCATTTTCTTACTTACTCCAGTAGCTTTTTGAAAATATAATTTCTAAAGTAAATGTAAGGTACATGAAATGTAATATACATGTAAACTCCATTTTTTACTTTTAACTCAGCAAAGCTCTTATTCAGGTTAATCAAGGCTTTCGCTATGCAATTGACTTGCAGCAAAACCACTCTCAACAGCTGTTTTTTCCCCAACAGAATTAATCTTTTATGTTAGTCTGGGTCAGGCTTGGAGTCCTCTAAGATACTGCAGCCTTAAGACTGCGGCGCGTGTTGAAGTTCCCAGACACCGTCTCAGGGACGTGTGAAGTTTAGGACAGGAACTGGTGCAGAAACAACACGTTGACTCTGTATCATGACGAGATGCTGCGTACACGGGGCATTTTCAAGGATTCAGCATTTCTAGCCTGGATTCCTAAGGAAATGATTCAAACAGTTGCTTCCTAATTTCTTTTGAACCCACTGACTGATTTCTCCCAAGTCTGATGGATGGCTAGGGGTGTTGCAGGTACAAAGTTCTCACCTGCCTCATCAGAATCAGCAGCTGTGTAAAGGGGAGGCGTGGAGGGTGGCTCCAAAGAGAGCAACGGCAGGATCAGGCCTTGTCGTCTTACAGGCTTCCGAAGCTGAACGGCATTTGATGAAGCAGAGTAGAGTGGAAGTGCAGTGTCCTGTCTTCCCCTAAAGCGTCTGGGAGGAACCGCTGGGAGACAGGACACCACCAGGGCTGAGCCAGCATCCTTCTTGATGCGTTTCGTAGCCTATGACTAGAACCGTCTCACCGTGCATTTTTCCAGTGCGTACAACTTCCCATGGGGCACTGCAGACAGCAAAGACCTCAGCGGTATTCCCCAACCAAATTTCCTATTCTTACTAACCCCCAAAGAGCTGAAATTCAGATTCTCTAAGTGTCCAAGCCTTCAGCACTGCTGTGGTGGAGAGATTTTTGTTGGAAATGGAAACATAAAATTGTTATTTGCATTGCTCCACTCTGTCCTTTTTGGTGCTCTACGTTCTCCACCACAATAACCCATCCTGATGTGGTAATAGCAGGACCCCTTCAAACTTGTTTAAGCTTTGTGTTTTATTGGATCCGCAAGACAGAAAATCATCTACTGGCAATCTTTTTCAGCCAACTGTGTCCATCTAATGCGGTTTTGTTTGTTCATTTAAAAGTACAGTCTAACATCTTTCATGAATCCTCTGAGATCCTTAAATCTTTCTATCGCATGAAGCAATTGAGTTAGACACAGGCAGTCAATGACACTTTGTTACTTATTATTAATTTGTTACAGGCAAAATTCCATCTCTCTGTTTTATTATGTTTGTACTATGGACTTTCTCCCTTTTTCCTCTTGACTGCACCCCAAAAGCTCACTTCAGCAGTATGAAGTGAACCATGCTTCTAGTATTATTAAACAATATTCTTTATTAGAAAGAGAACAGGGCTCCTTTTAATGAGTGCTTTAATGCTACTAGTTCATGTCACTATCTAGGGAGCCCCTTACCTTTTGTTCATAATGAGGAACACCTCATTTGCACTGTCCCTAGATTTATGGAAGGACAGGAAAAAAAACTTCAATTTATTACATCTTAAATGAACTGCTCCCAAAGCAAAAACAAAAAGGGTAGTAAACTGGTGCCTCTGCACTATATAGTTTGATTTTTATTGAGCTGTATAGTGATGTTCTGCCTCACCTAGGAAGGGTGAGCATGGGCTATAATTACCTCTTGTGAACCCCATTTCCCGATAACCTCCCTGGCCTCTGCCTCTTCAGTATGGCGAATCTGTCAGTTATGGTATTTTATTCTTCTTGCTGATGGAGCTCTGCATGGTTAGAAGCAAGGAAGCTCAGCTGATAACTCATTTACTTGGAAAAATGGGGCGTGCTCCCTGAATTTGTAACTGGACAGACATTGTTCTGTGAATCTCTTTCGAATGTAGTCCAGGAATCGCGTTCGTTCCCTTTCTTCTTATGCTCATCTTTACCTTCCTGTGCCCCACCTATACTATCAGCTCACTTCTTTGGCAGATATTCTTGCACACCATAAGAGTTAACTGAGGAGAAAACAGATTTTAATTGATGAAATCCCAGTTTTAGAAAAAAGGGTTTTAAGGTCAAAGTCTTTCTTTGTAAAGCGAACAGAGAGAGGCTACAATAGCTGTGTTCTTGGTACGAGATTAAATTCACTGTCTCTTGTGCAAGATGAATTGACATAATGGTGTTATTTCTTGCTTTTCTGACTTAGGAAAAATAAATGTACTGATTCCTTAAAGTTTTAAAATTATTTAATTCCTCCTTTGCAGGAGTATTTTGGATCAACATAATAGACAATGTCTTTGATGTGATTAATTTAAATGAAATTTGAGGAAGGTTTTTGAAGTGGTTTTGGGGCTTTGCGGGGGGGGGGGGGGGCGGCGTGACTTACGTATAGTCCCCTGCATTCAGAAATATGAAGCCATCTGAAACATATTTTTCAGCTAGATAGTAGCAATTTAAAACTTTTTATCTAACCTATGGCAAAAAGCAGAAATCAATAATAAATTATCTGGGTCTTCCTAGTTTCGCTGTGTGTGTGTGTGTGTGTGTGTGTGTGTGTGTGTTTTCTCTGTAGTTCAAAGGTTATGGAAATTATAGTAGACAAATTCCAGGTTCAAATAATACCCCTAGTATTTTGCATAAAATCTTAACACATTTTTATTTATTTCCGTTTCTGCAAGAGTCAAATAAGAGGCTTTTACATACCGACTCAAGGTTTTTTTAGACTTAAACTTCAGAATATTTTCAATATCTGCAACATTATCTTTTGAATAATAATTACCTCTTATATTAAATTATAAGACAGCAGGATTCAGGATTAGATCTCTGCATATTATTCTAGTGAAGGAAATTATGACAGGGGTCATTTTTTAGAATTATGTAGGAGGGTAAAAGGTCCCAGGCAGCATTAGAAGAGAAGGCGTTTATAATTAAATTGTAATTTAGGCCTATGATTTATAGTTTTCTCAATGAAAAATTTGGTGCTGCAGAGAGATCCTAGGAGGAACTTTAGTGAGATACAACTTAATGAAATAATAAAAAGAAAAATTATTCTGGAATAGACTGTATTATAGTGGTACCCGTTAGCACACTACAGTGTAGCTAATGTTCTGTCAGTATTTCCATTATAAATTCTGTTTTCCAGGGTTTATATCTAGGCAGTAAAAATTTGTTTTAGGCTGAAACATGGCATGTAAGGTTTCAGATCAAGAACAATTTTCACAATATATATTTTTAAATAATTTAGCTCATTAAAACTTACGGAAGTATTCTAAAACATACAAGTCAGTTCAAGACAAAGACTGCTGCTTCTCTTTGTGTTGTTGTTATTCACGAGTTACAAGAAAACTGTGAGCCTTGTTCTTCTGTCTAATTTGTGCAGTCATTAACATACATAGGGTAGAAATCTGCTCAGAAAAAAACACCTACTTATGTAGAAACTTATGTAGAAAATGAACTGTTTTCTATCTAATGTAGTTTTGTGTTTCTCAGTCTTATCCTGCAGAGCGAATGGACATTGGGACTAAAGCGGGAGCATTTTTATAGTTATTTTTATTAATTAATAGGCTAAACTCCTCCCTACCCTGATGAAGTATTATTCTACAGGCAGGAAAGCATTAATACAGAAAGGTTAAATGATTTGCCAAAGGCAATTGAGGTAGTTAGTGGCTGATCTGACAATAGGAGCCATCTATGACCTGATATACTCTGGCAATAAAACCATCTTGGTGGACTAGTTTATACACAGGGCTAACAATAGCTCATAGATGTTTTAAAGCCACGTATCACGTTAGGAAGAACTGATTTTTATAAAAGATGACTTTAAGATGACGTAGGTTCAAACATGCCTTTTATACCTTATTTGCTTGTGCAACTTCAGCAGCTGTTCCTACAAATTGCTTATTCTTAGATATGCAGGGGGCTGGCCTGGATTATAATAAATAGCCATTTTTTCTGCAATTACTTGAATTTGGTATGCAATCACAGAAACTCAATGTGCAAGTTTAGTGTGCAGGCTTGAAGGCCAGCTTCTGGATTTTACTACACTCAGTCTAAGACACTGGATCAAGCTTCCAATATTTAAAGTTTTTGTAGTAACTTTGAATGTAAATAAGAACCTGATTCAAAATAAAAATATTTAAATGCCCTCTGAGGAAATGAAACTCATGAATTTGTGTCTAAACACAAAGTGACATTTTCCACATCACAGAAAGACGCGGATTATGTAACTTAAAAATACACTGTGGACTTTGTCCAGCATCTCCATATAAAAGAAAGAATAAAGAATAAGAGGAAGTAATAAAGGAAAGCTGCCTGTATAGGAAGGGAAAATAATTATTAACAAATAAGAAAGGCAAATCATATATTTGCATCTCTCCTGTGCCATCCAGCTCAAATCATTCATCTTTAACCACATTCAGCTAACATGGTTTAAGCCTCATCTAATGCTGATGCTTATTTGTAAACTGGAGATACAATTATTAAATATCGGGGGGGGGGCGGAGGCTGTACTCAAATAGCAAAGAACTTCAGAAGAAATGTGATGTCATAAAGATAAGGACATGTAGAGAGAGGAAGAAAGAAAACAAAATATTGTGATGTTATTTGGCAAACACTGCCTGGTAAATTACGAGGGAGGAACAGAAAGATACTGAATTAGCAGAATTCTCTCTTAACGGTCTTCCCTCTAACAATTTTGTTGAGGATTCAGAAACTCACTACACATATCAGGACAGGCAATGCGATAGAAAAGTTCCAGTAGTTATTTTGCAGGAAACAAAAAAAGCCCAGGGGATTAAATTGGAAGCAATATGTACTAGAGATGCAAAATAACTACTTTTCTAAAGATTGTTACTATTTGTGTTTTAAACACTAACTTGAAAATTATCCAAGTGTCTGTTTGCTTAACATACTGCACACATCCTTCCCAAAATATCCAGTTTATTGAGAAAACAATAAGCTTTTTAAAGACTGTGTATTCACATAATGAGCATTTAGGTGCGTTAACAAATAATGTACGTGTTAGAAGTTCTTTAAATATCTTAATAGCAGAAATCATTCACTGGCTTCTGAATAAATAACACACACTTTAGCATTTATCTAAATAAATAAGTTACACAATAGACTTTACCATCTCCAAAGGAACCATTATAGTTTATTGTCAATTTTACACATTTCCAGGATAGCTCTTCCTTTTTCCTTTTTCTGAACATGAAAAGTTAAAGATTGATATTTGAAAAAGGAAGTATTTCACCTTAAGCAAACATGGAAAAAAAAAGGGATATTTGCAGAGAAAGATTTTTTCCTGCAATTTTCTCAACCTTGCAATAACCTTTGATTACTGAGACATTCATTGGAAATCCCATCGTTTTTCTCCGCGACTCCTTTCCTTCGCCGTGATCCGGTGGAGACATCACCAGTGTCTGCGTTTGCCTCATCCTTTTGTTCGGGAAGGCGCTGCGATCCGTACCTCACTGAGCATCTTAATGTCCCTCTCGGGTGGAGAAGCAGCAGCCTTTGTTTAGAAAGAAAGTTGCTTTGGTAACTGGAATTAGTGAACCCCCCTGAACGTATTAGCGAGCGCGAAGGCACCTGTTGTTTTGACGGGCCGCGGCCGGCCCGCGCATGGGGACGCGTCGGGGTGAAGCCGCATGGCGCGGACCAGCCGCCCCGCTGCCCTCGCTGAGGTGACGCGACCCCGGCACAAGGCGGGGGCTGTCGCAGGCCGCAGGTTGTGGCCAACCCTGGCTCCATGGCCGAGCACGGGCCGCCGCGGCGCCCTGCCCTGCCCTGCCCGCCTCAGGCACCAACACCCAGCGCCACCCGCTCACCGCCAACATGGCGGCGCCCCTCAGGCATGCCCACCGCCCCTCCCCAGCGCCGCCCGCCACCTTCCCGGCGGCCTTTGCGCTCCTGCGCGGCGGCCCCCCGCGCCCGCCTGTGGGAGGCTGCGCGCGGCGGCGGCGGTTGGGCCCCGGCGGGCTCCTCGCCCGCGCCGCGCCGCCTCGGGGCGGTCCCGCGGGCCCCACCACGTCTCCGCGGCCGCGGGGCCGCCCGGCGCCGGCGGCAGGTGGGTCCCGCGACACGTCCTCTGCCCTCCCGTTCTCGGCAGCGGCCGCCGCGGAGGAGCGAGCTTGTTTCCCGCCTTCGCGCCCCGCCTCGCGCCGGGCCGAGCCGCGCGGCAGGGCAGCGCCAACCGGCGCAGACCGGCGCGAGCCGGCGCCCAGCGGCGCGGCGGGTCCGGCGTGAGCGTCGTCGTCAAAAGCAGCGAGTGGTGCGAAGTGTTACGGAGTGAGGGGGTTTGGGCGCCGGGCGAGCGCCGCGGAGAGCGGGGCGGTGCCGTGTGGGGAGAAGGAGCCCCGCTGTGGTGGGGGCGGGGGAAGAGGAGGCGGCCCCCGGTCAGCCGAGCCGAGTGCTCTTTAAAAAGTAAGGTGGTGGGGTTTTTTTTCTTCCCCTTTTCTTGCCTGTCTCTGCAAGAAACTTCTTAGGTGGCGCTTGTCAAGTCACTTAACTCAATTAGACCGTTCCAGAGAACACCGCTAATTGCCTGGGTCCCCCGTTCTGGGCGCCGAGCTTTGATGTGTGGTGGTGGCTTCGCAGAAGTGGTGAAAAATCGCAGCGAAAACGTTCCTGGGAGCATATTAAATGCTGTAAAATGCTATGCTTAAAAATCGAGTCTAAGGTGGCTTAGAGTAGATACCCGAAATTAATAGATGTATTTGACCTTAATCTGTCTTCCTGGACAAGTTTAATTCTGGCAATTTTTTAACTCTTGAGCTCTTGATTTAGAAATGTTAGTGTTCTTTTAGTGTGGACTTTTGTGTTTAATATCACTGTGTTTTTCAAGAAAAGCAAAAATTTCTGCTGCAGAAATATACTGGAGTGGAACACCCCAAGACTCTGGACATGTTTAATTGCTTTTTCCACATAAATTATTATTTTTGAGATGAGTCCAAACTGAGAGCAAGAAGGAGGGAATTAAAAATCCCTTTTCAAGAGCCAAATTCTAAAAGGAAATAAAAGGGAATCTCTTTGGGGATGATAAGGATATTGTTCATCCTGTGATTGCAGTCTCCTGTGCTTCGAATGATGCAGGAATCTTTCAGTGTAAAACACTGGAGTGATCTGGTGGCTAAAAACTGATGATGCACTAGCTGCTTCACACCAAACTGAGCTCTAGCCTGTCTTTCTTTCTTTTTTTTTTTTTTTTTTTAAGACTATTATTTGTCTTATATAGCCTATGTAGAGATGTAATAGTTGTGATACCTGTGTGTAATTGCAAATAAATATTTGAAAATATAAAATATTTTAAAACAGCAGAATGTATTACAAATATGTACATATGACTGTGTATTAGTAGTAGTAGTACTAGTTTTTAATTTCTTCTGTGGTCAAACTCCTCTTGCCTAATCTTTCTAACTTGTTGTCTTCGGTGCCTAGTTTGATGCTAGTAGCTTTCTTTTCTGTGCCAGCAGCGTTGTGAGGTGGTTTTACTCTGCCCTTGAAGAACTTCAGACAAAATCACTAGCAAAACTATGGCTTCGTACAGACAGGAATAATGACCGTGTGTGTGAATTAATGACTGATAGGAATTAAGACTTTAGGTCAACTGTGGTGTTTCTTGGGTTGATGATGGGAAGAAGTGCTTGATGTACCTCTGCTGTCCTCCTTTGAAAATGAAATGAAAGAAAAAGGCTTCTTTTCAGATGATAAAGGCATACGATAGATTTCCAGAGGAGCTAGTACTAGGAAGTTTGCTTGTGTAAAAATGCATTTCCGATGTTCTGAGAGTTTGGGAGGCAAGGTCTGTGAGGAGATGGCATATCTCATATATATGATTTTACTATCTTTCATTCTTTCCCCACTTACAAGAAAAAAGCAGGAAATATAGAAAATCAAACATAAGGAGCAATTTTACATTTCTGTTTTTTGTTAATTTAACTTGTTATGCTCACATGAAATAATTTCAAGTGTGCTGTTAAAAAATGAATGAAACTATCAGTACTTTAGATTGAAGACCTTCTGAAGAAAGTAGTTAGGAGACATGCTGATAGTATAGAATAACTCCTTGGTTATTGAAAAAAAACTCTAAACTGTTTTCTTCGTTCTTTCTACAAGGCTAGTTTTGTGAGCAGGGTTCTAACGGCGCGGGAGAGCTCGTTGCTTGAGTGCACTTACTTTAGTTCCACATCTTATCCAACTCTAGGAACTTGAACTTGTCATTATCAGACACAGAAGGTCAATGCATTAGCTATGGTACTAGCTCTTTCATGTGGCCTTTCTGAAGAGGAAAAAAAACAGCTTTTAATCTTAGCTTTTATAAAATACTGAGTGTACTAGGATACATCCTAACTTGTCATTTTCTCGTCTGTTTTAGTGCTGGGGGATATCTGGAGAGGCTTTATGATGCCACACAAATACACACGTCTGCAGAAGCCCTAATCTGAAGTGAATCTTCTATAAATAATAAACAACAAATAGGCTCCTTTTAGTTATATTAACCCCAAAATAGGTCATGTACATTTGTTTTAAATGCAAACATAACAATAAAGTAAATTCCCTAGGTGGAGAATTTGATGTGTTTGTGCAGATTTTCTGGACATAGTACAAAAAAAAAGCCAACACCTATATTTTATCATTTAAAATATTTATATATTGTCTTTTAAAAGAAGGCCTGTGTTTGAAATACTGTTTATAATAAACGCTGTGCTTGAGAACTAATACTCACAGTGCAAACACTTTTACTTTGTTACTTAACTGAAAACTAATTTTAGAAATACAGAAACTTAGTGGTTTGTGTTGTTACCAGAGTTGTCAGCTTTATCAGTTTCCTGCCTCAAAATAATCTTGTTTTTCAGTATCTGTGCTGATTTGAAGTGTCATCTTCAAGTTGAAACAAGTTGGTATTGAGTTACCAACTGGCAAGGCGTATGTGCATGGTGCATCTATATCTCAGATTAACTTTCTACTAGCTCGTACCTAGTTCTCAGACTTAGCATTTGTTCAGTTTGCAAATATATTAATAGTAAAATGATAGCCTAGACTAGTGTAAATTGGTATATTTAGTAAGTCAGTACTTACATTAAAATAAAAGAAGGAATTCACTAAAGAGGAGGAGCTGTGAGAAGAAAATCTAATTGCATGAATTTTCTGTAAAATGGCTGTCTTATACCTTAGGGGAGCAGGTTTCTTTCAGCTCCTGGTCCACGGGGTCTTGTGGTTCCGTGGACGACGACTCAGGGTTCTCTGAAAGGTGATTACGGAAAGCAAGCCTTGTGTCAGTAGGCTTTCACTCTCTAGGCTATCTGCCTCCATTGGAAATATTAATAGGGTTTTCAAATAAAAAAGGCTGAAAAGACTGCTTAGGTAATCCTTTCAACGCTCCACCTGAATATAAGAACTAATGTATTAAATTCTGTGGGTAACTACAATATAAAGCTAGGCATATCTGAGAAATAGGTAATTTATTGTGGTTGTTTGGAATTAAAATGGCTATGACATCTGTTGTAATTTTCATACTATTTGTGCATAATATAATGGTGTTCGGATTTTAATTGGGGTCTTTAAGTGCTAGTATAATACAAATAATACATATAAGATATCTCACAGCAATATTAGACAAAGGTAAAATGTTAAAAATTGTAGTGCCACGTTTTCCAGCTTGTGTTCTTCTATGAGCTAGCTAGAATCTTAAGTTGTGTGTGTCACCCATTGTAATATACATAATTTCTGCTTCCCTATTCATTTTCATCCCTGAGATGCATTGTAAAAGTGTAAATCCATCACTAGATAATTTTCACTTCCATTATTTACAAAAATGAATAGTTAAGCAAGTCATTGTTATTAGTGGGATGCTATTGTTGTTTCACAGAGATAGGGACTGCCATGGTCTTGAATGATGTACACTTGAGTGTTCTTCCAAGATACTTGTACCTGTTTCATTTGGGAGGAGTTTCACTCATGTAAAATCAAACAGAAACAATTTGAGTAGCCTCTGAAAAGATAAGAAGTGAAAATGGATATTAATGAACTATTTAATATTCTGCTATGGAAGAGATGCAGTGATTTTGCTGTTGACATTTTTGCATGGAATTAAAGAGATCTGGTGGTTGTTTTACTCGTCTGTCTTTGTTCCTGAAAGACTTTTTAGTGTCATCAGATTTGGTTTTGTAACGGAAGAAATATTTTACAGACATGCAGACAAGTAAAAGTTTTTTTTTTTTTTAAATGAGATTTGTTGGTATTCAGAACACAATCCTTTGAGTTAGAAATTTTAGTTAACACTTTAATGAAATTTTTATTTCATGTGTGCAGAAAATGTATAGGCTCTATGATTCCCAATTCTGGATAAATTCTTTAAAGAATATTTCTGGCTTATTACTCAATATTTTATTGATTTGTAAGTACAGAAGTTCACAATGTAAATGGAACTGTTTAGAGCTATAGCTCTTCACTGCGTGGTCTACGTTGACATGCTTTCTTGCTATGTTCCCATAAGCATTTACAGTTCAAGGTTATGCAGATAATACTATGCCAGAAATTATATAGGTAGCTGTAAAAATCTTGTCATAGATTCATCATTATATCAGAACTCTGCTTATTTTTTAATTCTTCATTAGCACAAAATCTTGCTTATAGTTGTCCATATGCTAACGCTTATGCTGAATTGCTTGTGGAGGAAGGAAATTGAGGCAGGGAGTCTGGAAGGCTAGAGTTGCAGATTTTTTTTTTTTTGAATTGTTAACCAGCCCTCATACTGTGTATTCTTTGCATGAACTTTTTGGTAAAGCGTAATACCATTGAAAGTAGTGTCTTTTCCTCTTCAACCCAGGAGAACCTGCGGAGTCTCTAATAGAGGACTCTATGGAAGTAGTCTTTGGAAGTAGTTGTCTCTCTCTCTTCATTCTATCCTTTTCATTACGCATTATTAGTCAGTACAGTAAGCTGCCTTCAGTTTTTCGGCTGATGGTACTGTAACATCAGTGGCTTGTATTGAGACTGGTATTTTCGAGGAACTTTGCTGTGGATGTATGCAACAAGATTTATGTGCTTACCGCATGAATGTAACTTGATAACCATTCATATTATTACATTTTTAGTAAAGTCTTTCATCATTTGGCTGGTTGTTTCATTGTAGATGGATAAGTAATTAGGAAAGCTTTCCGCAAGTTCTCATTGAATGGTCTTAGACTTTATAACCTTTTTTATGTTGTTATAGTATGTTACTCACCAAAATGTTCGTGACTGTAAACCGTCTGACTCCATGTGATGTATCAAATTTTTCCAACTTACATATGTTCCAACATATTAAAATGATAGGAATATTCAAATTATCATTGTTGCTTGTCCATTAATTTACTTTATATCAAATTATTCAGAGGCACAGCACTTACAGAAGTATTTTGGTGTTGACTGAAAAGAAGGGTTAGCAGTATATAATCTTAGCAGTTACTGGACCTTTTTGAAAGAGTATTTCTCTGGCAATTAGACTTTTTTTTTTCCTTCCTCCTGCAGACCGTAACAGTACAAAATGAAGTCAGGCTGTGTTATGTATCTTTGTATTTAACTCTTAGTATTAGGGAGTATTATGTAGTAGTTTTCCTCATTGTTTCTAAGGAATTATTTTGAAAGGTATTTTCTACATTACAACAACGATATGGCTGTAGATGTGGTGAGAATTCTTCACCAATATTCGTCTTAATACACTCCACATTTAAAAGTGGAAAACTGAATCACAGTTCACATTTCTGAAAGTATTCTTCTGTTTAGGTATCCAGCTGAAGGGTGTCATTATTTAGGGCGATATTGCATTGGATATTGTTGTATATGGAGCTAAACCATGCTAAAATTGGCTGTTGCCAGTAAGTGGAACCATAACATGTTTGTGTGGGTTTTTTTTGTTTGTTTGGTTGGTTTTTTTAGTAATCTAAGTGCATCTTACTCAAAATCACCACCCAGGATTTTCTGTTTTTCTCTTGATTCATTTCAGTTTGCTTCCTGGATCTTGTATCTAGCTTCATAAAAAGCACACCTTGACTTTCTGAACTTTTGCCTTCCATATTTAAGTTTCTTTTACCTGTCTGCTTTTCTCTCTACCACTTTTGATCATTAGGCTTTCTCTGAGGCCTTCTCTTGTCTGTCTTTTTTGTTTGTTTGTATTTTAAGGCTCTGATTTTCTGTTTAGCATTGTGATTCCTTTAGCCGTGCACCATTTGTAATACTATATTAGCGGTTCAGATGCAATGCCTGGGAGGTTGAAGAATCTGTATAACTGCTTCAGGTTAAGGATGACTTGAGATTCTTGTCTGCAGTTCCCCTGCTCCATTTTTGTGTTGGGAACTGCCTGATGGGAATGCCTCTCATTATACATGACCTCTCTCTCCTGTTGTATTTTTCTCTCCTTCAGTTTGGAAACATCAGAGAAGAATGACAGTGTTTTTTACAGCCAAGGTCACAGGAGCAGGGAAATTCTAGGCATCTAGCCCAGAGCAGAGAGGTCTTTACTCTAGAGCAGAATGTTGTTATGTTGGTCGCAAGTGATGTCACTTTTCACTGTTAGAAAAATCTTGGGTGTGAATTTAGATTAAAATCTAATATTGTCCATTGTTTATAGATGACAAGAAATGTTTGGGTTATTTAAAATTGTATAGCTGATTCCAGTACCTGTTTTAGATCATCTTACTCCACAAACCTTGCAATTCCTTTTCCTTTGGATTTGTCTACTTGACAAAGGTTGTTTTAATATGTGACAGATATTTGAAAGATATAGTGCTTTTTTTTTTTTTGTGGTTAGTTATGCCCTGACTAGCAGATTTAAAAACAAAATTAAAAAAACTGTTTTTACACAAAAAAGGAGGAGAGCGATACAGTTATTTATATTTATTGCCTCTTTCGTACAACTTACAATGACTGGCCTTTGGGCCTTATTTTTCTGAAAATAGTAACTGATGTCTTCTTCAAAGATACTCTTCCACCTGCAGCTTTTGGTATGACTTAGTACCTGTTTCTCAATCTCTGTATTAATGTATTAAGGAGTAGAAAGAAGGGGTCCACTTGCCTGATAGCTTTCCTTCCGCACCCAACCCCATAGAGAAATACAGATTATAAAAGTAGACATGGGCTGGTACGATTCTTATATGAGGGGAGAAAATGATGTGTGGAGACTAGCACTCTGTGTGGCTATCTCCACACTCTGTTTTGAGCATAAATTCAAATTCATGGTGAGTACAAATTCACCTTGTGTTTATACTGTTATTTGAGTTGTGTGGTTTTGGTCATACTACAGGAGGGGAAACTTGAGCCTGCACCAGACCTCAGTCAGCCCCTCGCTTCCCTGTAGACTGATTGCCCATGAGCTTGGCACTGCTTTTCAAGCCAAGCCTGCTATCACATGTCACAGACTGTTTTGAAGCAATTTCACGTTCTTGATGTTGGGCAGAACAAATAGCTACCCTCCAAGTGTAGAATTTGCTTGCTAAAAGGCAGTGTGGTAGTTGAAGACAGCTGAGCTACTGGCACTGACTTTGCTGCAATGCAGACACCTATTTACTACGTCTCTGAACCAGCGATTGTGGATGCTGAAGG
This sequence comes from Dromaius novaehollandiae, assembly GCF_036370855.1. NCBI lineage: Eukaryota > Metazoa > Chordata > Aves > Casuariiformes > Dromaiidae > Dromaius > Dromaius novaehollandiae. The sequence continues at coordinate 24,645,340 of NC_088110.1, forward strand.
GAACAACAAGAATAGACTGTTAATGGGAAGTGAGGCTGGACTAGGCTGTATAGAGAGGCACAGGAAATGACATTAGATTAATACTGTGAGCATAGCAATAATATTGCTGTCTAGTAATTTTGGTATTTTTATATTAGAGATGTCAGTATTAGCTTGATATGAATATATACTGGTATCGAGTCAAACTAGTACTTTTTCTAGACTCCTCTCATAACTTACCTTTACTTTTAGACTAGGAAGGAAGACCATACAAGAGCTTTTTTCAGTCAGATAGAGAAAAAGATCCTATTTGTTTACACCCAAGCCCTGCTAAATTTGTTTTTTTTTTTAATTTACTTTTGCTAGGCGCTTTCTGGATTAATCCTGTACAAGAAGTGGAATTACTGAATCAATGCCCAGGAAGTGATATTACATACTTCAGTCCAGAAGTCCTTCATATATGGTGAGAAAACCTCTTCCTTTTACATTCCCAAGCTGAGTCCCAAATCCAAGTATTTAGTAATATTTAAATGAGTTTTTTGTAAAAGCTCTCTATGTTTTAGTTTTCAGTCAAACACAGCCTGAATGTGTATGAGTTGTGGCAATAGTGTGCGTTTAAGATTTTAGCAGGTGGATTAGTCAATTACGTATTTTCTAGAACACGGTTATATGTTTAAGCATTTTAAAGACCATACAAACAATAATAGCTTTAGCAATAGTAAATAATCTTCATAATTTTTGAGACAGTTGCAGCAGTAACTGTTCTGCTTGTGTTAATGGCCACAGAATATGCAGGTGCGTTCTGTCTGAAGAGACATTTTTAGATGGAGAAGCTTTGTTCCAGGCTCTTACACTGTCTTGGGAGGTTAATTTGTGAAAATATGGAATATAAATGCAAATATATGTTTAAAAAAACTGAAACAAATGTGTGCATTGGCTGGTTGCTTGCTATGGTATATTGTTTCTGCAATAAGTTTGACGATGATGTAATCAATATAATTTTGTTTTGATGTATCCACATGCAATATGCAATATTACGTATAAGAATATAAGGGTTTTTTTTCTTCATTACCTAGTACTAAGTATAGTTTAATTCTGTCATCAGTGCTGTGGAGAAGTAATTGCACAGTCAAATTTTTGCCAAAACCACTTGAATTTTGCAACAAATAATATAGAAGGCTTCTCTTTATGTTAATTCTACAGACGGATTTGTGAAATTGTTGCAGCAAGTTTTAAATGATGTATGAAATGAAAAACTCCTGTCTGATGCAGACAGCAAAAACACCCAGTGCTTTCTTTGCAGTCACTGCTGCGAGAAGCTATTTGTTGTAATGTTATTTCAGACATTTGCCAGCTTCTAATTTTTAAAAAATTCTCATGCTTCTAATTGAAATAAATGCGTATCTTTATCAGAAACAGAAATTAAAAAAAAAAATTCTTAAGATACTGCATCAGTAAATATCCAGAAGAAGCTTTCTAGATTTTTGTACATTTTTGTTTGAGCCCAAACAGCAAAACTTTACGGTATGACATACGGGGAAACTGACGTCATGGCGAGAATGCGTTCAGCCTTCATAAAGTGAGAATTTTGAAAGCCTGAATGATAAGATTCAAAAGGAGAGAGTTTAGGAATGCACTGAAGTCATTTTCTTGGGGAGGTCTAGTGGGTTTTGAATCTAGAATGGAGGTAAGACTCATATCAAATGAGTTGCAGGAGACCAGGACTAACTCAGCAAAAAATCTCAATTAGGAGCCCAGACAGTATGTCCGTCACAAATGAGGTATGATGGAAGATTGGGCCTGGCTGGGCAGAACATCAGGATGGAGAGAGAGAATTATGGGTAGGGAAAAGATAAAATCTGAGAAGAAAGGCAGATCGGAAAAGGCTTGGAAGAAGGGCCAGGCTGAGGGCACTCAGAGTTAGAAGGGTTTTGCAAATCGGAGTAAATTCTTGTCTAAATGGAAATCTGGAAGCTACATTTCCTGATTTTTTTTTTTCTTGTCAAAAATAGCTGTGAAATCCAGTGTATTTGATCTTTTTCTTGTGTTAACTACATGCAGAATAATATATCAAAGTTTTATGGGGTATGTCATACATTTGCATGATAGATACCTAGTATGAAGTCTTGGACAGAGAGTTTTCAGCATGTTACTCAGTTTTCCTGGATATCCAGGCTTTTCTCCTGCAGTTAATGCTCCTGTAGGACAGATGAAATTATTTCAATTAAGGCGTACATACAAGGATCGAATGTAACATTGTCCTGGTAACTGAAACATCTGTATTTCTTAGCATTTCAGTTTGACTACATCTGTGTCATTCTTAAAATGTTGTTCCGAAAGTTTGTTTAGGGAGTGTGTGCATAGGTAACTACGTACATATAAAATATACAGTTGTGTATTTGGTGTGTGACTTAGTGTAAGAACAGTGCCTAGATAAGTGAGCACTGTCCCTGATAAAGACTTTTCCTGCCTATAGTACAACTGAAACATTTAAAAATATTAGGTGTGCTCAGAAGGAGCAAACTTTTGGAATTATTTAGCTTGAAGAAGTGTTTTTCCATGACCTCTAAAAGTCAAAAAAGAAAACTCGGCGTAGGCTTTTTCCTGAAAACATTAGCTGCTCCTTCTTTTAAATACATGTTAATCTTACCTCCCAAGTACATGAATTTACACCTCATTATAGGCTTTTGGTCACATTAGAAAATGTATATTAATTAAAATTTTTAATCGGAATTGAAAAAATCCATTAAAATTCTTTAAAACCGTGAGAAATTGTAGCCTAGCAATGTCGTACAGTTGTTGGTGTCTTTTCATTGTTGGTTTCACTGACTACTTGGATGCTGTCCTACTGCTAGTTCTTTCTTTCTCATTTTTCTTATGTAATGTTTCAGATGATAATTGTATAAGAGTACAAAAAACCTGCTATACTTCTCACTGTAAAAGCATTTCTATGGTAGAAAATCCAAAAATTTGATCCTGGTAGGGCATCCATGTCAAACATGTATCAAATGCATTTGTTTCTTTAAAGACAGAAAAGCATGATGAATAATACTTTGTTGGATGGAAATACTCCTCCCTCCCTGCCTTCCCTGAAATCTTGGAAATCTCAAAGCTGCAAAAGGGTTTCTGTATCATTTATGATTCATAAGTGGATCAGTGTTATTAAAATCCACAGGAGCCCTTTGTTCATTCAGTCAGTCAAAGAGCTGCCCATCAGTCACTGTTCTATGCAGGAGCATCCTTTTGCAAGTTTCATCTGTTTATTCAATAACCCCTTGGTGTAAAAAATAAACTAATTATGCCCCTGAAGTACAAAGATTATTTTTAACTGTAGAATATTCTTGTATCTTACTTTTATAGACGTACCAAAAGTGATCCTTCAAGCAGAGGAAGCAAGTTACAGTCCCCTTTCTGCATTGAGTATTTGCATATTTATGTTTCCAATCCTCTTATCATATAACTTTGTTGAGTTTGTAAATTGATACTGGTCAGGGTTTTTTCCATTAATTTTGAAAACAATTAACACTGGAAGGAAAATAATTTACATATTGCAGTATCAAATGTCTTACCAAGGAGAAAATAGTGTTTGACAAAATTAAAAGCTCTTTCATAAATCTCGCTTTATTCTTTACCTTAAGTTTTTTTTATATTTTCATGTTGTGTTTCTGTTCTCTAGTAACATGTACTTCCTGACAGCTTTCTTTTTCTTCTGTGCTCATGCAAGCAACCATTTAAGTGGTTAGAACAAAAAAGATTATAAGGAGAAGATGACAGCATGTAGATGGCTTTTAAAGCCAATCTCTAATTTGTTTGTTTTCAAGATGGTCAGTATTGCCCTTTTCTTAATGCTATTTCCTTCTTTCGGTGTTTGGGCCATCAGAATTGCCTGGCTGATCCATCTATTCTGATTTCCCATCTTCTGTATTGTCCTGTCGGAACAAGTGTGCGAAATGCAAATAGTGAAGTGATGAATAATAACTTAAGTTCATTAATGTTGGATCATGCCTTCATATTCCCAGTGCTTTTTATGTCCCCCTTTCTCCTGCTTTCCCAAATGAGGATCCCAGTCTGTTGTTCTGTGATTTCATTCTCTTGCCACACACATCCAAAGTCCATGCTGCAGTTCCCGAGTATGCAAGCGTGTTTTCTGTCTCCACGGTTGTCTGTGTAGTTCAAGTCCCGTACTTTGCTGAAGATCAGGTTCAGAAACTTGTAGGCACTACCGAGCAACTCGCTGCTGCTTTGGCAGTGTGTTGTCACTGTAGGTAGCAGGAGCTGGCCTGCTGGGGAGCTTGGCTGCTGACCACCTGCTGCATGGTAAATACTGTACTGCCGCAGCAGCCGATTGCGGGGACTGTTTACCATGAATCAGCCTTTACAAACTGCAGTTACTGTACATTCGATTGTGGTCCCATACCTGCCATTTCCCTGGGACATGGTGCTTACAATTTCTGAGCAGCTGATTCTCTGTGACTACATCTTTGCAGTGTCTCTTCAGTTTGGAGGAAGCAGTCACAGAGAAGTAGCTACTGCATATAGCTTAGTGGGGAGCAAGAGCTGGTCTGATCAGTGTTTGTGGTGTCTTCAATCTCCCCAGTTCCCTCCCCCCCTTCTCTCTGTTGCAGTACTTTACAAGCCCTTCACACTTCTAACAGTCATCTCCTCAAACTTGGCGTATTCCTGCGTCATCAGTGGAAAAGAGTTCTTGCACCCAAGTCCCTGCAGGCAGCCCGTCATGTGAATGGCCAAGATCAGCAGCTGGGAGCTGCTGATGTCATCTTCCAGCCGCTTGGCCACTTGGCCTCTGCTCGTACACAGGGAGGAGGAATTTGTTCTTCATCCCAGATGATAATCTTCTTTTGGCCTTGAAAGTTGAAACTGAAGGTGTTATGTTTATACTGTTTTGTTATCTACAAATGGAGATAACATTTGTTTTCTAAATGTTATTACAAATGTTAAGTAGGCTTTGCTTTACTGGAAATGCGTCATATTAGAATGCATATACTGCAGAAAAGATGGAAATAGTGGATAAACTGATAGTTGCATGGCAATTATGTGGTAGACTGGTGGAAAAAAGAAGCATGGATAGAACAAATGATTAACCATTTGTTATTAAAATTATTTGATGTAAAAAAGGCTCTGCGTGGTTAAGGCAGAGTATCTGATACTTACTCCTGAACTGGTTTTGACAGAATTTGGTTGTGGATATAAATCTCTAAAAACGTAATAGAAATAGTACTAGGAAATGTGACTTTAATTTCCTAGCACGAAAACCAAATGCTGCTAATAAGAGAAAAAGAATTTTTACTCTCTGTGATAGCCACTAGTTTCCTTCATCTGACAGTCATTTAGCTTAGCTTCTTGGCAGATGTTTCAGTTTTCACTTGTGTGAGCGGTAGGAACTTTGTAAAGGAGCTGCTTATAGCAGAAAACAAACCCTTACATTTGTTTTAAATGAAATAAAGAATAAAAGTAGATCTCCCACTCTATTTCTGCTTTATTTCAAAAGGGCAAACTTCAAAAATTAAGGAAATTGGTGAAATTATCTAGACTGATGAACGTGAGAACTTGGGTGTTGAAAAGTCAGGAAATGTGTTTTAAGTCGAATGTAAAATGCTATCTAGAATTTGCATCCTCAGCAGAAGGAAAAAAACCCTAGGAATGGGCTGTCAGCCCATTCAAAGAACAACCCCCCCCCCCCACACACACACAGAAAGACAAAGAATAATGAGAAATCAACAAATAACGGGGAAAAAGGACAGGGCAGCACAGAGAAGTTATGAGTGGTAAAGATCAAATGGAGGTGAACAAAATCAAGCTAGAGTCATTATGAAAAAATGATGAAAGTAAATAGCCAAAGATTCCATAGTCCCACAAATAAAAAGAGAACTAGAAGAATGTTAGGATGGGGTTAAGGATAGCTCAGGCTTGTTCAAAACTTAATGGGTAATTTGCAGTTTTCAGGAAGGACAAGGAAATTGATTTTGGAGGAAGAGGCAGGGTGTCTGAAGGATATAAGGTATTGGAATGGAAACAATTATACTAAAGATGAAAAGAAATACTAAAAATGATTATTTGTTTCAAGTAAGGGAGATGGTAGTTTCCATCCAAAAGTTCTGAAAGAACTGCCACATAGAGCTGTAGGTTCTGTCTTAGAGACTGATTTTCTTAATATAAGAAAGGGAAATATTACAGTGACATATAGGGAGGAATTAAAGACAGAAGACTGAATGGAAAAGAGAATAAAATGAACTTTGCAAAGATAGACTGTACCAGAAGAATTTAGGATCTTCCTTTAAAATTAGAAAATAATACTACTAAAAAGTGCTTTAGACTTATTTGGTCCTGAGTTCTGTAAAGCCACCTGTACAATGCCATAGTGGAAAATCTTCATTTCAAATGGAGAAGATGAAGTTTGTACAAAAAGCGTAGTGTGAATAAAGAGTTTTTGTGTGCTAAAAATGAAATTATCAGACTGAATGAAAGTTCCTTGTTCCTCGAAACTCAACCTTTTTTTATAGTTCTTGTTGGTAACCCTTCTGTGAAAGTCGGGCATGGACTACTGAAATTGGGCTGAGGACCCAATGCTGAGAGAAACTGTTTAATAGAGTGAAAGTTTGGGATGTTAAATAGGAAGAACTGGATGATTTTGAAGAAGTAATGAAAATAAGGTGAAATGTAGTAGTACAAAGTGCAGATAGATTCTAGTAAGAATAGCTTCTGCCGTAAGCTGGAAGTATACTATTTGCTAGAGATCGGGGTGTGTTGGCTGGCAACTGTATGGCAAGGAGCCAACAGTGTAATGTGTTAGTGAAAAAGCCAAGTGCAACTCTAGGGCACATGAAGAAAAAGTGATTCCAGAAAAGTCAGCAAGATACCAGTGAGATCGTAATAGCAACTGGTAAGAACTCATCTATTTATGGAGGGAAAATGTAGCAGTGTGACATCAGGATTATCTTCAAGCTGGAAAATAAACAGTGCACAGGGGATCTCTACATCTAATCATTACTCAGGTCTGTAGCAATTAACAGTGATTCAAAACTTTTTTTCTTTTCCTTTAACAAGGACAGTATGGTAGATCATTTCTCCTCACGATGGGCTCTGAACATATTCCATACAAGTGATTCAGTAATTGGACGGATAGGCAGAATAATATTATGAAATGTAAGATTGCTTTTTCTTTTTTTTTTTTTTAAAGCATAATATGTGGTAGAGATGCTCTGAGTAACAGGTATAGGAATAAAACAGTTCTTGAACTCGTAACTAAATAGATACACTGATCAGGATCACTTTTCCGAAAGGAGAGTCCCATTTTGCTTGGACTCCATCTTTCGTATTTTGCTTTTTCAGAAATAGAAGATTAAGAAGTGTGTGCACCAATGTGATAAAATGTTTCTGTGATATTGTATTGTATTTTCGCATTGACTTGTGGGCAAAATGAAGTTGTTCACTTTCAGTGATGCTTTGTTTTTGACCCCTTTTTGTGAATTCTCAGAGGAAAGAAACATATTCCCATCTTTTATAGTAATCAAATTTATCTGGCATCTCTCAGCCTTTTGCATTACTTATGCTACAGTTGGCCAGCCTTGGGAAGGCTTTAGCGGGTTTATTTATTTATTGTTCTAAAGTGAAGGTTTTTGACTTGAGGTCCCCACGTAATCCTAGGGGACTTTAAGCGAAAAACTGAAAGTGCTTTCTACCATTATTTTGATAGAGTTATTTTCTGTGTAAGTGTAGAAAAAAACAAAAAACTAAGTGAAACCCCATACCCCAAAACTCCCAAACAAGCATTCAGATACTGAGAGAGAGAAGAAAAATATTTCATTGTCTTAGATGCATTGTAAATGTTTTCATTGTCCTCTTGAGAAAGTCAGTGAGGCTGATGCCATTGTATTTAATTTCAGGGAGAAAAATAAATAGAAGTGTTTCATAATTTTACATATGTGCGAATGAAAATTCTTAGACATGTTTAATAGCTTTTAATGTGCCTGTGTGTTTAGTAAATTACATCACCACCTGTAAATATTAGCTATCTGGGACTAATTGCTATGAGACTGGAAACACGCTTCATTCTTGCTGAAATGAGAGGGGTATGGCCTGTTATGTACCATCGGAGTCAGGCAACTTCTGTAGTTCATGTATTCGGTGTTTTGTTGAAAAGCTTTGTGAAAAATAGCAGTTGTCTGTTCAGAAAACAGGTGAAAGTTCAGCATAAGTAAAGTGGCCCTTGTCCTGTTAGTTGATGACATTAATGGGAAGCAAATTACATTTTTGTAAGTCAGATATAGGTTATATACAATACATATATATATGTACGTATCGGAGATGCCTAATCATCAAGCACTCTTTTCTCTCTCCTCAATCAAACTGGACTTTGTGCTAACCATCCTGTAACAAATGACTTACAAAATTTCAAACTTCTTACAAACCCACAGTCTTCAACGGGCTTATACTTGTTTAACATACTTTGCTCTTTGAAATTTGTTTAAAACAAACAAAACTGAAACAAAGTACGTTCCTGGCTGAGTTTTTCTGTAAGTGAAGTAAGTGTGAAGCACCAAGATATGAATGTATAAAACAGAAGCTTTGAAAGTGCCCCCATGGCATGCAGCAGAGATTAAATGAAATCAAAGCACTTTTATCAAGATGGGTAGTTTTTAGTTTAAAGGTAAAGCAGTTGCTTTTGCAGTGCTTGTTTGTGCACTCGAAGCTCGATTCTACTGACAACAGCCAGTGGGGAAGGAAGCAGAAAGGAATTGACAGTGTTACAGCAGGGAAGAACTGTGTATACTGCACAAACTGGGTTTTATTGGGTCTTGCAACAGAGAGAACTACTTGCCTTTGAGATTTCACAGAAGGTATGAGAAATGCAACAATTAAGTAATTTAATTAGGCCTGAAAAGTGTAGATTGTTCAGTAATTTAATGCTATTTTAAATATTACTTGTGTAAATACATAGGAGTGCATCCCATTTCAAATATTTTGTCCCTTCTCCGAGGTGCCTATGATTTAAGGAGTGATTCTGCACATTGTGCAATGAACAGGGCATTTTCAGTCACCGCAACTTTGATCTTGCTAGTGAGTAGATTTAAAAACGAATGCAGCTTGTATAAGAAGTCTCAAACATCTAACTCACGTTTGGAACATTTTTGAAGATATAACCTGTAGTATTGACTGGTAGAATCTTGGGGAAAAAAGAGAGCTACTTTTATTATAAAACACAAGGATCATTTAGAAAACATGTTGCACTAATACTAAGTCGAAATGCAAATTGAGGACAGAAAATTCAAATTTAAGTCAGGCTGTCAGAAAGTCAGCTTGAAGAGTATCAGCAGAGATCTGAGAACAGTGCATAACACAAATCTTATGCCTCAGCTCAGGGTAGTATCACCTTAATTTTTTTTTTTTTTTTTTTGGTGATTTAAAATAGATTCTCCAGGCTATTCTCTAGGTTAGGTTTAGACAGAGGTAAATTATCAGAAGGCAAAGAAAAGCAAAGAGAGGTAGATCTAGATAAAAATAAGGTTTTTGTTGAATATGCTTAGTTTGTCTTACTTTTTTCTGAAAGCCCATTTCTTCCTCTAGAATGCCCAAAGACCACTTTCTACCTTATGACAAGATTTTTTAACTTCTGTTGCTGTTTACTCATCAATTTATTTCTATATTTGAAGAAATAAAATGCAGATTATAAAGGAAGTAAAGCTGTACTAGGGATATCATTAATTATTCTTCTTTCAAATATGATTTATTTGACTAACAAACTTAAAAGCTTTGATTTAATTTTATTTTATGCTCATGAAATCCACAGAAGGCTGACCTAGCCATCCTTCTCATCTTCTGCTTTGCAAATCCCAAATTGGTATTCCCCCTTAGATTCTATGATCCTATGAAGTTTTTCTTAGAGAAGTAAACAGCGATAGTAAGAAAATGTTCATGTTGCATTTTAGAGGTACGTACCAGTGTAGAGGGTTTTTATTGCTGGGGGAAAATCAAATGCTTGTCACCTAAACTGCTAATTATGTTTGATAAATGTATGGTATATGTTTAATGCAAAGAGAATTTAGGAAATAATACACCTTGTGTAATTACAGCGACCAAGCTACTTCCATCAATCTAATTTTTCTGATTCAAGTTCATTTGCATTGCATTATTTGTATTAAATGAGCTTTCAGTGGAAGCCCTGCTCTCTGTCAAGAAGAAGAATCAAATACTGGAGAATACTTCAACCTGCATAAATCCAGTTTGCATATCACATGCATCATGCATGGCTGCTCCACAGAAATAGAAATGCATACACATTCACAACAGACATGCAAGCATGCACAAACATGGCCATTTCACATAGGTAAATGTAGCAGCTGGAAAAGATGTACCTGTACATAGCAAAAAATATGTAACTTCCCCTTTTCTTTGGTTGTCTGTACTTGTGTGCATGGCTGATTGTAACTGTAATAGTTACAGACTGCCCTCCTCAGTAGAACAGGAGAGTTTGGTGCTGTGGAGTTGGTTCTGAAACACCCCCTCACTGGGAAGTCGTTTATATTTCGTAAGTAGTATTTTTTAAGAATAAACTTGGCTTCCTCTGGTGACACTAGTTTGAAATGATCCTGGCTGCCGTAACCTGATCCTATACTCTGTTCTCCGATACTTTGCAAGTAGTAAGCAAATCATGTTCTGAGCAATTTAAGTGAAGTCATACCCATTTTTCTGTCTGTTCTGTACCTTTCTCGCACTCATAAAATGAAGTAAATGTATGATTGGGACAGGTGGGATGAGAGGAAAAAGTGATGGTCACATGTATTTTGATAGTTTTTGCATCCCAAGTTGAATTTTGTGCATTTCTACCCATTAATGGAACTTGCCCAACTTCACACAATATGTTACCTATCTGATGGTTTGCCTGATCTGATCATTCTGTTCTCCCTTCTCCCCGCCATCCATTTTTGGCACAAAACTACCATTGCTGATCCAACGCCTGTTGTCTGTGATCTTAGTTAGTATCCCAGAGGTGGAGTAACTGTGTAACAGTAACTAGCATATTTTTCTCCTTCTGTACTTTTAATATCTCTGCACATCTTCTGTCCTTCACATCTTTGCGATATTTTTGTGCTTTCACTTTTTTCATCATAATGCACTGTTGGAAATCTCTTATCTGATACTTAGTGAAAAAGGTCTGTGCTTCCCTCTTCTTCTTTTCCCCCCCCCCAACTTCCAAGTTTCAGCTTTTAAATATATATATATTTAAAAACATGTTTCTAATGACAGTACTTTTAATCTTATTGTCTAAGTAGTCATAACTTACATTAATATTCATCTTTCATAATAATTAAGTTAGTGTATATACATTTTTATTTAATCCTTTTCTAGTTGTTTCCTGTCCACTTGCATGGTTAATTTTCCATTTATTGCTCCAGAATGGATTTTCTCTTAAAAATACAACATTGATATCATACTAATAATTTAAAGAATGAGTTTAAAAAATGCAGTAAGGAGAGAGGAGAAAAAACAACATATTTTCAATTGCGAACTCTTTTATGTAGTATCCAGAATTGTTTTCATGCTGGTAATTTTTGTGATGATACTGAGACATGCAAAATAGTCATGCAGCGTGTCTTGTATTTTTTTTCGTTTGAATTGAAGTTGTTCTCAGGCATCTGCCTTTTGTGTGTATTTCGATTCACTTCTAAACGCTCACAATCATAATATTTATAATCTGTTAATTTGTTATTTACACTATGAGGTGTTATTTTATAAACAAATAAAATGTGTTTGTAAATGTCTGTAAGAAGCTTACATTTGCAAATTGCACTTGACAAGGCATTTGTAAGTAAGTGGTGAGTGGCCATGGCACGCTTACTGGGAGAGGGTTAGATTATTTCCTACCAGTTTCTTCCCATCATAACCCCTCTTTATTTCTGATGTCTCCTTTCGGTAGTTTATGAACATATTAACTTTGGAAACGGGAAAAAATTGCATCCCTTGATATAGTTGTAGCATGTACAGAGAGAAGGAGAACTGAAAGAAAGAAAGGTAAAGAAGTGTTTTTAGCTGATCAGAGACTCGCTTCCTGATAACTGTTAATAATCATGTTCTGCATAGTATTTGTTGTTCAGCTTTAGATGGTCCTCCTAAAGGCAGAAACTTCTAAACCACTGATTATTTGAATACCACATATCCTCATATGTGTTGTATTAATTTGTGTTGGTAAGCATAACTTTTGAAAGGAACGTATAATTAAATGGCTACTGATATTTAGGAGTAGCAAAGAATATAAGGCGCTTAAATTGGCCATCACAAAGTCTTGTTGCATAGTACAGGTTGGGAGAGAGGAACAAATACACAGCTTGACATAAAAGTAAGAGTAAAAAAGAAATGGGTAAAAAGGAAGAACAAAAATTAAAAAGAGCTACTAGCGCTGTATGTCAACTGAAAGGCCAATAGTGAGCTATCAGCTTGTGGCATTCCTACAGTGGGATGCGAATCAAAGATGGATGGTGGACTTGCTGCAGTGCATGGCTCTGGATTCTGGCTATGTTGCTGTCCTTTGAACTCAGTACATACTTGTATCTGGAAATAATACTTTCCTGAAGGTTGCATTAGTTGCATTTACCATAGCAATGTAATAAGCTAACATCCTACTTTACCCTGAGTCAAATGTTGATAATACAGAAAAATTACTGCCTTTTCTTGGTGTTTAGTGTTGCTTCCCTCAGTTACCTTATATGGGACTCTTCAAGAGCAGAAATCTTGATACTGCAGCTTGTCCTTCAGTATTTCTGAAAATGCACACAGGAGTCTTGAGCATTACAGTGTTAATGTCTGTTACAGGATTGGAAGTCATGTGAGAAATTTCTATGAAGCAGCAGTCATTTGTCCTTTGGAAACACATGAGAAATTAAGAAGAAACAAAATTTAGAGTTTTCATTTGCCAGTTGACTATTTGTTAAGATCCAAACAATCCTATAAATAAAATAACTCATAGAACTGTAAGTTATTACTACTGTCCTGGTTATACATTCCTTTAAAGCAAGACCCTTTTACAACAGTGCAACAGAGAAAAGTAAAACAGTTTCTCAAGTTAATTTTTTCAGAAAGTTACAGTAAGTTGTAGAATATGCAGAGGTTAGGTATAGTTGCAAGAGTTTCCTTTAAATGACTGAGGCTTTGATTACTTCAAGATAAGTGGAAGGTTTTCAATATAACTTAATTTAGTGCAATGATCAATGTTAATGGATAAAGAATTTTTTCTCCCTGAAATAATTGCAATTCATTAAATCCAGTTCATTGGTAAAAGGCTGTAAGCTGATGGTAAACTGTGAAGTCTTGGGACTAGTTATTAATTTCTCAGTTCTGTGTACCAAGTGCATCAATCCTGTGGAAAATAAAGAAGCAAGTAATTTTCATTAGTTTAATGGGATAATGTCACAGTTTCTGTGGTGTATAATAACTGCATGCTTTATTTGGAGAATAAAATATTAAGTTACTATTGAGAACTGTATATGGTTGCTGCTATTGGAAAAAAGTCATATTTTTTACATTTTTCAGATGTAAATAATCATTGTTAAATGTTAAAATTCTTGCAGGAGAAATCTGAATTTAATAAATTTTAAAACGTAATTTGCAGCTGAAAATAAAATGTGGAAAATAATCTGCGTATCCAGGTCAGATGGCCAATAAGAACTTGAATTTTTCAGGTTTCTCGGTAGCTTGCAACAACTTTGATAATATGCCTGTTTGATCATTAAATCACTCAGTTCCATTTGGCAACGTCATATATTCTCTCAGTGATGATTAGAGTGCATGTATTTCAGTTGCCTACTACGTCAAATCAAGGAACTTCATAGTCTGCCAGCCTCTCTCTGGCGGTGGGCTGCTCCAAATACTGCACAAGAACATGCAAGAAACTCTGTGAGGTGCCACTGCTGTTTTTTTTTTTTCATAGATGATAGATTTTAAGGCCAGGAGGGAATGTAAAATCATCTACTCCTGACATCTGGTAAAACAAATACCATTAAAATTTGCCTGGTTAATTCTGTATTAAACCTACAAACTTGTGTTTAAACAAAGTAGATATTGTGCTGTTGCAACTTGTCTTCATATGGTTACTTAAAGACATGAAGAATCTGTCATTTCCTTTGGTAATTTGTTCTACTATTCAATCAAATGTTAAAATGTATACTACCTTGCTTAAATTTCCTGTGCTTTAGCTTCTGGATGTTGTTCCTTGTTATGGATTTTTTGAGGAGATAAAGGGCCTTTTACTGTCCAATATTTACTCTATATGGAGGTACTTTCATACCTTTATATTTTTCTTTTGATAGCTAGATGCAATTTGGCTCTTGCTTCTTTCGATGTAAATCTTTTCTTTAGCTCTGCTCTGTTCCTCCTTGAGTTTTTCAATAGGCTTTTGAAATTGGACGCCCCAGAACTCGGTGCACTGGTCCAGCATTGGTCTCACCAACACCATATGCAGACAGAAAATTGCTTTCCTATTCAGTTCTTCCACAGACAGCATTAGCCTGTTTTACCAGAACGTTACACAGGGGTCTTCTCCTGGATTGTTTCATCTCTATAATTCTGAAATCCTCTCTCTTTTTATTCCTAGGTTTAATAATTGTGTTTTTGACTTTTTAAAAATATATAATATTTGAATTGATCCTGTTTAAAAATAGTTCCTACCGTGATGAATAAGACTGCTGTTTTCTCATAGCTTTTACCATTCCCTCAACTTTTGTGTTAATGCACAGGCTTTATCAGCAGTCCTTCATAAAAACACTGGAAAGCATTTGACCTACAACTGATCCCTGTTGTTTCCTAACTAAAACACCCATACATTGATTACGTAGAAAAATATTTTTTTAGATCTGTCAGTCAGCTAGTTCTGGATAGTTCATTTAAACTATGCTTCATTGATACATCCTATTGTGAATGTTGTAATTTGAATGTCTTACTGTACAAAAATAAAAAGATAGAACTTCATTCTTTTCAGTTACTGTCAACCAAGCTTATCTGATGGGAGCGTGTAAAGAAGATGGGACCAGACTCTTTGCAGTGGTGCCCAGTGGCAGGACGAGAGGCAACGGGCACAAACTGAAACACAGGCCCTTCCATCTGAAGACAAGAACAAACTTTTTCCTTGTGCTGTCTTACAATTAATTCAATATGTATTCAAGGTTATTTGGTGTCTTGATTCTGTTACAGAATTAACTAGCTTTCTAACAAAGGAAAATGTTTGTCAACAGGAAGTCTTGGGAAAAATAAGTGACAGTTTTGGACATACCTCTAGAGTATAGTCTAGCAAATTTATTGGATTAACTAGTTGAAGTTTTGAGCAATATGATATTTCTGCTGTTTACTACAGTAAATGAGAGTTTTGAATTATGTGTTATTAAGCTTCCAGTTAAATTAGCTTACTGAGGGGTTAACAAGTGTGTTAAAAGGTGATTTAACAAATGGGTTAATCATTGTTATCTGCTATTACGGAGTCTAGAAGGATAAAGGCACTTCTGCAACTTCTGCTGGTGTACTCTTAAGCATTGCTAATGTATATGGGTCTATGTTGATTAAATTAGGATTTTTTTTAATTAACTCCTTATAAAATCATTTAATACTGGAATTTTGAGTAAACAGTTGTCTCGGGCTTTTTATAAATGTATAGCCTGTTTGTTTAATTTATCTTGCAGTTCTGTGTTTGGCAAAATATGCAGCCTATTTCAATCAAGCTTTTCAGGTTGATTAAACTATAGGTTTTACCCAGCCACTAAGAAGATAGTGTTGTTTATAATTTGAATACCTTATGTATTCTTTTTCTTAGTTTTAATCAGTATAAATCAGTATTAATTCAGAGAAATTAAAACTCTGAATTTCATGAAAGTGCAGCTCTGTAAATGTAGTTGATGCTGCATTATAAATTAAAAGCCTGTATAACACTTTCCTTATCTGACATAACAGTTTAACAGCTGTATATTGGAGAACTTTATATATATAAAAAAAAAGCCTGAAAAATCCCTCTGAACTGTGTTGTTGGCTTTGGTGCAGGGCATGAAATAATTTTTCCATCTTACCCCACCGTTCTCCGAAGGTCAGACTTTAAATTGGGCTGTTACTGTCTTGCTGCAGAGTTTCCAAGCTACGTTAATTTTTGGTCTGCCATTGATGGATGGAGCAGTTTGAATTCTGACATGCAGCAGCCTGACTGGAATGACCTGCAGAGGCAGATGTCAGCCTGTTATTTCATGCCCGTTTGTCAGAAAGGAAAAACAGCTTTTTTTATTTTTTTAAAAGCAGGTCTTCTTTTATACATGCAGAGAGTACTTGTAGGTGTATGTGCTTTTTGATATTTGTACATATATGATCATTTATAGGACTGTATATTTATCATTTGTGGAAGACCTGTTTAGGTCTCTTGAATTTGGGAGTGACCAGTATTCAAGAATGTATATATTCATCTCTGTTCTATACACAAGTATACAGGAGAAACCTGGCTAATTTATATTATTTCTTAACAAGATATTATTTTGCCTACAGATAACCTGTGAAGATTAGCATAGTTCTCTTTGAGAGCAATAATATGGTGGTATCTGTTAATTTACAGTCGCAGAAGACTTTCCTTTGTGATCTTATTTTTGCCAATTCATAGCATACCAAAAATCTTTTATACTCATTGTTACAGCATTTGTCTTTGAGGATGAAACGTACACTTTCTGTGTGCACAAGAATACTTTTTTCGTATTGAAGCAAAACTTTCATCCAAAAATGAACATGGGGAGAGGTTTTTTTTTTGTTTTGTTTTCATTAAAAATATAGAAATCAATATAAAGGACTGATGCAAGCAGAAAGAGCTGAGCTTTCACACTTGTGACTTGGCTTGTACAGAATCCTGAGTGAGGAATAATTTCTTTGGTTGATTTGGGTGGTTTAAAAAAAAATCACTGAAAATCACTTTTTAACATTCATGGTATAATCTGAACAGATTTTAGTAAATCCCTAGAATGATTGTCCTCCCTTTGTGCCTCCATCGTACACACGGACTGGTGCTGATCAGAATGGGCAGTGAGTTTGCAGGGTCAGAAGCTCTGTCCTTTAGGCTTTTCCAGTGACATTGTCATAAAATTGAAGGAAATGGAGTGAATGAATTCTGGGGTGATACCATGACATTAATGGAGTGAATAGAAGTCTTGCCTCTAGTTTTGATAGGACCAAAATTTTACCTTGGGATTTTTTTGATCATTCCACAATTTGGATCACTTTTTTTAATAACCTCTGAATTCTTAATTTTAATTTTGAAACTAATTCTTTGTTTCCAAAGTTCACAGATGAAATAGAAAATACATATAGCCAGGAAAAAAACAGTGACAAAAATTCAACGAGGTCAAAAAAAGTCTTGGTGATTATGGTAGATTAATAGTTGAACAGGAGCACCCAGTCTTAGGCTGTAGCCAAGGGAGCAAATATAATCCATGGTTATATAAAAAGGCTAGTAGACAATAGGAAAAGGAAAATAGCATTATTTCTATATAATAAATACAAGATGTATGTTTTTAGCAGCATAAGTAATTATCTGTTAAAACAGCGTAGCTAGAGATGTTGTGCATTCCCCATTACTGACTTGAAATTCAAGTCTGGATTTTTTTAAGGCTTTTTTTCTCCTTTAACTGTTACAGCTAAAGTAGGAATATGGGCTTGATGGAGAAATTACTACGTGAGGTTCTTTGCCCAATGTTATGTAGAAAAAAACCAGAATATTATAATGGTTGCTTCTTTTCTGAGAAACTAAGAGTCTAATTTCTTGAGTCTTTTAAAACAAAGGCAGTAAATACAGAAACTTTTGAGTTGTTGCAGTTAGAAATCACAAAAATAAAAACAATGCAGATTTCTAAAATTTTAATAATGTCTGGGTAGTAGTTGTGGCTCCTAAGAAGTGTACAGTGTATCTTCTAGTAAATATACTGTTGTCTGTTGTAAAATAGGTGCTGAAAAATATGGAGGATGACTTATTCAAAAAAAAAAAAAAGAAGAAAAAGAAAAGGTGCTGATTTCAGTGGTCAGTGCCTGCTTGGAGGCACCTTCTTCCCCCACATCCATGGGCTTCAGAATTCTTTTACAGTCTTGCTGTTGAGTCTATAACCTTCTCTACCAAGACTGTGGTAGTGCTATTTTAAATAGACATTTCATCACTAAAATGGCAAGATGTTGCTAAAATTACAGCATAAAAGATAGTCGAATGCAATGGCAAAAGCTTCTTGCAAGAGGCCTTTTTTTTTTTTTCTTTTTAACTGCTTTCCATATTCCTCCTACTAATAGTCCATACAGTCTCATGGATCCACAGACCAAAGGTTGGAAACAACTGTGTAGATGCAACATTTAGCAGCAATGAAACAGTTCCCCCTCCCCTTATTCCTCTCACTGTTTCAAGATGAAGGAATGTTATAAAATTTGACTTTCTTAGTTCCCTCTCGTGGTGTTGCTTATTCTCTTCCACCAGTATGTACTGCCTCTCCTTCTCCTAGCAACCCTTTCTGAAGATCTTACCTCATTTTATTTAACTTCTTTAGAAAGAAACTTTGGGGAAATTACACAGAAAAATACTGGCAGTTAGCTGCATTTCTGTTATGTTAGGAAACAATTATTCCTTTTAAAGATAAGCTGCTCTCTAACTAGGAAAATCACTC
This sequence comes from Dromaius novaehollandiae, assembly GCF_036370855.1. Classification (NCBI taxonomy): domain Eukaryota; kingdom Metazoa; phylum Chordata; class Aves; order Casuariiformes; family Dromaiidae; genus Dromaius; species Dromaius novaehollandiae. The sequence continues at coordinate 24,663,990 of NC_088110.1, forward strand.
AAAGTTTCTTTGAGGAAATGATTAGTGAATTGAAAGCAAAAATTGTGCACGTTATTTTGTTGCTATAATTTCCATGGATCAGGGTTTTTAAAATCATTTTGTAGGGTGTTTTTAAAAAAGAATTCTGTAGGTGAGTGAGTGATGTGCAAGCTCTGTGTAATGCTGTATCCCAGTGCTTTTTCGCTTCCTTCTTTCAAAGGCATTTGTCACTGGTCTTGCACTGTGTCGCTGAAGCAGGGTTTGCTCAGTTTTTCTCCTTAGTTCTGTTTTTCCATTTACATGTAATTATCCAAAGTTGATGCTGAGTCCTGCAGCCTGTTCACAGGATTTGCCTTAAAATGTGCATGTTACCAGGATAGAGTTGTTACTTTCTGGGTTCAGAGGTCATTAATGGAAACTCACAAAACCTCTCTTTCGTGTTCTTCCTCCCTTTTCCTCTGAAAATCCTGGGACACAGACCTTCTCACTTTTACAGGTTTATTTGTTAAGTTGATCACGCAGATGTAAAAGGACTAAAAAGGGTTTGATGACCTCTCTCCTCTGTTTATATTTGCAATGACAAGGAAATCAGTCAGTTAAAATTCTCCCTTTAATAGCCTGTTCCTATAACCAGATGTTGTCGTTTTCCAAACAAACTATGGTTTGTCTTTGCTCTCTGGCTGAATATAGAAGCAATTAATTTTTACGCTATGTTTCTCAGTTCAACGTCTAAAACGAAATATGACTGTGCTACTTGAAATGTCAGTTATAATTACCTTGGTAGAAATAATCACGTGGATTTTATTTTTTGCTTTCTGTTGATGGATTAAGATACATTCTTGATTTGAACTAAATTCCTTCATCCTTGTTCCTATTTTTGTTTTGGGGGTCACAGCCATTTTTGTACTTCTTTTTTTTTTTTTCAGCAATTTTAATTTTGGTTGTCTGTAACTTCATTTGACTCTTTATTTTCGCTATTAAAATTGGAAACCATACTTCTGTTTCTAATTGGTTTAGAGCATAATAGTGAATTGATAAAACTGTTATTTATTATAGCCTTACTGAAAGAATGTAGAACACTGGAATCAGTTCTGCTGATAAGAACTGAGTAGATGACACAACAGTGATGGATCTCTGTACTTGTGGAACGGGACACAGAACAATCTTATCCGTGAAAAGTTCTTGTATTTTACAGTTTGTTGTCCGGAGTCAGGATTCAATGTGAAAAAAATTAAAAAATTGTGCAGTTCAGAATTTTCTGGAAAAATGCCTTGGAACTGTCACCATTAAAACTTCCATTATTTTCTGTCAGAACACAACATTCTGAAAAAAGGGTACATATAGAGGTCAACAGGTATCAGTGGCACCCCTAGCAAGAAAAGAGAAGAGGTTTGCATTGTGAAGGATGGCCAAGATCTGTAAAGGAATAAAGTCAGTATTGTTTAGGAATAAACGTTGGTGCATTAACTTTTTATTTTAAAGAAGAGAGAGATAAATGCTTTAGTGGACACCTAATGTTATTTTAGCCTTCTGCTATATGGAACTAGCTAGAGGACACAAATGGCAATCATCTGAGTCGAGAGTTAGCTGGAATCACATCTATGCTGATACAGTATAACTTTCAGAGCCATGTATACAACATCTGTCTTAGGGGCCTGCTCCTTGGCTGGTGCCACATGCGATGCAGCTATTGGAGTAATGTGCTCTTCAACTCTTAATCACCCCTTCGCTAGGCTCTGTCCTTGTCCCTCTTTCCTTTCTACGTTGCACTCGTAGGTGTTACTTTCAACAACTGTTATTTCAGTTACCCTCTTTTCACCAAGGTTTAGCAAATCTCTCTCCTAAAGGTCTAGTTTCATCCATGTTTGCTGGCTTTTATGACATCCCTGTGTGCATGTGAAAGTATATTTTTCCAGAAGTAAAAATACCTGACAGCCTGTACTCCCTACCCATACATAAGTGGTTATGACCTTACATGACACAACAAGACAAGTGGCACATGAGGCAAAAGTGTTGTCTCAGCTTTTGTTATTAACATTTCTGCAGAACTAGGTATTTAAATACTAAACTTTGGAATACATAAAAGACATGTACTTTTTGAAGCATAATCTTGACAAATACACTAATGCCACAGCTGTGACATGAAAAGTGACAGTAGACATATTATACATACTGTGATACCACTTCCTTATCTATATTGTGTCTCCTAGAGTACTGATGGCTAAATAGCAACTTACTGTTTTGCCAGTAGCACCAGCATAGAGAGGTCCATTTTGATTGCACTTTCTTTCTTGTAGATGAAAAGGTAATAATTTTTTCTGTATTCAGGAAGAGCTGTATCACAGGATTTTAAAATGATCTATAGAATGGCTATCATGATGCAGTGTGTGCAGCAGTCAGAGCTGAATATATGTACCTGAGCAGAGCATCTCTGTTCCTTACGCAGTGGGAAGGAGAGATAGGCATCTTAAAATGTGGTTTACCATTGTCAGCATGCTGCAAAGACAAGGATATGTCTGATATTCTGGACACAGGTATTTAACTGCATCCATGGGCTAAGTAACACTAAATAAAATGGAGCTCTGTGCTCGTTTCTCTGTACCTGGATCATTGGCTTGCCTTTTTGCTGTAAAACAATAGTGCCAAACTTCTAAAGCTAGCTTAGAGGTTGGATTATTTTCCCAGAAGTTTGTAGATCTGTTTTCGTTTGTTTTTTTTCCTCATCCTGAAGAGAGTCAAACTTATCAGTAGGGAAAATGTGCTAACCACCAGAGTTAGATATAAATGACCGCTTGTGTTTCAACAAATTAGTATTCCTAACTTGAAAAGGGAAATTTTAAATATCTCACCTGTAGTAAATTATTCAAAGAAGGCTGGACTACAGTATCCAGCAAGTTAACTGGCCTTTGCCAGTCATTGCTTTTAGGGTTTGGCAGTCTTGCTCATTCAGATACCCTGTAAAATGATGCATAAAATCTGTAACACTGCTATACTAAGTAACTACTTTTTTTGTCACCCATAGGAACAAAATATTAGATTTCTCACCTTGAAATCTGGGTAGTGGGAAGCTGCCTGAATAAGGTATATGGATTAAGACGCCCACCATACTGATGCGATGTTTTAACATGTGGCCCCGTTGATCCCACTGAATTAGCAATGACATACGTAAAGCCATTAATTTATGAGATTTCTTCATAGGTGATGGCTTTTTAGGATCCACAAACATCTAAATAGAAGTTTAGGTGTTGATTATGTTATTGATTAAATAGTTTATTGTATTATTGATTATATGTTATTAAATAGGAATTGGAACCTTAATGACAAGTTCATGTAAGCATCCTGCAACCTTGCTCAATCTTGGGTTCACTTCAGCATTCAAACCGATTTACTCCAACCAGCACAAAATGGTGATATTTTTAAAAGTTGCTTCAATATAGAAACTGCAGGCTGTTCCACATTCCCATGATTTAGGATGTGAAATGTTCTTGGCCTTTGAAAGATGAAAACTAAGCTTTAGGACTAAGATATTCGACTTAATAACAAAGGTAAGTGCTGAAAAATACAAAGCAGTGTTTGGAGGAGGAGTGAAACTAAATCCTGAGCCTGGTAAGATGGTGAGGAATAATTAATTATTCAAGTGCCATCCATTACTAAAAGTATTCCTTCAGCAAGACAGGACAATTGTTTTCCATTGGAAATTGTACAATTACCTATGGAGTAAATGGTCTAGTAAACATTGATATGTCATACTGCACTTCAAGATGTATGTCAGCACTTCTGTGCAGAAGAGAGAAGTAAATCAGAGACATGCCTGAACTATTCTCCCTGTGCTGGCACTTCTGAAGACCCATTGCATCTACTGCTATTGCTGTTTTCTGTGGAAAAAACTGTTAGGACTTTCTTCTCCTGCTTTTGTTATTTAACTTTATAATGAAGTAATCAGATACAAAATTTTCTGTTAAAATGTTTCATAACCATATCAGAATCAATTTTGATAACATTTTTCTGTGAAAATCAAATGCCATTCATTCTCGGGTGAGACCTAGGTATTGAAATACTCCATGAATAAGAACTGTACAAAATTTTAAAATATCCTTGCTATTAATTGCATTTTCATGTTGGCGCTCTTAGCCCTGTTCCAGACCATAATGCTATAAAATGCTGCACATCAAGTAGCTGTTTTTTATGTATAATTTTTTCAGAACCACAGAGTATCTTGGCTGGGGATGGCAGTGGTGTGGTTACTTCAGATACCAGTATTTCTCGCATGCCCTCTCTCCCTCTCTCCATGAGAGCATGGCAATCTACTGAGTCATAGCAAAACTCCAAAACTTCAGTGTTAAAAAGGTCCAGTTGCTATCTGCAACTTTGTCACATAGTAAGTAGCTTTTATGTTATTTAAAAATGTGAAAAGGGTGTTTTCAATGTGCTGATTCCAGAACCACAGACTATGACCTGCCTGGACTCAAAATCCAAATACTGTACCCAGTACCATGGAGGTATTATGCCTAAAAGGGAATAGCAATCCAAATGACGTACAGTTAGGAAGCTTTAGACTGAGTGTATGATTTCTGTACGTTGCATGGCGCATAAATGTGTTGCAGGGCGCATAAATGTGTTGCAGACTGTCACACACAACTATGAGCAAGAACAATTTTCAAACTCTGCTTGGCTGCTGCCAAAATCTTGCAAGGCTCGGAGTACTGGGCCGCTGACTGAAAGCTGCGGAGCGGCTCTGTGTGGTAGTGATCGGCTGCTGTAGAGCTAAGGTTCAGTGCATTTGGTCTATTGGTTAGGACCTTCGGGTGGACAGCCAGGATGCTGATTCATAGGGATATAATAGCAATGTTTCTGCAAGCTTTAGAAAATGTTGTTTTCAGGGAATCATTATCCTATCTTAGGCTTCAAAAGTACCTGATAGAGAACTTGCTTGAACACAACATGATGTTTTTTGTGAATGTTTCTGCATCTTTTTGCGAAACATCTGCCTGGGTGAGGAGCTGTTTGCATCCAGGGACAAAACTGAGTTGCAGTCTGGTGTGCTGCTAGAATGACGGTTTTCAGCCTAGAGCACAAGGAAAACTGCCTTAACTGGGAGACCAGCAGTGCATGACCTTGGTCAGAGCTGGCATGGGACTGTATCCCAGTTACTGCAAGGCTGGATTTATTCTTGTCCTTAGGCAACTTCAGCAGGCCTCGCTCATCACCACTGCCTTTTGATTCTGTTTTAAGCAGCCTGCTGCCTGCACGAAGACCAGGGTGCTTGTAGTTTAAATCTGTGCAGGCTGGTGTGTGAGTAGCCTGGTGCATCCTCGCTTTCTGACCGGCCACAACTGCTGACATCGTTCAGCTGAATTGCAGGCAGCTGGTGCACCTTGGCTGTTGGGCTTGTCTGCTTTTTCAGGTAAATGGCTTGTACTATTCAGCTCCTTTTGCTCAAAGAAATAATATTAATTCCTTTTTGTTACCTCTCCTTTGCCTCCTCCAGGTGTCTTTAAATGACAGCAATGATCCTTGTTAAAATGATAACATCCAGGAAATTAAAGTTAAGTCCGTTACTGTCCTTAGCTTGGTGTCTCTGCATTCCCCATCTTAACCATGGTGTAAATGAAGGATGAAGCCTCAGCCTGAACTTTCAATTTCCTGGCTGTTGTCAGTTTGTATCACAATGTTGCCATTTTACAATTTTCATTTCTGGAAGGGGTTCATCTACAATCTATTATAGAAAACCAGAGAATAGCCAAGGCAGAAACTAAATATTCTGCAAAGGTTCCTATTAATCTAAGATTACCTCAATTTTTTGTTGAGTAAGTGACATTTTTTAGATTCTGAAGTATTAATAGTAAAATGCCTGGCACTTGTGAAGGAATTATTTTAAATGATAGCTTATAATTTCTTTTTTTCTAATATTTTTGCCTTTTAGTAGTTGAGAAGTTGTTGCATCATGATGTGTTCCTGTTCCAGTTTTGTTGAAGAAAGGACCTGACTTGCTCTGACTGTTGCAGTGCTTGTCAGGACCCAACAGTGCAGAGAAAGCGGTAGAAGAAAGATTCAGAATGCTAGGAAAGGTGTTAGTGCTAAAGAAATAATCAGAATAATTTTGAAAAAGAAGTATTGGAGTAGCAAAGAAAATTAGCAATTGAAAAGCACAAGAGCATGTCAGATTTTGGCCCCATTAATCTGTTGCAAAAATGTAATTAAAATATGTTATGAAAGTTTATGAAAAACTTGTACTTCTTCAGTAGATGGAAGTTGACCAAGGCAGCCGTAGTAGGGCATGTTTACACTGTAACTGCACACCTTGTTGTCTGTTAATGTTTACAAGATCTCTCTTCTGTTACTGGCAATTCATATTTTTTTCTGATTTTTATCTTTACTGAGTTTGTGTCTTCCCTATAGATTCAGTGGTCAGGCTTGTGACAGGTGCATCTTTCTTTGTAGCTTTGAAAAAATGGGGTGCCTTTATGTTTATTAAACTCAAATTATCTTAAATGAACTTCAGATTTATATGCAGAAGTCACGTTATTTGTAGAATGTATCATAAATGTCAGTAATGCAATTTTAAAGAGGGGTTTTCTCATATAGGACGAAAAGCCCTTGAACCTGGGTATCCAGCTTACCTGTTCTTGCCAAAGGTTCTGGTAATATATTTCTGTATCCTGTATGTTGTTTTAACAGTACAGAGATAGAAAAGAAGGGAGAAGAGAAAACTCATAAGAAAGATATTTTTCTAGATGTTTACTTATTTGTGGGTGGTTTGTGTTTATATGTATGTGAGTGCCTTGTGTACTCACAAATACACAGATAAAAACAAACTAATACTATACTCACTGGCAGCAAAACAGGATAGGATTTAAATATATATTGATATTTCATGTCACTGGTTTTTCTTTTGCGGTATGTATGCTATCTATCAAATACAGGTAATAAGTGTCTGTATGTATGTGGTAATGACAGCAATAGCTGTATTTATCTATTCTAATTATATTTTTACTGACTATAAACAACTCTTGAGAAGGATAACGTTGTGATTTGTTGGGGAAAAGGTACAGTTTTGTTGAGAAATTTTATTTAGATTTTATTCACAGATTTTACTCGACAGAATTCGAAGCCCTGTTCAGTCATTTTATAGGGATCCCATTGGAAAAACAGCCTAAGCAATTCACAGTCTAGTAGTTCCATATCTTCAAATACTAAGACATCTGTTCTGGCCTACTTTATCTTTTTTATTTGTTATTTCTGTGTCTTCCAAAACTTAGGAACAAATACTGTTCTATTTAGTTCAGGAATAGTTCCAAATAATCTATATTCCAGAAGAAGACGAGTAAGTTCCGAATGTTACTAAGTAGCTGGGGACAGGATTGGTATTCTTTAATTTTCTAGCCAGCCTTATGTTCAGAAGTTAAATATCCATTTATTATTTTAACCATTAGAATAGTTTTTAAGTAGCTGTATATGTGAATACTATATGCAGCCCAACTTTTGAAGTCCAGAACAATGAAGTAACTTAGAAAAAAATTGCTCACAAAGATCTAACTAAGAAAAAACACTAAAGCAAACATCATTAAATTAGTTTCTTTGCTGTCTGCTATAATTACATATGATATATCCACATGTTTGGAGCATTGGGTGTGGACAGAAGGGATATGAGTTCAGTTTCTGCTTCTTCTGTTTGCCTGCCATGTTACCTTGGACAAATCATTTCATCACTTTATACCTCATCTTTCTGTGTTAAATAGGACAACGGTACTGATGTCCTTTGTGAAGCGTTTTGTGATCCACTTTTAAAAAATGTTATATAACAAGTTGTGTATGAATATTAACAATGGCATGAGCTTGTTCTCGAAAAGTGTGAACGTTACAATTACCAAGTAAATAAGTAAGCACCATACCTTCTCCTCTTCCCCCCCGACTATTTCGCAGAAGTGTGTCCTTTCCAAAAACCTTGTATTTTCAATGAATACGAATCCTGCCAATCATACACAATGTAATCAAATGCCAAGTACATTTCAGAGGTTATTATTATTTTTAATTACTAGCAGCATGCTTTCCATGAAAGAGCCAGTATGGTATGAAATTCCTTAGCAGAATTTGACGAAATGTTCAGGCCTAACCATGGCAAGGGGGGAATATTGTTGACTTTTTTTAAATCAGGGTTTTTTTAAAACCTTCATAAGAACAGCAAAGAAAATTCAGTATAAAGCAGTGAGAGGTGAATGTGTAACTCTAAGCTCCTTTGTGTTTTTGTACCCATTAAGGCCCATTCCAAGAAGTTGCAGAATTTCTCCAATGAGCATGTGAGTACTTTATTCAGTGGGAAATGCATGTATCCAGATTACAGGAATGCTTCCCAATGGTGCTGGGCTTTTGGTAATTAATACTGTAGTCTTTTGTTTGTAGTTTTCTCTTACAACATTTTATATATGCTTATACCAGTAAAAAGGAGGTTTCTTGAATAATTATGTCTGCCATGAATATATACTGTGTGTATAACTCAGAGCCTGTACATGTGCGACACGTCTAAATATGTAGACGTGAAAAATAGAAATGGAGAGTATGAGTATCATACAACACATTGGTGTTAAGAAACACCAACTTCATGAGAAAAATTAAGGTGTGTTTACAGCTAGAGATATCTTACTGTGTCCTGCTGCAAAATTGGATCAGGTTTTCTCCCAGTAGTGCTGAAATGTGTGTGCATGTAAAAGTGTGATATCTGACTGTAATGTTTGTCGATAAGACATTACTTACGGTGGACTGTTTTTCTTAATTTTATATAAAATGATGGATATTCTCTAGTTTTGTTTTTCATATCAACTCATACTTCTTTTCCTGGGCTCCATTCCCTACTCTGTTCTGTTTCTGAGCTTGGGGCAGCTGTGTTCTTCCTTTTTTATGCTTTCTGTTTTTTTTTCTATTTTTCTATTGTTCTAGAAAACTGCAGGCCTTTTTCATAATAAACCTGCACTATCTACAGTGAAATTTCAATTTATAGCTGGAAGTAGCCCTATTTGTTTGAAGAAACAGAGGGGGTTTTTTTGCTGTTTTTTCTTTCTTTGAACTATACCTATGTGGATTATGTACAAGTACTGTTTAAAATTTACAGAAAACCTGTTATAATTGATAATGATGCTTAAGCAGCATCCAGCACCATCCTGTGTAGTGCAAAGTGAACCATCATAGGAGTTGAGCTTAAAATATTGCATTAACACTTAGAGAAAATGAAATTTTATACTTGATTTGCTCATGGTCATATGGTTGCTACTAAACACAATTCGAGCTGTCACTTCACTGCAGACAAAAATAAGCAATTTTGGAATATTTTAAATGAGCTTGATATTAGATTCTATAACTCAGAATGACATAGGAAATAGTGTTTGCAACATGATTGGTTCATTACTATTTGGTAATTGTAGCCCATCATTTTAAAGGGGAAACTAAAACACAAACAAATGATCTCGGCATTCAGCAGTCTCTGTATCTGGGTTGTCATTTTGGGGGCGGTTTTAGAGAATACAAGTTGTGTATATATGGAGGCTTATATTTTTCCCTCCCCTTTATCATTTCAAGAGAACGATTTTTGTCATAAACTAACATGTCAGCCAGAGCATCTACATTTAAGAAAAAATATTATTTCACAATTTTCCACATGCACATTCGATGTAAACCCTGGAGGTGTATTCCCTGAGTACCTATTACCTCCATTTTAGGGAAATTACATTAAATTATTAGTGACAAATTTACTTGTCTGCCAATGTGTTTTTCTTGAATTTTACTACAACATCAATACTTGGCTGTTTTATATGGGCCCTCATTTACCTGTCTTTGAAGGCAGTCACCCCTCTGGGAGCTTTGCCTGTCACTAACATGCACTAGGAAGAGTCTTTAAGTTTAACATTTGCTGTTTTGAATTAGAGAAAAAAATATGTTGCACTTTAAAAAATACAATATGCTTTTCCGACAAGTCATTTTAATGTCTACTGTCTCTGTTTTTAGAGAGCAACCCCAGTTATAAGCACAGTATGCTCAAAGCAGATACTGGTTGTCAACATAAAGGTGTTCGTTTGGAGCTGACACCCAAGAAGAGGAGCTTAAACGTCCGTTGTCTTGCACCTCTTGTTCTCGTTTGGGGGATATTACCAGGTTTTGCTTGTGTTTGTGTCTATGCAAGAATCTCTCCCAGTCTGATACAAAAGTAGAAGCAGATGGAAAAAAAAAGTGTCAGACTGAGAGCAAAAGTCAACTATAGGAGTTTAAATCTGTATTACAGTTGTGTCAGCAAACACAACTATGAGGCACATGGAAAACATGGGCTTCCTAGAGGAGACGCAGCTTCTCTGAGAGGTGATTTGCCTTTTTTTTTTTTTTTAATCTTTACAGTCTTTGTCTTCAAACACAATTAATGTTAATTCCAAATAAATGAGTGTTTCTGGACTTACTGTGCTGCAGTAATATTTGTTAAGTCCACAAAAAAAACATTCTGCTTGTTAAAATCTAAGGCTTTGTCAGTCTGAGGTTTTCCTGTTGAGTGTAGAAATGCAGGGTTTCATTCTAAGGAAGGGTCTCTCGCTGCTTTAATCCCCTAGTGTGATCGATGTACTGGCAGCAGTGTACCACCTTACGTTGTAATCTTCTCAGATCTTGGAAATTAAGCAAGATTCTGCCAGTTCAGTGTGGGTCATAGACTTCTGGGCAATGGTTCGGTGCTTCAGCAAATAACACTGGATATAGAATATCACAGTATTTTATACCCTGAAGTACTGATCTCTGGCATTGAAGGTGGCTGCATTTTATTGGACATGAGGGGATGTCACCATTTGACGTGGCTAATGCATAAAAAGGTTTAGAAGCTGTTATTAATGCCTGAAAATGTATGTGAGAATTCAGGTGAATGGAGCTGTGTCAGTACAGTCATTATCATAGTATTGTTGTGGGAGAGATTCTTTGCTAGTAAACTGGTGCGAACAACCCTGTTGAAGCAAGTGAAGCAGTAGTGATGTACGCTAGCTAATGAACTGCCCTGTGGCTTTATTTATTTGTGTATCATTCGCTGCCTTGTGGACCAGATTCTGTTGTAGCCCTTTGGGTGTTATACATTCTAAACAAGAAAGGATCACGTTGATAATAAATTCTCTGTCAGGCTTTCAGCAATTGGGATTTCTGGTGCTGGAGCATCAGATTTCTGGGAGCCGGCATGCCTGGTAAACTTGAGGAGGTGAAAATGGGTTATGAAGGTTGATAATGTGGAGCAGATTAGAATGCTTTAATCAAGTTCCTCTCATTTTGACAAGCATTTGATTAAAATCATCTTTTAAATGGGACTTTAGTTTGTACCTCTACCTAGCCTGTGCCTGAACAGTTTGCTGAACCGGGATTTTAAAAAGAGACGAGGGAGGTGTCTTTGCTGAATATCAAGATTGTGGAAGGAAGATGATGGCAGAAACATAATTGGAATCACAATGTCTGCTTTATGTTTAAGTGGCTAGATTATCCCACAAGTGTTTTGTTGCTATTATTATTTGTATTGTGGTAGCCCCAAACCAAGGGATACAGTCAGGAGCTGGAGCCCTCTTGTACTTTCTGCTTATTATTTGCATGCACACATGTATATCCTAAAAGCACACAGTGCCCCAAAGAGCTTGTAATTTAACCAGTTTTTTGTGCGTGTGTGCATGCGTGTACATATGCTACCGCAAAAAGGACCTGGTTCTTCCCTGTTTGCGTTTTGATGAGACATAACAAGTAAAGAGCAGCAAATGTGGGAAGAACAAAGGAAGAGGTAGCAGTTGCTTCCTGTCGGTAGCAATCTCATTCTGTGTTGGTTTAGACGAGAGTAATTTTTTTCTAATATTGAATCTTTCAGAATTAAGCAACATAATAATAGTAATATATGCAGTTTTAATATTTTTCAATTTCTATTAGCTGTTGCAAAACTCAGTTTCCTTCTTTCACATCTTTCTTTGATCTAAGTATTTTTTTGAAGAACCTGCTTTGCCTATTTGGCATTGAGAGTGTTGTAGATTCATGAGACTTTGGCTGGATGTATATTACTTTTACTCGTATTATATCCAAACCTTAAACAAGTAGTAAAATGGAAGGTATATTTAAGATGTACCTCATAATTCATTTCAATTTATTCCCTCACTGAAGCAAAATGATTATATGAATCAATGCAATTTTAAACTGATTAACCTCAAACCCTTTTAATTAGAAAATAGGGGCTTCAGAGTTCACCTGCAGTATGTGAAATGCCTTTACATTATTTTGCCTGACTTCTTATCCTAGGACTGAAAATAGAAAATGCATATTATTGCCATTAAATATAATTTGATTGAGGAAATTATATTCTTCTATGACTTTCCTCCTCCTTTTTTAGAAGTTGCTGTGCCACAATGCTTGCAAAGTCTGTGCAATATATTTTGGTCTGTAAAGAAAATGAGAAAGCTACAGGGACCTTGGTGCTTCTCACAGAGGCTTGTTTTCTCCAATGTGTTTTAACTGTTAAAAGAGTTTTGCTCTTTTCTTGAGAGCCTAGTAGAAAATTTTGAAGCATCACGTAAAAATGTTTCTGATAGCATTCAGGAGGAGTTCCTTGCTGCTGAATGAGGCCCCACTGGAGAATGGCTGTCCATTTCTCTTCATCAAAACTCTTTTCCATGTCCATGTGCAAAATAACTTCATAGTCCATGCATAAGCTCTAAGTTGGTGACTACCAGCAAAGCAACATGGTTACAGTTTTGCTTTCCTTATTACAGAACTGGCCCAGAAAGAGAGAGCGGGGTGGATAGCCCCTCCGACTTCTCTTCTGTTTTATATATTCCAGCTCTAATGGATTTGATTGTTACATTGCCAGTCAGTGCAGGCCTTCAGCATATGTAAATTGGGAAATTAAGCCTTTTGTATGTTAATTTTCAGTAAAATACATATGAATGCTGTTAAGATGAATCTTTCTTTCCTTTATCTGTTTCTCTTCATTTCTTATTTTGGGCAGAATGTTGGCCAGTGGCATCAGTGATTTGGTGCAAATTGATTTTCGTGGCATTAAAAATCTTACACTGCACCTCCTATTCTCTGCTCCACCGTTCACTCCTGGTGAACTTGATTGTAGTACTTCTGAGCTCTGCATTTATGTATCAATGAAAGAAGGGTGAAATATCTCACAAATAGGTCATGAAATGAAAACAGTTACACCGATTACTTCGTAATTTGTGTAAGGTACTTGTTGTTTAACTTGGTGACCTCCGCAGTTATCATAGTGCGCAAGTGTTAGGAAACATATATGTGAAGAGGGATGTGCAAATTCATGTATGTCCTGACTGAGCAACATGCTGAAATATGTGCTTCAGATGGATGAAGGATTTAGTCTGTCTGGCAAAGCATTGAAATGATACTTACCTATAATTATATGCCTAAGTGCTGCTGATGCCAGGGGCTAATTGAATTGGGGCCAAATTTACCAAATTGTGGCATAAGTGACTCAGAAAGTGAAACATTTTAAAATACAAGTGAGACAGTTTTGAATGGAAAGAGTTTAGAGCAGTCGCCTTGCGTGACATCTGCGTATCTTGCTGAGAGTTGTTCCTTTCTCATTCAGAAAACCTATAGGCGATACTGCAGTTGTCTTGCATTCTGATGATAGGTAGTTTAATAAAGGTTTAGCAAGCCATGTCTGTACCGAAGATGTGACCTTACTCAGTTTGCTAAATATTTTAAAGAAATATTTAAGTAATTTGGTAAATTATTTCATTTTTTATCATGTAATTGCAAATACAGGCTATAGCTTTATTAAAATGTTTTATTGCCTATACCTTCTCTTTTTTAATATACGATAAAAACATAGGTGATATTTGTTTCAATTGCAAATAAAAATTCCTTAGTGGAATACATGAACTATTTCTGAACAGCCCAGTTAATATGTTCAATGTGATTTTTATCTCACGTTGGAGACTGTAATTAGGTATGTTTGTTCTAAACCTTAGTATTTACTTGTTCTTTCCATCTCGTATACTCATATATATATATGCATATATAAAACACATATATAAAAAAAAATCTCATGTTGTGGTTAACAGGAGCTTTGTGTAAATATGTACACTTGCATATACATGTGTATGTAGGAAAAAATATCTAAGTCTGTAGGAAAAAAAAAAGGTATGCAGCAGCTTCCACAGTCCATCTCTACATTTGTGTTCACTCAAGTTTTTTTTTCTATATCATCCTGTTGTTTATCATGAACACAGGTTTCAGCTGTACGGTTTCATCTGTAGCTAAATGCCTGTTTCCTTGGCAGTCTATCTTATAAATTATAGTTAATATTATTACCCTTTTCCACAATGTAAAGAATGTGTCCAAAAATGCAAAAGGATTCTTCAGTTCTGACTGAAGAAAACTTTCTCTCCTGATTCCTGTGCACCTAATCTCTTGTTTAAGCTCAAGATGGAGGTTTTATGATTAATACAGTTGATGCAGAAAATGGCCGATTGCTTGGCTTCTTTTAAATGTATCATGCTCAGTGCACACGGTCTCTGAGCATCAGTTAGAGGGAAGTGACAGCAGACTTGACCTTTCTCTCCGAATCATATGTGGGGGGGAAAAGAAGGAATTAGCATGATACAACAGGATTTCAACTTGTTTTAACTGGTAAGTTTTGTATTTAGAAATGCTAATGTGCTCTGGAAATATAAATTCACCTTCTAGCAAATGCAGTCACATGTTATTTTAAATGAGATTTAACATTTTAGTCACTATATGCATAGTAAGATAGCTTTAAGATATTTTACTGACTTGACTAATGCTCCTAAAAGGTCAATACAAATATTTAGCTTCTACTTTTACTTCTGCTGTTTCACAGATTGGACCGATTTTTAATTTAGAGTCATCTCGCTGAATATTTTAAGGACTATTTAGACGGCTTGTGAGAAGGCATGAACAATAGGTCCTATATGTAGGAAGGTGTTAGTTATAAAAGGGCTTAAATTGGCTTTAGTGTAACTGGAAACCAAATAAATGGTTCTGGAAACTACGCTAAGAGATTTAGCAGGTTTTTTCCATAGTCACCAATTAGTGCCATTAGAAAGTCTAATATGCACAGCGTGGACCCGCAACAGCTGTGATTGATACAAAGCTCAGCCAATCACATTGTTCCCTTGTCAGCTCTCATTAGGCTGTGATCAATTACCAGGATTTTAGCCCAATTTGAATGAAAAGTAAAAACACATTGTTACCACAAATTTCATCAAGTGAATCTGCTGTATAAGGAAATAGATCAGCTATGACCTCTTTGACATTTTCAAAATGTTTAAAAGCTGAAGTTAATTCTTTGTGATGTCCTTTCATCTTTAGTTGACAACAGAGAGACCTGGAGTGGTGACAGGCCTTGTCAAGTGGGTCTGTCTTATCAAAAACAATACCCTCAAGATCTTTCAAGCCAAATATTCTAATCTAAGATAATTGCATTTAAAATTTCATGTAGCTTTTATGTCTTTCCCTGAACCTTTTTTATATTAAGTAACAAACCTTTTCACTCAACACTTTCTTCACTTTAAAAGGTGTAATTGTTACTAAAAATGTTTAAGTTACTATGGTAAATCGAATGCTGGAAAGAAAGCTCAGGGATATCTGCCTTCTACTTCTGGGATTCTGAGCAAGCTTGTGACTTGATTGTGTCTCATTTTTTGTGAAGTACTTCAGGTACATTCTGTTGGATTTTACTATTGTCTGTGTTTTTCTACCAGAACTTAACAAAAAACTGAAATGCAGCCTCCTCTTGTCCTCTGATTAGGCTTCATTTGATTTTGTCTGAGTATTCTAGCTGAGGTTCTTTCTTGGTGTGCGATGGAGAGAGAAATGCGAGATAGGGTCACTCCGTTTTTGAGACTCGGTTTTTACTGGTGTGCACTGCAACAGCCGTACTAGCATGCAAAATTAAACAGAAAGTTAACGTGATTTTTATTTCTTTTTGTTTTGGGCTACTTTTAACTCGTGGAGATTTACAGAACTGTCTTCATATCTTTAATTTGGCAAAGTTTTGCTTTGATGAGAGAGGGAGATGGTTACTGCAAGTGATAACCACACACGGCTGCTGCTGCTGACGTCTCCAGCTCCGGGCCTTTGCAGCCGCTGTGCGCGCAGACCAGGCTGCGGCAGCTCCTGCCAGCCCAGGCCTCGCTCGTCCTCGTGCTCCCCGCACCGCCGCTGCGTTTCGTGCCTGATCGCTGAGGGACTCTGTTACCGGCCCAGACTGCCCTGCTCTTGGCTGCCTGCTGTGTTCGGTATTTGTCAAGCATGTTGGGTTAGCTATATATATAAAACCACAAAGCTTACTTCAATAAGGCAAAGTAAAAGACCTGTATAAAATTTTGTCTCCCTTCCCTGGCATATCTATCTTCGTCATTTTCTGTTCATAGCTTTCGAATCGGTAAATAAAATAGACGGAAAGCAGTAGAAGAGGAGGAATAAGTCTCTATACTACAAGCTGATACTTGGGAGCACATTTACCAGTGGACAGACTTGAGAGAGACTTCAGTAGCCAAGCTGTTAATTAGAGGATAGTTTATTCATGAAAACGTCTTTCGTTAGCTGATATCCTCCTTAGATTATCCTGCTTGTGGTGAGCGCTCTAGTCTTTTCGGGTGTGCATTTACATGCCATGTCAGTAACCTCTAACATGGATTTCTGCTGTGTCAGTAAACATTTCAGAAAATAAGATTTTCAAGTCTGAATTATTTATACTATATGATAAGCAAGTAGAATGTTGAAATTCAGTACTAGTTCATAAGGGGTTTTTTTTGCTTGATTCCTCTGTCTTCTACTCTAACCAGCCTTTTGTTAGAAAGAGTACTTTATTCTTTTCTGACACACAACTAAAGGTATTATGCAAACGTAAGATGCTGTTCATTGTTATCTGTTGAAAATGGAGGCAGCAGAAAGCTGAATTTCATTGTATAACTTGATCTCATGATCTAAGAGAAGATTCTAATGGAAAACAGCAGTCAGCTGAAGGTGTTGGGTCTGATTGCAAAAGCTGATTTTTATTATGATTTTAATATTAGGCTGCCCGCATTCTCTCCATGCTGACATAGCACAGCTCGTGAAATGAGTGTGGAGTATTGCTTGCACATCAGACACAAGTTGAGAAAACATGGGGTCCAGTTGAGAGCTGGACCTAAACCCAAATTTACTCTAACACATAGTTTTTTGAGGAAATATAGAACACACTTGTTAAGAGTAATCCCCTTAGAGTGGAAAAGAAGCAATGCGTGTTGTAAGAAGGTTCAGCTCCTTCTCCATGTATCGTCTGAACCTTTGGAATCCACAAAATCAGACGTCAGACAGATGATAGCTTTTTCCTAAGCTGCTTTTCGCTTTGCCTGGGAGTAAGCCACAATTAGCAGAGGAACTTAGAAGGAAGTTCTGCAACCTTTTCCAGCTTTTGCTGCAATCAATAAGTTGTGGATTGTTTTATTAACAAAAAAAGGTAATAATGAGAAAATTATTCATACTTTTTGACTTTTTCAATTGTTAGGTCAGTTCTTAATTCATATGGACTGTCTCACCTTCCCTACGTTTCTCTGTATCAGCTGTCAGTTATTGGAATATTAAGAGGGATGCTGAATATAGTTGTTCACTATAGGCTTATGGAAATTCAGGTCATAATGTTACTTAGCCTTCACAAGCTCTTTGGCTTTCCAGAATGCAACAAAATGTTTGTTAACGCCAGGAAATCGACTGAAATACTCTATTCCATTTTCTATATTTAAGTATATCCTTTTTTTTTTATTTTCATTTTCCAACCTTTTCTGTTTGTTTTCAAAACAGTCACAGTATTTATTTATTCAAATCCTTCTGTTCTTTCTGAATCTCTTTTTTCCCCCCCTCTTTTTAAAATATTCATATCTACCACATAAGGTTTCTGTTCTTGTATCCATATTTGCATATAGTTTTTTGGTTTTTTGCTATGTTCATTATTTCATCTCATCCCATTTGTATGTGTTTAGCCTTACATTTCTCTCATTCTGTCTGCATTTAACTCTAAAATCAAAGTTACTGAAAACTGTTTAATTTTCAATTCTGGTTTCCTTTAGTTCATTTGAAAATAACAATACAGCAATACATTCAAAGATTGTAATAACTTTATTCCTCGGACTGTTCTTCCGCCTCCTCTGAAATTAAGGGTTTGTTTTGTTGGTGATTGATAGGCTTCTCTTTCTCTCCATTTTAGACATACACCTTTGTTTTAAAAGGTGTATTCTGTGTCTGAAAATCTTAATTGTTTGAGCTGTGATGGAAACCAGAATATAAAAAGAAAATATCACAATCTACCTTCACAGAGCCTCAGAAGGACAAAAGTGGATCTTCATTAAGACATACAAAGCAGGATTTTTCTTTTTACTAAGATAAGTTTATTATATGAAACTGGAAGGCTGAGTGAACATGTTTAGCTAAAGTTAAGATTTTGGTTTTATACATGTTACAAACTTTATTTTAAAATGCAACTACTTTGTAGTTGTTCAGGAGTGCAGTGTTGCTCAGGCTTTTAGCATAAAATGAGAGCTTTGGAGAAAGTTAAATATTTTTTAGTTAAATCAGTAGTAAGTACACAGTATTTGTGCACCCAGCTGAAAAATGGATCTTTGTCTTTCATAATTACGTAACAAAAACCTTTTGATTTACAAAGGAATTTACACATTATTGACATAAAATAATTATTTTCCTATTTAAAGAGAAAAATAAGATTTTTAAAATGACTATATTTAGAATCATATCAGTACTGTTGTTGTTTTATAAAATGTAAACATGCTATTTGCGTGTTTTTTTCAATACCTCCTTTTATCAAGGAATGAACGAAGATACCGTGTATCTCACAGTTCTGAGAAGGCAGGCATTTCTGGAATAGTGCTTTGTCTTCTAATTTTTAAAATGGGAAAATGTGAAGTTATATTTATACGCTCATAAATTTTAAGAAATGAATCCTCATAAATATAATGCAGAAACTTAGCTCCAACTAGGGTAGCTTATAATTAAGGGTTGCTACTCTGAGCAGCAGGATTGGCCCAGCTGCGGGAACATCTGTTTCTTCTCCCTTTGGCATCTGTTAGAGCTTGCGGCTCCTGCCCTTGCACGCACTGGCTGTGTGACTGTCAGAGGAACTGTGCAGGATCACACGGAGCACCAGTCCTAATTCCTAACTTTTTGCCGGTCACTGATTTGTGTCTCAGTTTTATCTAGGTAATCCTTTTTGTATTTTTACTAAGGAAAGTTGAGCCAGGAACCAAACCGTTTTCCATTCCTCTGCTGCCCCCCTGCCACGGTAATTTCCAGTATTAGGGAGACGGAAAGGTTTTGTATTTTCATATGCATACCATGTCATTCATCCAAGGTAAGCTGGTGTCCCTAAGAGGCCCAACAGCACACACTTTCAGACTTTAAAAATCCTATCTGATTTTTTTCCTTCAAGCTGTAGAAATTCTGAATTACTTAGACTTGCTGTTTAGAGTGTAATATAAATAAGTGTAGTCTAATGTGTTTCTCATTGCATA
The DNA here is from genome assembly GCF_036370855.1 of Dromaius novaehollandiae. NCBI lineage: Eukaryota > Metazoa > Chordata > Aves > Casuariiformes > Dromaiidae > Dromaius > Dromaius novaehollandiae. The sequence continues at coordinate 24,683,507 of NC_088110.1, forward strand.
GCACTTTGATACTATGTGAGGTGTGAACTTGGACTAGAGAGGAATTTTCTGTTAAATGAAACCTCCAGAGCTTTTGCCATGGCTGAAAACCTCTTCAGTACTAAGCCTTGAAATATGCTGATTTCCTGCGTCTCCCACCCCAGCCCGCCATTATTTCTTAATAAGGCATTGGTTGGAGGAAGAGCTTCTCATACAAAAATGAGTACTGACATGAAAAATGTATTTATTTCAGAAATGTTCTGTTAGGAGTTCTAGCAAGTATGTATCAAGCAAGTCTGTATGGTGGTTTTTTTAGAGGACTCTTTAATAAGCCTGGCTGGTTAGCAGGCAGGCAGAGGTCTGGTTAGCCTAGTGACAGTCACGTGGCTCGCCCTGAAATGGAATGTGTATTTCTGACCTTAAAATTAGATATTACATAAAATGCTTTAGGTTTTATATTATTGAAATACATTTAACTAATAAACACAATTAGAATGCTTAAAAGCTCAGCAATGTTTACTGACATTAGTTAACAAAAGATGGGATCTCTGTTTCCCAGCAGAATTTCAGCTTTTAGTGTTGTGAAGGAGTTTAATTTACCTGCAGTAGTATAAACCTTTTTGAAATAGGTGCCCCATTCCACAGAAGAATCTCTTTCCACATGCTCTAAATACTGTACATATTTACCAAATTTAATTACATATTTACATACCTCAGACTGACCCAATTGAATGGAATGACTCCCTTGGTACTTTTTATAGTCTATTAGGTAAATAATAAGCATCTCAGAAACTCTCTCTCTCTCTTCTTTGTACAGTAGATGGTAATGTAGATTAGAGCTAACTTTGTTTTGGGTCTCTATATGGTATTCTGCTTTACAGCTTGCTGGAGAAAATACTTCTATTTCTTCATTTGAGATATTAGTATAGCTATAAGAAACAAATAATAGAACAAAAATTGTTGAAGATACAGTAAGTCGAGTTGTAAGCAGTCCTGATCAGCATAAGGAAGACAGTACTCTAGTGTGGCTGCAACTACACGATGTCCCTCAGCAGTACCTGCTGTCCGTGTTGGCTAAAGTCACTTACTGTTATCCCCTCCACACGCACGCTAGGTAAATCTGTACTTCGTAAGACTGTTAAAAATACTAAGATAAAACCCTTCACTGTTAATGGAGACATTTTATTTAACACTTTTTGTTTAAATTCATCTTTTATAGATTTCTCGCTCTCTTTGTATTGACAGATGCAATGCAAAGAGAAAACCATTTCTTTTTATCTCACCGGAAGAGCATAGGCTGTGCCATAACATTGCTGGAGTGCAAAGTGTTGATTTCCTCACTGCATCTACCTTTATCTCTGTCTTCATGAAGTGCAGTTCCAGCACAGAATAACATATATTACTTAAAGTTCTGGAAAAAACTGCAAGCTGGGATAGGTCATGTGCCTACCATGTGCCCTTGTGCTGAAAGTGAGAATCATTCTGCATTTAGCTTCCATGCTGCTTTCAAGTTTCTGATGGCCTTAGAGTTGCAAAATAATTGATATTAATGATCTGTCCTTTTATATTCCTCAGTATAAGTTGATAGGGGTCACAAAATTTCTTAAATGGCTTGCTCTTGCTCTAGAGCAGAATAAGATACTATCTACTCACTTCTCTCCCTAGAGAATAAAGGTAGCTTTCCTTTTTTTAAATAAGGATAAAAATTGGGTTGCTTGCATTTGTTGGTTAGTTTTAATTTGTCTTAGAATAATCAGTATAAAGGTTTTTACGAATCTCAATTAAAATTGCCTGAAAACAATTCTGTATATGAGCGTTCAAAGCCTGTATTGCAAAGCAGGAAAGAGGCACTGAAGAGGGACTCACTCAGACAAATGTAAACAGAAACTAGATGATTTGAAGTCTGTCTTCAAATGGTGTGACAATGAATAGTTTAGTATACATTGAAGATAGATGATTTTGGACAAAGGAACTCCAGTCACAAATCCTGAACACCTTTTCTGAACACTGCACATAAAAACAGTGAATGATTTTGATACTACTGTCATCACTACACACAATGGTTTTGATGGTGCTACCTCCAGTTCAGCAAAGTTTCCATGCTGAAACTGCCCCTATGTTAATTAAAGCTTTAAATAACCAGCTTGGAAGTGAAGCATCATCAGCATGTTGATGAAGAGCCTTGACCTGTGACACCGCCATTTTCAGCATTGCAAACAGAATTCCAGGCAAATGCAGCATAAATTCCACTGAGCTAGCTCAGGACAGGCACAGAAAGATTGGGTCATTCCACTGGGCCAAGAGTAAAAGTCAAATCTTTCAAAAATGAAAAAGCCGTTCCAAACCATCACTGAAAGTAATGACCCTTTGCCCTTTTCAAAGCATTTTACAAACAAGTGTGTGAAAATTCTTTATAAATGTTTAAATTTAGATACAGACTTTTATCATAATCTCTAAGAATAGATGCAGAAGGCAGCAAGAAATACGTCAAGTAACTTGCCCAGTACTGCAAGAGAACTGAGGGAAGGGGATACTTGGGACCATATTTTTGACTCCTTTTAACTAATGCGTTATATAATTTTTAGTAATGATCTTTACCTGTAGGTCTTGGAGTCCTTCGTGGGTGGAGTAAAGTATTGCTAAATCCAAGTTTATTTACGAAAATTGAAGCATAGAAAGAAGTTTCTTGTCCATAGTGACACAGCTGATCAGTGTTAGAGAACACGTCTCTTGGCTGCCATTGCCAACATTAAATGGAATTTGTATCTTCTCAGTGAGACTCCAGTTCATAGGTGGAAATAGCTCTAAATTTTGTGATTTCTCAACCTGATGAGAACAGGCCTTCTCGATGGCTATGGCAGTGATGAATGATGGGTGGGTCTTCCACATGGGCACTTTCTGTGGTGGGTTATATCTTTGTCTTAGCAGGTACGGTCTTAGTTCACTGCCTGTGCTTCTACACTCTACACATTATGAAATAGATAGTCAAAACAGTGATTTTGGACTCTTTGCACCACGGTTATCCTCTGGTGTTTTTCACAGACCACTATGAGCACTGTCACCATGCTTTTAATTAAAAACATTGAAATTACTTCTTAATATTGAAACACTTTTTTGACCAGATGGGCTAACTGTAATCAAAGGAACACATTCAGAAACCATGAAAGTGGGCCTTAACAAATCAGTGTAAAAGAGGTGATTAGACCCTGCTCTCTTTTTAGATTCCTATATTTAACTCTGTTCTGTGATTGTAGAACCTGACTGCTGTTAGGCTTCAGCTAGAAAGGACGAAGATGTGATGGCTCATGCCTACTGAGCGGCTTAAATCCTAAAGGCTTAAATCGAGCCATTTCAGTCCAGTGCTTTAGTTTATGGAACCATCATCATCTTGTGACCAGAAGTGTCACAGACATCTGATGCACTACCAAACCTTTAAACCTAGTATTTAATGGGGAGTGTATTGAAGTAGAGGAAACTTCATCTTGATTTTAGGGGGTTATTTTACTGCAGCTCTTTGATTTGGTTTTCAAGTTTGAGTCATGGCAATATTAGTATTTAACTTGATTCTTATTTGCTTTGAATGACAAATTATTTTTCATCATGGCAACTGAAGCAGTAATGATGAAATAACTTTGGATATCAATTCTGTCACTCAAAGATGACCCTATATAAATAAATTGTTACCTCTAAGCACCTCTGTGACCACTTTCTAGATACCTTGCTCTGATGATCGAGCTGTTTTTCTGTTCTGAGTCTTTTGCTTTTGGAGATTAGAATCAAAAATCTGAAAATTTTACTAAGAAGGTGGTAGAGTGCCTCTAAACTGTAAATATATGTACTGCGTGACATATTGACAGAGAATGCTCAGCTTATTTGACTCTGGGCTAATTCATCATCTGCTGATTTATAGAGCTGTTCTAGTTTTATCTTACTGATTTGCAAATTCTAGTGACCAAATACAATTCAAACATCAGTTATTTTTATTATGTAATTTGTTTTACTGGAGCATTTAGAAAAGCCAAGTCCTGCTCCAGAGAGCTTACAGTCTAGTTTTGGATATCATATATAGAGTGTAATAAAGAGAAAAATGAGGAAAGCCATATAGTAATGACAGTTACTTGGTCAAGGCACGTGCCTACGTTGTTGTTCCATTTAAGCTCTTTAATTTTGGTGAAGAAAAGTCGGTTCTGTTTTAGGCAATAAAGCAAAAACTTATGTCCAGAAGAATTTTTGATATTAAATCCATGATGGATGTCACCGGGAATAAAGATGAAGTGAAATGCTGATTACAGATGCAGGATGAAGTGAGAGGTGCAATGACTGGGGACATAAGCTACGTGGAGAGATGCCGTGACAGCTTTGGAGGGCAAGGTGACAACTGTGGTAACAGTGGCAGAAGGCACCGTGATAGAAATATTGACCCTAGGCAGCAGTGTGAGGTGACGCATCTTCTGACCAGGGGGGTAGGGCAGCGTATCGGTGTGATGTCTTAGCGTGCAAATGCAAGGCGGGGTGACAGCCTTGGTGACCTGCAGGATCCAGGGGGAGAAAGCAGGTGGGGTAACCGGAAAGATGCAAAGCAAGGTGACACACGTAGTGACTGCGGAGGGACAAAGAGAGCTGTGCAATGGTGCAGAAAAGAGCAGGAGCTCATACAGTTGGGGACCATGATCAGAGATTTTTCTGGTACGGTATCAGTCACCTGGTTCTTTTGGAGAAGTTCTGGGACAGAAAATAAAAATGGGGAGAATTTGATAATAGAGTCACACTTTGCACTGAAATATGATGTAAAAAGCTTTTTCTGCTGGGAATGTATTTTACCAGAAGAGTTTTTGGACTTCTTTAATTTCCGCTACTTACTGCATTAAAATATTATCAGGAAAAGTCTTAGAAAATAAAAATTGTGTTTGTGAGGTAACATTTCTGTTAATATGCAGGATACTTAATAAATTTATCCTTGATTTATTGTTGCAGCTTTTCTTTCTGTTTTATTTTAAAGCTTAAAAAGGATCATCCTATTGCACTGCCTCATGGAGCAGTTGCGGCTGGTTAGCAGAATTACTGCAGGAATACTGCTAAGAGAAAGAAAGGTCTTTGACTATGTCTAAGAATCATTCCCAAACTGTGCATAGCTACTGACAATTACGGATTGGATGCTAGATTAATATCTGAGGTGAAGCTGAAACAATAAAGCTGTTGAAAAGGGGTATTAATTACAAGACAAAATTTGCTATTATAAATCATTGTTTACTGTATTCATTACACTGGTGCCAAGAACTGCAGGGCAGATGTTTCTTACCTGTGAGAACCTTATTGCTTTGCACCTATTCAAATGCATGGCACACTTGGCTGCATGGATAATATTTATTCAAGTGCTTTTTAAAGGACATGTAAAAATGTGCACCTTTTCATCTTGAATTTATCACCCTCAGTCTGATAGCGAAAGGGAATATGTGTGAAATCCACAGAGAAGAATGATATATATATATATTTATATATGTACACATACACAATATTCCCAGCATTTTATAAGCTGCTTGAAAGTAACCCTGTGCATGGCAATATATTGTGTCCAGAGCTTTTTCAGTGACCTGAATAGTGTCATTTTTTGTAGGTTTGTGCATGTCGTGGTTACCAACAGATGAAATGATTTATTTTTCTGTCCCTACGTCAGGCTTTCTGTGTATCAGTATGTTTATCAGTTCCTTGTTCAAATAAAAATAAGTCAGTAATATGGGAATGGAATCTGTAGTGTTGGTCAGTGCTTTTTCTTTACTAGCTGCAGTTTGGCAAATTAGAGGAGAAAACAGAAAGCTCTCCATTGTTGTATGGAAATTTTTCAGAATGGTTTTGGTTCGTTTCTAATCTTTCCTCAGTGGCATAGAGATTGTAAAGCTTTTTGTATTTTTCCTATTCAAATGCCTGATTGAATGAAAACCTGTAGAATCTAAATTATAGGCAAGGCTGTATGGAAAGCATGTTCGCCTCACGCTTGCCTATCGACAGCTGAATTTAAAGCTGTGGCATCTCTTCTGAAAATGCACATCAACCACAGAACTTGTAAAGCAGGACAGGGAGTATGAACAGCATCCTGCTTTAGGGCCTGTAGGATGACCCTGTGGCCTGAAGATATCAGTCAGTGTAACCATTGGGAATAAATAGTATTCCACAGCGTATTTGTTCTTTTTAAAAAAAATTATAAGGACACTGTTTCTGCCATTTCTCAGTCTGTAGTAACTGGAACAGTTTGCATTTTTTTCTAGTTGGGATATAGAGGGAAACTGAAGATAACACAGTTGTGTAACAAAGAGGTCATTTATTTCTTCTTTTACCACCTCTACCGTAGACCACGCAGCCCACGATTCCTGGTACGGAGCAGGTGGCTCTGTTTCGTTTTTCTCTTTCATGTGTCAGAATGACCTGTCTGCTGAAAAGGTCAACCCAGTGCAAAAGTGACATATACAGTCACAATTTTTAAGGTCTGAATAGTTTTAGGATCCCACACACTTCGGGACTGTACCGATGCTTGAGAATGAGAATATGAAACTGTCTCGAAACAGACCAAGCCAACTTCCTTGCTGGTGGTTTGCAAAGTGCAAAAATGCAAGGAGATCATATTAGTCTAAGAAAGCAAATGAGATTTCATGTATTTGCTTTATGATGTTGAGTAGTTGTAATATTTTTAAGTAAAAGAAGAGTTTTTTATGCCTAACTTTTTAAGTTGGTGTGGTAATTTTTCCTCTCCATTTTAAGAGATACGTCTGAAAACAAGTAACTTAACTTCTTCAACTCAGGGTTATTTGTCTGGTCTTTCCTGTGCAGATGACAGTAAGATTAGGAAAACAGTGATGATTTCTTGAAACATATTCTTTTCAGGTGGTATTATCTGGATCCCTATCTTTTTCTTTATTATTATTATTATTATCATTACTGCTACTGCTACTACTGTTATTACAGTAGGCTGGGAGAGAACATCCTTCTAAAATACATTTTGGTGTAAACAAGCACTGACAGTTGTTCAAGTGAAATACCATCAGCATGGGTTCTACCAAATTGCTTTTTAAAAATTCTTCTGGGTGTATTATGCCTTCTCAGGCTGTCTCAAAACATAGGCAATGTAAAAATTGTGAATTATTAAATAGCTGCTCTTAAACTTCTTGAAAACTTCCTTCTAGAAGGAAAAGCACATACTAATTGTCTAGTCATTAGTCTAAAGTTTGTCTATCCAGAATACATATCTCAGTATGATGAATTTAAAGACAGAAGCAAAAATGATAGTAATATAATGTGAAATGTAATCCATTTCTGTCCCATGTATAATTCTGGAGCGCAAATGCAAAAATTATAAATACCCTGATAACCTGAAAGGAAAAGTGAATACTGCTCCATTGTACTTTTGCAGCAGGCTCTTTTCTTGCACATTGTTGGGGTATCTGTTGCAGTGGTTTTGTCCTGAAAAGATACAGTATGGTCTCTGGTAGGAAGTATTTTCAATGAAGCTGCTATTAATAGTGGATGAATGGGTGTGAGTGGGTGTAGCACTTGCAAGAGTTGCTTTTCAGAATCCCCCCTCTCCCAAGAAATGTAAAAATACCTCTTTCAAGAAAGATTCATTTTTTAGTGATCAGGTGTCATGGAGACCAACACTCCCAATATATTCTTATTTTTCTGTGTCTGACATGCTGTCTTTCTGTCACACACACACACAGTGGGTGAATATTGTGTGTCTTTACACATACACACATGAGGTCAAAGTATACACTCAGCTGCATATATATACGCACGTGGGCCTTTATATGTGTGTGTATATACATATAAGGCAGTGATCAAGCTGTGACTGTTTTAATGAGTGCAATTCAAAAATGGAAAAAGAGATTTTAAACTTTTGAGGGGAACGTGCAGAAAAAATATTTTTTCATAAGGCAGAATTTAACCTGCATCAAATGCATGCCAAAGGAAAGAATCTCTCATCGTGTGAGTTAAGACTTAGCAGATCCGTGTGTGCAATATACACAGGCCCCCCCTTCATGCTGTGAAAATTTGCTGTGTGCATAGAATATTCTGAATGCCAGGATTATATTTTAAGAATATCCAAAGGAAAAAGCTGAATTCAAGACATATTTCTAGGAATACAAAGTAGGCCAAAAGGTCTGAGTGGTTTAGACTCTTTGGTAGCTTTTTGCTGTCTACATTCTTACAAGGTAATTTATTTTGAATGTTGTAGGGAAGGTCTGTAACCAAAACAACTCAACTGTCTGGAGACATGCATGTTAAAAACCAAAAAAATGAGAGGGATGTTGCCTGGGTCACTGACCATTTAGCAGCCCTTAAGCAGGATGTGAGAATGTTGCTTATGGCAGAGACTTCACTTTCTTTTTTTTCCTCTCCTTTGTAATAATTCTTTATCCAAATACTTGTAGTGAATGAAACCTGCTGTAGTGAGAGGCGCATTATCTATTCTTGCCCACTCTTCAGGTCCTTTGGTTGTCCTAATGTCTACTGTGTCGAGGGGTAAATATTTGACCACTCTGCTAGCCATTGCTGCACAGCCTCTGAGTGACCCTGCATTAATTAGCTGGGAATTTCGGGGCTTTGAATCTGATTGAATCAAAATATTGTTTTTACAAGTTGATGAAGGCTTGACTGATGTGGGTTCTGCTGATTCTTTAAAGGATTAAATTGTATGTACAGATTACAGAGTCCTGCCTGTCACTGCTTAAATGGGAATTGTTTTTTAACAACGCCAAGAGAAAACAGTGTGTTTCTTTAAAAAGAGAAAGAAGTCCCATGGTTTCCCAAGGTCTTGCTCTCTCTGTCTTTGTGGGTGGTGTATTTCATTCAATCTAAAAGTATTCTTTTCAGGCTAGAATCATGCTTTCCTTCCCCTCCAGCTCTGTTATGCTGCATCTTGGCTGTAGGAGAGGGACTATCAGGGTTCCAGGCTCGGAGCTGGTGGAGATCACAGCGCGCAGAACAGTCTGTCTGCTAGCCCATAGATTCACCTGGACAATAGCCCTAACATCTGTCAGCTCTCTTAGACCTCCTTTTTAAAAGAGGAAAGGATCTCAGGGGACTAAATAAGTACACTAAAGAGGATAAAGGGAGATGTAGTGGCAATCACATGCCAGTAGTTTGTCAGAAAAAAGCTCTTTAACGGTACTGTTTAAGAAAGAGGAAATTCAGAGTGTAGTTATTCCTTACAAAGGCAGACACTGTGGGCAATATGTCCCTCTTCCGCAGCTATGGGATATATGGGTTTTTTATCCTAGAGATTTATAAAACCATAATCTAATTTTACTGTAAACCTGTTACGTTGAAAAATGGCTTGTTCCTATAGACTCTGTGCTATGTAATGAATCAACCCCAATAAACATATAAAAGAAACAGTAAAATGAAAGTAATTTGGTGTGGGTCCTACTGGAGGATGTGCAGGCTGAATCACTCTCAATTGCTATTTAAAATGCATGTGATCATTTTCAGAATTACTGCGCTTTGGATTTACTGTAGCCACGGAGTCTCTTTGGGAGAATGAGATATGGCTGTGGCTGCCCTCCATTCACCTGTGCCAGGGGTGATCCCCCACTCAGACAAGGGCAGGGGAGAAAATAGGGGATACGTGTGTTTTTAAAAGCCATCGAGGGAAGAGAGAGGGTAATATAAAAGCAAGTACATCACCATAATTGCCTGACATTTCACCCAAAACACATCAAACACAAGAGCTAGTGGTTCTGAAATGAAGAGAGGGAAGCAAACTTTCCTCAACTAGTATCCTGGGAAAGGAGTTTCCAGATAAGGTCTGGAGATAAAAAAGCATATCAAACAACAGATAATTTCTGCAGCTCTCTCAGTTTGAATGGAGGTGACTCTGGCTGCTTTTAGATTTAGTTTTTCTTAAAAGTCATCATGTAGATTTTGTGTAAGAATGTTGTATATCAAGAAATCTTTCTGCTTACCCATTATTGTTAGTATATAAATAATATATCTGACTTTCCTACTTTGCTTTTAATGCTTGAAGAACAAAATTTGTGGAAACAATTAAATAAAGCTTTTACAGAAATCGGATACCTGTGAATAAAGAGCAGCAAAATACAAATGAATGCCCAAGTCTCAATTATACAAAAGATTGTTTTCTAGTGGTAATGGGGTGGGGAAAAGATAAGGCAGGAATGAAATGAAGAAGAAAATGTATGATTTAAATGGTCTGCTAGATTTCAAGAAAATTAAGGATCACTGTGCTTTTAACATAGGATAAAGGTGTTCTTTTTATGGACACCACCTTCCAATAACTTGTCCAGATAGCAAAATTTCACACTCTTATCGTAGCATATGTTATCTCTTGAAAACATACTTTGAATCTGGTCTTTTTATTTATTTTCAAAGTCTGCTACACAAGAACAGATTTGTATTAAGTGATTTGTGTTTTTCTAGAGCTGTGACTAGCAAAGTACTACTTAATATTATTTTTGTACGGGACAGCTAGCCTTATTGATAGAATTGTGCCTTGTTACTGCTCTTAGAATCCGAATAAGTAAATCATTCTTAGTCTAGATTCAGTTTGGAAGATGTTTGCTACAAACAGAGAAATTTTGCTTAAAATACCAGACAGGCTATCATCCTAACCATCAAAACCTGTGTAGCCTCCTCCCTGATTTCCCTCGGCATTGTCAGCGTATAGAGACATACGTCAGATGCGTTCAAAAGGTATTCCAGCATTCAGGTCTGGGTGATACAGCTGAAACTGCCCTGCAGATCCTTGGGATGAGGCCTCCTCTGGATAAAACAGCTTGGCTGTCCAAACTATCTGGTGGTTGTACCTCATAGGAAAGGTGAAATCTTACACAAACTGTTTCAGTTCTGTATGTATTAGATATTCCTCTTTGATGGGTAGCAGATTCGTAATTTGATTTTCTTTTGGCCAGATCCCTGTGTTTTCATGAATGGATGTGTATGTGCATACAGGGTTTTGTGCTTACGCTGTTAACCGTGTGTCGTTAACCCGAAGGACCTTTACCCATCTGAACAGCCTAGTCCTAAATTCTGTTCAGCAGTTTATTTCTGGAAAGTGTCTTATTGTAGGTTTGTTTTGTGGAAGTGGATTTTGCTTCCTGAAAGCAGTACGTACCGGTTTGCACTACCTGCCGTGTGGCATCATGCAGCAGAAAAGTGCTGTAATGAAATTAAGGCTGGCTTAACAAAGCACTTTGGTGTGAAATGAGCCAGCTGGAGAGTCTCTAGAGTAGAACTTACTTGGGACTGAATTTCTAATAAAGATGGTACAGTGAAGTTTTCAGGGTTTTGTTACTTTTGCTTTAAAATTACAAATATTAGTTTACTTCCTCAACGCATCAAGATAAGTAATTAACATACCTGCATTTAACAGAAAGCAAATTTAAAGGAGAAAACCGAGGAATCCAAACCAAAAAGTCACTGTCACACTAAAAAGAGGTTTGATAGTGCTGATTCTCAGTTTTTAGTACAGGCCGGTTCACTATGTTCTGCACTCCGGATGTACAGTAGATGGGCACCTTTCTTAGGGCCGCGTCGAGGCTGCGTCCCTCGGACAGCCTCCTGCGCGCCCCGGGCTGCCATCCCGCTTAAGTTATGGCTCAAAATAAGTTCTTTGTGTTTATAGCATTAAATTGTATTGGCTGTAGTTATTTTGTGAGCAAAACAAAACGGTACTGAGAAACACCAGTGTGCTTTCAATTTGTATTTTTTTCCGCTGTCTTTAATCCTGTTAGGAGCTGTAGGTTTCTTCAGTGTCACACAGCTCACCAGCCAGGTCCAAGATCCCGGATGGGAAAAAAATGCAGAAGCCTTCTTCCATTTTAGCTTTCAGATGTTTTCTTTGCCAGCCAGAAAGCTGCACAGAGGGATAGGGGTTTTTGTCAGCAAGCTGCTATAATACCTTTTTTTTTTAACCTAAATTATTGAATTCAGAATACCAACATTCACAATAAACAGTGCAACAATACACGAATTATGATATTCTTGCCCAGGCCCCCCTGCCTTTTTTATGAGGAATAATCGGTGATCAAGAGGGAAAGCTTAACGTATCTTTTATGACCTACATGCTTCTCCAAACTTCCTAGATATATATTTTTAAAGTAAGTGTCATTTTGAAATGCGTCTTCCAAATCCTGAGGTTCTGCTCCTGGGATACGCCTTCGCTCTCGCTGACCACTTGGCCGCATCTAATCAGGAAGCGTTTGCTTGCGTTCAGCTTGTTACTCTGAACTAAGACACCCCTCACAAAGCCTCTGCCTTTGAAGTTCCTTCTAATGGCTACATGCATTGTTTAGAAAATATTTTTATTTTGTTTTATACGTAAATTTGTACAAGAGAAGTAATGATTGTGTTTAATGTATTGCCTTTTATAATTTTCGTTAAGTAAATTGCCTTGCAAAAATGAACACTGGGTGATTTTTAATATAAAATGTGTAGTTTTTATAATCTTGTATTTATTTCAGTATTTTTTAATACATGTATGTGTTCAGATATGTGTAATAAACAATTTTGAAAGATAGCAACAGACTTTAATAACAAATAAAAGAGCAGTTCCTATTCAGCTTAAAATTGCCCACAGCTAAATTCAAGGAAACATATCTGCTGTTAAACTGAAAAGTGCAGGAATGGGTTTAATCATTTAACCTCTAGATTGCAAGTTAGGGCATTTAAAAATCCATAGCATGGGGTTTACTTATTACTTATATGAATCACAGCTCTATTTTACTACAAAAAAGCATTCCAGAAACTCTTGTTCCCCTCTCTAAGTAGTAGTTTAGATTTCCTTTTTTGTCGTTCTCAACCTCCGAAAAGAAAGGAGGAAGAGCATTTATAATTGTTTAAAATTGTCAGTGACATTTAATTTCTGTCAACAATTTCTTAATTATTGCTTTAAAAGCAAAGCTTCAATGTGTCAGTCTAAATAGTGATACAAAAGGCTTTTTAAGAAATCACAAATTAGGCTGCTAACATTTACCATTTTCAGATGCTACTGATTAGATTAGAGATAATTATTTCTCATAATTCCGCTACTGAAAAAGCTGTATGTCTAGTCATATCAGAACATCTAAACGAAATTATAGAGAAACAATTTCTGAGCATAACGTTTGCACTAGTATTCAAGAAGGAAAGTGTAAAGGTTCTAATTTTATCAAATGTTTCCTTAATTAAAATCTCTTAGAAGAAAACTAAAGTTTTCAACTGATCTGCATTTCCTATGGCAAAACACAGTGTTATATAATATGTTGTAGCCATGCTTCTTGGAATAAAAGTGAAATAACGTGTTCAGTTTGAACATATATTTCCAAGTTATTCTTGAAAATATTTCCTCGTGTTTAAAATGGAACGAAATATAGTTAATGGTAATATCTACCAGCTTCTCTTTCTTATCATGCTTAACAGAAAAGCAAATAATTATAATAGTGAGATACACAGTCCAAAATAAAAGTTGAGAGATTTAGGCAGGGCCGCTGTTCTAAAATGGAAATTCAGCTGAGCTTATTTGTAATGTTTTATTAAAATAAAACTTCAAATGAAGTATTCTAACACCACTGCAAAAAAGTCAAAGAACAGTATCAACCCTAAAAAAAATGTCATGCTTCTGCAGCAAAAGGCTTTGACTTTAGTTAAGAACTCAGGGCTATTATCAAAATTAGAAATGTCATTTTCTCCATTATTTTAATGGAAAGTTACCTTTGGAAGAATAAGTCCTTTCTGACATGATATAAATGTTTTAAAATAAAAAAGCATTGAGGGAATCACAGAAACATTTTAATCTTAATTATTCATAAATAGCTACCTCAGGTCCATTTTAACAAAATGTCAGTTGGCCAAGAAACATGCTTATTTTGCATGAGAAAAAAGAATATTTGAGCTGTAAAAGGATGCTTTATCAATGTATATTTAACTTAAAATGAAACCTGCAAATCAGAAACAACCTTTTATCACGAAAGTGCATTAACATTGCAGCATTTGCTGCTGAAAATTCAACAATACTATGACATTTTTAACTCTTTGGCTAACTAACTAAAAAAGAAATGACAACGGACTGCTGTTATTTATCAAGCATTTAACAGGAATTTTTTGATAAATTCATCTTAAGTATTTGGGGGAGCATGATAGGAAGGAAAGACATTTAAAATGTTCTATTGGTAAAGTTTTGAAATGTTACTAATACTCTTTTAAATATTTGAGAAGCTTTATATTAATTTTTCCGAACCCTGCCCATGAGAAATGAACTCCCAGATGCATGCTTTAATATAGTGTGCACTTCACAGCTAACCGTTTTCTTTCTATAAAGACATCTAGAAAAAGACATGCTATTTGATTTCTAAATATGTTTCACAGCAATTGTTTTGTTCTTTTTAACTATGCAGATTAAAGTAATAAAAAAGGGATTTTTGGAGTTACAGGAAGAATTAATTGTTCCTTTCAGCTCTTCTAGAACCCATAATATTTGTGTTCATGCTGTCCTGCATGGTTGCTTGTATGTTTGTATATACAGGTTTCATTGGCAGACCTAATTTCAAAATACATAATGCATGATTTTGAAACCAATTTGTTATTGTAATAAAATATTTTTAGGAATGCATGGTGGTACTTGAGAGGAGAATGTTAAATTATACATGTATTGTGGCCGAGTGCATTCATTTAGCTCAGTGTGCAGGTGAATCTCCCCATGACCTTGGCACTTGCAGGGTAGCATAGAATAACAATCAAATCTAGGATTGGAAATCCTACCATTTCCAAATATTAACAACTTCTTTCAAAGGAAATGCTGATTTCAGCATTTATGTTAATGGAAACATCAGTATATCTTTCAGAGAACTTAAAAAAGAAGCCCTGATCTTAATAGGATTAAAAGCCATGCTTTTTATTTTCAAAATGCTAATTTGTTTTCTGCATTCTGTTTTCATATCAGGTCTTGTTATTCAGTACACTGGGATCCGGAGGACACTGAAAGCTGCCAGAAATGCGTTGGTAATGATAGGAAAGCTACATAAAAGGTTTCTGTCTGAAAGAGATTCTGTATTCCTTCCAAGCCTATTTTCTCCATTTCTGTTAGTTGGTTAGAGAAACTAAATGCAGTGATACTGATGAGAAGCATAGGGAGGGGATTTTGTTCTGCATTGCTTCTTTGTGTATCTCTGTATTTATTCCTTTCGCATTAAGGAACAAATGTTAGTCATTAGAGGTGCATTAATTGAAATAGCCTGTGACCCATATTAGTGAGATGAACTGATTCGGCCAGAGAAGTTTGGCTGTGAAATTTAGAGTAGCCCGAGGCACCTGACATTCTGTAATCTGCTTATCTTGCAGGCTTTCACAAGCAGCTCTCCCATCGTCATTCATGCTGAACAGTGGGGTGTAGAGAGGAGGCCAGAACAGAGATAATAATTTACCATGTAATTTGTTTTGAGATTCCTTTGATAGATTTCAAAACCGAAGCATCCTGCAAGAGAACAGGGCCTTTAAAACCTTTAAGCCAAGCCAATTCCGTGCTTGGTGGTGGGTTTTGCAGTGTGCTCAGCAGGAAACTACCTTAACGAATGGACACCCAAGGCACTGACCATTCTCAATGGGGACCCTCTATTTATTTAATGGCTTTTAAACATTGCTGCTATTCCTTTTTCTCCTACAATGACTCTTATACCCAATGTTGTAAATTTGGAGAGAACGCACTACAGTTCAGAGCAGGTTGATGAAAACCATTTGCAGCAATCAAGAGAGGCAGGTAATTTTCTAGACAGATTTGTTTTGTAGATGAGGTGTTCCATTTGAGGAGCTCAGGCAGCAGGCACCTGTTGGCCAGGTGTGCTCCTGCAAGACAGCTTGCTTTAATTCTCTACTAGTTAAGGGATATTTCTTCAGCCCACAAACTTTTGTTTTAATGCCTTCATGGAGGCGTAAAACATAACAAAAATTTGGGGGTTTTATATTCAAGGCTTCAAAACTTTCATCCAAAAGGGAAAAGGATCAAAAGGAAAAGGTGGTGCGTTTCATGTTCTCTTGTGGTTTTAATACTTGTTAACTGACCTATAAACTGAGTTTTCCAAGTAAAGGAACATAAGGGAATTTTATTACAGAAAAAAATCTATTGTGAATCATCCCCAGCTGCTGTTAGAGATAGGGGAAGCTATTTTCACTCTTGCTATCAGGGATGATACGTGCAATCTGTACACCTCTCCTTTGTTTCTGTGCTAACATTGTGCATCCATACAGATCCATATTGCTGTTCTTGTTTATTTCTGAATGCTTTTTTTCTCATTTAGAACAGCTGTTTCCCACTTTTTTCAGTTAAAGAAGAGAGATTCACATACAAGAAATAGTTATCTTTGCTTGATAACTTTCTTTGCTGCAGTCCAGTTAATATTATCTTGATGTTTTTAATTATCTCTGGATTTCCTTGGACTCAAAATACTTTTAAAAATCTGGCTGTAAGTTTTGCAGAGGTGACATCACAGCCTGTTGCTATGTTTATCTTAGGGTTGTACTTTGAACTGGAAAGAGAGGTGCTGGGAAAATTCTAAATCTGTATTACAGTGAAAAAAATTACTAGGGTTTGGGAAGTTCCCCTTAGAATGATAAAAATGATTAATGTATTGAGTGAGGAAATGCCTAGAGAGTATGGATCTGGAACCTTTTAGACTGAATTTAAGTTTTTTAGATCAGTGTGTTCCTATGTATTCTGTACAGTGCCCAGTGAAAATGGACTCGGGCAGGGGCCTCTGGGTACTACTGTAATAGAAATAATAATAAATCATAATAATGCTCAAACCACGTTGCTTTTAAAATGTACAGCCTTTTGTTGAGGACCTAAAATGGTTTTAGGGCAGTGCTGGCTCTATAATGGCAATCACAGTAGTTTTGACAAAGCTGTAATATTGAGAGAACTTAAGCATTTAAGAGCCAGCTTTTGGTTGAATAGGAAACCATGATAACTGAAACAAAATGGATACCAGAATTAAATAACTAGAATTTACTTATCAATATCCTGTGTAATTAGAAAAGTCGCTGTGAAAGTATACAGAAGTATATGATCTGCAGTGGAGATACGATTTAGTTTGATGTGGTACTGACTGACTGAAAACAAAGACTGTCAAAAATGAAAGCGCCAAAATCAGATAGAAGCCAACAAATAGAAACCTGTAAGATTTCTTACAACTTCTAAAGAATGGAAAGGCTTCTTTCTGACAAGAAAGTGTCCCAGCGTGGGTGGGAATGATGGAGGATAATATGCCAAAGTGGAGTTGCTTCTGAAGTGAGGCCTTGGTTCTCTCCCCGTATCAGATTAATTTCGTAGTGTTTTTTCTTCAGTACATTCCAGTTCTCCTCAAACCTTCATTTCAGTCAGTTATCACACAGCAGGAGGAATTGCAGGGAAAAAAAAAAAGCATTACTTTTTATATGATATAATTTTTCAAAAGAAGAAAAATCCTAATTTTGTGAGTAAAAGATTTTATTGACTACTGCAAAATGGATTTTTTTGCAAACTGCCTGCCTCTTTAGTGCAGATGTAGTTACCAGCTGATTTAACTTACAGACGTGAACTAGCAGAGTAATACAATGTACAGTATCGTGCAGGGACAACTCAAGTCTTAAATATTCTTGGTGAAGCTGTCTTGCTCAGACCCCTGCTGGAGATGTTAGGGAATTAGAGGTATCCTCCTGCAGACGCAGTGGATCTTCAAGCTTTAGTTATGATTTTTCAAGTTGGAAATGGTGGTGATGTCTGGTGTGTCATGCAGAAGGGTAATATTTAAGAATTTGCACTTATATATGCTGTTGGTGTGATTTCTTTGTTCTAGGAAGTCACGTTACTCTTCCTGAACTAAATTATTTCATCAGCGTCACTGTCGTGACGCTGCAGTCTCTTCTGATAGGTTTGATGTTACCATTCTTCTTTCCTGTTGCCCAAAAGCTTGATTCCTCCGTGGAAATATTTTCCATGCAGTTAATACTGTCCAAATGGAAATGGGTCTCTATCTCTTTTGGTCACAAGTGGGTCTCTTCTCTACTTGATTTATTAAATTTAGATAAGGCTTACCTTAGAAAACAGACAAACAGCTTTTCCCATGGCTGTATATGACATCCACTCAGGCTCATACAATCTCGAGATTCACTTGTAGTACTAATAAAAAGAGTGCAAGTTGTAGCTTATGTAACAGCATTTCAGAATAATTATCTTCGTTAAGAATTGTTCTTTTCTAATGTGCCTCGTTTTATAGGAAGTACTGAATGCTGCTGTACAGCAGAAATTTTCCAACCCATACGTTATGTCAGTGGCTTTTCAAAATCATCTGCATGGTTTATAAAATATCAGAGAGGTCTCCTTTATTTGCAAGAAGGATTTTCTGCTTATCTTTCTGTAATGGTGCAGTAGCTTTGCTACGGGGCGAATTCTGAAGTATCACTTAACATCAATCCATTTCCTTAAGATTGTTGATAACACAGTTTGTATTTCACAACTCATAAATAGGCCAGGTTTCTTAGCAAGGCTTTTTAAAAAAATAAAATCTGTATAGCACCTACATTTTTTCTCCTGAAGTGCTTATTTTTGAGTTTAAAAAATCTCAGGTTTTGACAAAATTGTGTTTTTCTCATTCTGCTCAGGTTATGTGGTGGGACTGTGACTGTTTTAATCTATGCCCGCTGTCATATTGTTTATGCTTGCTGTGATAAACACCACTGGACTGCTAGCCATACTTAAAGCTTGCACAGATTGGTCCCCAGACAGACTAGGGAATTCAGCTAAGTATTTTCAAAAGTAAACTGCTCAGACTGAAAAATTTTAAGATTGTATGATTTTCTGACAGGTTCCAAAAGCTGCATTGAGAGAAATATGCTAGCTAAGTCTCTAATACTGTTTTGATTAATTTTTAGTTTTACAGGAAAATATTTTGTGCAGGTGCTTTCCCTTAGATGCTTAAAAATAACTGTAAGGTTGAACAGAAATTTAACTTTTCAGGTTTTAAAATTGAGTTCTTCCTCAGTTATGTTGGACTTTGGTCTAATACAGGTATGCACAGTGTTCGTGGTGATCTGTTCATTTTTCAAAAGAGAAATATAAGTACATTTATATTATGAAAAAGACTTTGAGAGCTGTAGCTGTCATTCAGTCATACAGAGAGCACAGAAGATCAACATACTAAGAAAAAGAGGAAGAAAAAATAGCAAAATATGAAAATTGTCTTAGTGCCAAAGCACAGTAAATAAATACTTAGAGATGAGTGAATTTTCATTCAAATATTGTGAAATTCAACAAAGCAAGTAAATGTGAATTGAATAATGATTTTTCTGTTAACAGGACAGTGTTGAAAACATGCTCAGTCTCTCTCTATTACACAAGTTAGGTTTGGCTCAAGCTTAAAAATCTGTTGAGGTGAAGGGAGCTATCCAAGCCGCAGTTTTGACCAGGATGTATTTAATGTTACTTTGTATCCCAGGCAATTGCCGTTGCAGTTTTCATTTCTCACCATTCACAATCCGCTGCATGAAGTTTTTTTTTAAATCTTATTTTGCTTATTTAGAAGAAAATGTGAAATTTTATAAAAGTGCATGAGGTTCACATGGGATGCTTACTGCGGGTTGTGAAATCACCACGGCTATCTTGCAACCATTTCACAGAGGAAAAACAAATAAAAAGAAGGTTACTGACAGATGAACTCTAAAGTGAATAGCTTTTTCCTTGAGATGAAAAGTAAAGTGTAACAAGCACATTTAATTTCTCCTCTTATAGCCAGCTTTTAATAAAAAGGCATCCTGCAATGGGAACAGATAATGTTTGTCTTACAAAATGTAACAGCTAGTTCCCATTTTAAACACAGATCGGCTTGCTGGACTTTGTTGTGGGCTGAGAACTGACAAGTTTGCAGATGCTGCAGCTTGTTACCTAATCAGAGCCAGATGCTGTTCCTAGGCAACTTTCTCACTGTCACCACATCCCTTGCCACAGTGAAGGCACAGCCAGGATCCACGGCAGACCTTTTTGTTCTTGGTAGTCCTGCCATATTTTTTGTTATCTTGATTCTCTGTTTGTTTTTAATTTAAGGGGGTTTGCACTGACCAGAGATACAGAAGAATGAATGGGAGAGGTAATCTGAAAGAAGCTGATGTCCACTGGACATCTGTTTAAATTCAACATTCAGACACAGAAAGGAGCCTGTGTGCCTTTAGTTTGTTCTCGGGAAATGGCCTGCAGCAAAATGAGAGTATTTGATTTGAGAATTCATTAGATAATTCTGTACATTATACTTCAAATAATACATAGGCCTGAGAGAATGTTTTAAGTAAAATTAAACATTTCGGTGTGGCTGCAGCTGTTGTCAGGCTATTCCAATGTAGAGAACACAGGAAGGTTTGTTGCCCCCTCTGAACTGCAAATTAAGTTCAATATTCTGTTTGCGTTTTCAAAAAGGCAGCAAAGGAATCCAGATTCTACAGAGTAAAAGGCTATTTGTTTGAGATCATTATTTGATTCAGCACCTTTTGCAGCAGGCTTTCCTTTCTCCCACAGAGCAAAATACTCTGTACTATATGCTGATTACTTTTTATTAACAGTACTGTAACTCTGTATATTAATTGACTTGTTCCCATCTGCCATGGAAAAGGAAAGTTTGCAGCCCTTGTCATCCAGTGTTGTGCCTCGTGGTGTATACTTCTTGGCTTAAATACCATTTGACAAGAAGGGTTCTGACTCCTCATGCCAAACGATGCCAAAAGTGTCACGTAGCGTGCACAGCGACAGAGGTGCTTGCTTCCAGCACTCCTTTCACGTACGAAATTACCGTCTTGCTAAACCATTGCTACGTGAAATGTTTAGGAGTTGGAGCTGCTCCTGTTTACAGAGGGATCTGCTTTCTTTCTTTCTCTCTTGAAGAAACCTGTTATGCAGTGGGTAATAAAACTGAAAATAAAGATCAGAGCCAATGGAAATGCTGTAATGTTTCTCGGCAGAAGCATTAGAAACTGCCCATAAACCATGAGGTATTCAAAAATTTGCACCCTATTACTGTGCCCTGCAGCCCCTCTGGAATCTCTTTTCTCTAACAGACCTTTTTTTTAATCCCAACACCTCTGCACTTTTAGCTTGTGCTTATGAGCCTTAATTCTCTGACACCCTGCGTGTCCTTCGCTGGCGACTGGTGGGGATTTATACTTTCTGCTTTACTGCCGCCACTTTTCTGGGAGAGGTCTGAACTGTATGCTCCCCTGCCTTCCCCGAAGCCGTGAGAAAGGCTGGAATGTACAGGTGGGAAGGAGCGGTTTGAGAGAAGCTGTGGTCTAATCTGTACAGCTGAAAGTAGCGGTGAACTCTGATTTATCTTACATTAAGATCATATTTTAGAACTTTAAGTTGTGCTTGCCAGGAGTGTGCACTGTCTTGGGGTTTTTTCTTTGTTCTTGTGTTTGGTTGTTTTTTCAGATTCTTTTGTGTTACTCTCTTTCTTAGCAAGCTATGTCCTTTCCTGCATTTATTTTCCCTTTGACATTTCAAATGGCTAATGTTTTTTATGTACATCTGGATGGATTCCAGACAGAAGAATTTACAAAATCTGTAAGCCAGAATCCATTGTGAATCAGCTTCATTTTTTCCCCCATCCCTGTTGTTTAGCCAGTGACTGCTTTTTACAGACAGGTTACAGGTTTTAAAGAAAAGTCATCTCTCGAGACTTCTGACAGAACGAGTCGGGAAGGTTTGCAAACATCCTCACAAACAAATCCTCCCCTCCTCCAAAACAGCCGAATTAAGTCACCTCTGAAACTCTATCTGCGCCTCTGCGGCCGCGGCTCCCGCCGCCCCCGTCGCGGGCTGGGGGGGTCTCGGCAGAACAATGAGCCATCTTCTCCCCTTGCGGTGCCTGTCCAGGGCGGAAAGAGAAAGCTGAGGTCAAAGTGGCAGGCTGTACAGCTTTCTTTTGAGCCAAACAGATGGTGAGGGTTAAGTGACAGCTCTGTGACTGCCTGTTTTGAAGTAATTGGAGATAATTTGTATTTTGAATCAGAACTTGACCACTGTCAGAAGGGAAGAAGGTTAATATGTAAACGATTTTACATTAGCCCCTGTTTCTTGGGATTTTTTGCCCCCCCCCTCCCCTTTTGGAGTCTTGTTTCTATAATCCTTGCTCCAGGCTATTGGTAAGATTGTCTTTGAGCTCGGTGTGACTCGTCCTAGGCTGCAGTTGTTATGAAAGGCAACAACAGCTTATTAAGGCCAGCGATAATCTCTGGTACTGATGCATTGTTGCTTTCCTGCAGTCCAGTTAAGACTGTGCATTGGAAACAAGATCCTGGGAACGCACAGTCTCCTTCTAGAGTGACTGGCAAAGAAATGCACAAACGGTGTTCCTGTTTCTGCAGGTGAACTTCATTTTGCAGGTTATCGTTTTGTACGCTTAAGATGCTCCCCCTCTACTTGCTTTTGTCCCGATCAACAATGCTAATTTGATTTTGGCTTCCTCTTCTCCCTTAAGATTTTTTTTTTGGCCTTGAGCAGACTTCTGTTTGTCTAGTTGAGATATGAATTAGGAAAATAAGAAATAACAGTTTTGTTATTCGCTTGAAGTACAGGATGTACCGTAAGTGTTGCATTTGCTTGTGCTTTCATGGTGTAGATGTACAATTAAAAAAATGTGAAATATTTGTAGAACCTGATTTCAAAGGAGTGAAGAGCAGCTGACATGTTGCTTTGCAGCAATTCTTGTTGATATAACAGTATAAACCATCCTGGCACTTCCTTTCTGATCCTAAAGCTTGTCATAAGCAGCATGTGCCAAAAGCGAGTGGCGATCAGTTGGGATTTCTTTACCCAATCCTAGTTTTTTATTCGGACACTGAATAGATCTCGTAATGGCTTGTTCATCCTAGCTGGTGTCCTGTGGCCTTCACAAGTGCAGGGAAAACAGGCAGCAATTCTCAGTTTCTTTCACACTTGTTTAAATGCTGTAACTTGGACTTCTGCATTTCTCAGATGATGAATTTTACTTGTTACTGTAGACGTTAGTAGCCAGAGAGACACCTGGATATGCTATTTGGGAGGTCACTGGTACCTTTTATGGAATAAAGTAAAAGGATAATTATTTTGTATTGGCCTGAAAAAATCTTTTGCATGCAGGAGTCAGAGACAGCAGTGGGAAAGGCAACCAGAACAGAAAGTCAGTGATGTTTCTGTGCATTTACGTGCTGTTTCCACAGAAGCACAGAAGGCAATATTGTATTTTATTCATATATATCAGGTTTATTATGAAACACATTTTTTCACTAACTTGAAGAAGAAAAAGGAGATATTGGCTTGTTATTTCTGCCTTTTTCTTAACCAGGCAAAGTAAAGAAATGGTTGCAAAACCTTTAGAAGCATTCAAGTACCTCAGTGACTTTCATCAGATGTTCTCTGTACAAGAAAAAGAAAAAAAAACGTTCTATCTTTTTATTTTTACTTTGCTTTAATCTTATTTGATGATGTCTCAACAGGCTGGGACATGCTTTCTTGGATGGCAATTTCACTGCACCATATGTGTCTCTCACAAGATAGCAGAGTGAAATGAGTCTTGGCAGGAAGAGAACTAAACACATCGACAAAGAAAAGAAAAAAATTATTTACTTAACTCCCTGTTGCCTGCATACATTTTCCCTGGGACTGCATCTGGTGCAGTGATTCAAAGTTAGTTTCTTATAAATGTATGTCTGAAGCATAGTCCCACATTTTACCACTTTTTCTAGCCAGTTGCACTGTTTTTTTTCTTTAAATCCGGTGTTAAATGCTTTACTGCCTAGATGGTGACCAAGCTAAGAAAAAAGAAAATCTGATTTTAGCTAAGAATTTCTGTTAGTCCTGATCTCAGAGAGAGAGCTGGGCTTTATTCAGCTGCAGAAAAGACACTGTCATTCTTGGGGGGGAAAAAAACCCCAAACACTTAACAACATGATATTCTTGACCTACCATCGCATTCTTCTGGTGAGTTCGAGGCCTGATACTTAAACTCTGTGGTGAATGTAAGAGACACTAGGCCAGGCTGCGCGTCCCCACTGGGCTTCCTGGCGACAGAGAAGAGATTGCAGGTATTTGTCTTGATTGCCAGAAGATTCCAGTTTTGTGTGAGAAGTTCAGAAAATTTACATTTGATAAATTTCAAAGTACAGATATTGAATACTCTAGGTTGAAATAGTGAAAGGTATGTTTGCATGCTAAAATCAATCAACCAGACAAAATATGCCGTATTTGAACACGCGTGTGAGATAAATGTCGCGCTGCTGCTCAGGTTGGCAGTGACCACTGGCTAGGGTGGCCAGCTTGTTGTCCCGACGGTGGCAATGTTTGGTGCCCCGTTCGTATCCGCGGCTTGTCCCTTGTGCTACTGAGGTCCACGCACAGCCAAAAAAGGGTTAACTAGCCGTTTATTCTGAGAGGAATCTGTGGAAGTCCATTTGTGACTCCATGTTCCAAAGGCTTTCACAGCTATATTGGTTTATGTTTACATTAGTTCTCAGTGATGACTTCAGAACTGTTTGTAAAATATGTATTTGTACAGTTGGATATTTAGGAAGAAAATCAATACAAGTTTTGCAATGACCTTGCTGGTTAACATGAAAATGTCCTGCAAAAATGAGAACAGATGACCATGCAGGTTATTTGTGAAAGAAAAAAATCAAGAAGAAACTAATGCCAGCGAGTTTAGTGTGCTAATGGAATTTGCAGTTAAAAACAGTAAGAAGGTTATATGTGATTTTAAACAGCAAGTGAAAAGATAGAACAAAACCAGTCAAATGAGTGTATTCTGAGGTATTAAATTTTATCTGGGAATGTAATTCCTGCTTCAGTACAGAAGCAGGGTAAGGTTCAAATGAGGTGCACTATACAGGTAGCGTGTAGAGTAGCGCGTGGGAATGGCGCGTGGAACAGAATTGGCAGGAGAGCGTTTTGTGGGTGCTGAGCTTTGTCGTGCTGCTCTTCTCTGCGTGTGCATGGGGGAGGTAGGAAGTCAGGAAGTCTGGCTCCTTAGCGGTCATCAAATGTTTGTCCTTTATGGTTTATTTCTTACGGGTCCTGCTTCTGGACATGAGAATTGGCTTTTCAGTGTGCGAGGAAGGGTTTTCCTCTAGAGGATCCATAATAGCCAGCTAGGCATAAAAACAGTGATCATGTTGATGCAATTTTTAGGTTTTTTATTATCCATTTAAGTATATTTTTCCGTTGTACTCCTTCTAAATTAAGCGGTTAGAGATTTCTGAATTCATGCTCTTTTCACAGGATCTTTCTTTTTTCCTAGGTTGTACGTATTTTAAATATATAAAATAGCTATCACTAGGAGACCTAAATGATTGCCATAATATGATTTCTGTGTAGATTCAAAGGTGAAAGTTCAGGTATGTCAAGTTGAATTTGCAGATTTTATCTTCATCATTCTGTTGTGGATATAATGGAGATAATTTAAGGCTAATGTTTATTCAAATGCAAAATCAGATTTTGATCCTACAGTGTTTCAAATCCTCTGAGATAGATTTTCATGATCACTAAACACTTAATGCTTGTAAATATTGCTGCTTGCATTACCTAACATTTAAAAGCTCCGTTCAGAAACCGAGGCGGCATTGTGTCAGGTGCTGTGCATGTAATGGAAAAACAACCTCTTTTCCAGAGAGTTCAGTGTCTAAATAAAGCTATGTATGCAGAGAAAGGGTACAGTTTTGCCCCAAACATTCTCCTGGCTATACAAAATTATTTTGTAAAATTCATGATTGGCAGTCGGTGCTAGGTTCAGACTTTCTGCTGCAGTTTCTCCGCTCAGTGGATAGCTGTGCCTAATCGGGGTAAAGTAAGTTTCCTAAGATTTTGAACAGGATGGTATTTTGCATTATTGAATCACATTGCAAGAACAGGACCTTGGTTAGTTTTATAAGCTGTCCAGAAAGAAATAATTTCATGTCCTGTGACAACTGTCAGTGTTCACAAATGATTTATAGATCAAGCATTACTTTACTAAGAAGCTGGTGAGTTACTTGAATAATGCATAGTCAGAAATTAAAAAAAAAGCTTTGGGGAAACTTTGTGAGCAAAAACGTGAGATTATTGGTTCTGATTTTGATATTTAGGAGCTTCTGTATTTCTTATTTAGTGATAGTATTGTGTTCCTACTAAATGTGGGTTTAATAAAAATATTTATATAAAATATACATATATGCTGTATTATTAAATATTAGATGTTGAAATTAATCTGTGGCGTTATCACTGTGCAGTTGTTTGAAATGGAAATGCAAAGAGAAAAGATGTGAGAGGAATGTAGCACAAAGCGGAGCTATAGGTGAGGCTCCGAGCAACGGTGCCGGCTCCCCTTTGACACTCCGGGTTCTGCATCCTCAGGCCCAGTGAAAAACACGGCAGTCCGGCCATCATAAACAAGAGCAGTTACGCTGAATTGGTTGAGAAGGGTTTCTACAAAAATAGGACTTTTTTCTTTGCTCTGCTTTTTCTCTTCACCTTTTGATACACTAAATTATTACTTATCTACAGTCTATGTGCCCTCATGCCCTGGGATCATGCACTCATGGAGAATACCGGACAATTTATATTATCTTAAAGTAGCAGTTCCTACAGGGGAAAATAATAGTTGGCATTGTCCTTAATTTTATATATTATTTTAATCATAATGAGGAATAAGAATTTCAAGAAATAGTCACCTGTGTTCCTAAGAGGGCAGCTTTTAGATTCTAGATGCCAGATGCACACACAGTCAGAATAAATGCAGGAATCACTTAACAAATACCATAACATGGGTGACAGAAAAAAATCCTTTTGTTTTCCTGCTCGTATGAGTGCAGCAATAGCTGAATTAGGGAGAAATGTGTGGCAAAACTGTTGTCTTTTAAAATGGCTTTTTAAAAATATCTTTAAATTTGAGCACAGCATAAAGGTTAAAAAATGCATTGGTGACAGAAATAATGTTTCCTTTGTAAAAAAAAAAAATGCTTTTTTGACTGAAAATACAAATCATAGTTGAATAATCTGGATTACACTGACATTTCCTTTAGCTATGTCACTTTTTGTTGGATATTAGATTGAAAGGAAATCTCATAGTGGTTTTAATTTTTTTTTTTTTTTTTTTTTTTACTCATACACTACTTAAGGGCTGGGTTTATTTTAAATTAATTTTAGTAAATTATTTAGCTGTTGTCAAACTGCTATTTATGTGAGCATGTGTATATGGGTAATATAGATATGTTTATATGTTACATAAAAAACCTTACATTTTTGCGATGAAGTTTTTTCCAGTAGAGCTTTTAAAGGATATGTCAGTTTTCCGGTTGTGCGGACTGTTTAAAATTCTATATCATTTTCTGTTTTAATGCAGTATCAGTTAATTCTCTAGAGGAAAAGAGATAAGGTGTTAAAATTGGGATAAAAGCCTCCAAATGCTGGGAAATTTGCTCTGTCAAACCTGGGGTCCTTTTTACTGGCGGAAACTTATGAAAGTAAACACTAGTAAGCGCACATCTAACAAAAGATTTAAATATAATTTCTTTAAATAATATAAATGCAATTATCAGTACTTTCTCTGAAAACAGCTAAGGTTGAATTTCTTACTAATTTTTTATATTTGATTGACGAATATCGAATCAATACTTTGAAACTGGATTTTGTTTGCAGTGAATTGCTCTGCTCATGGAGACAGGCAGTTAATCTTAGTGTTTTCCTTTCTGCTTATTTTGATGTTTAAAGATGTGGCACAAAAGGAACTGCTCTTGGAAGCTGCCTTCAAAATATCGTAATCAGAATGGAGTCGATTCCATGGAGTCCCTTTCCTTCCGGAGCTGCCCCAGACTCCTTGGTCTTTCTCACGGAGGGCAGTTACGAAGTGGGTTTCGAAGCGTGCGGGCGGTAGGCAGGACTCTTGGAAGAAAGCAAGCAAAGCAAAACCTGAGGGCTGCAAAATGGTAGCGGGGACCGTTTCTGTGAGCCGCGCTCGGAGCTGGGCCCGTGGCCGGGGCACTTTCGGGGAGGCGCGCTGTGCCGCGGTTGTGCCCGGGCTGGGCCCGCTGCCCGTGGCCGGGGCACTTTCGGGGAGGCGCGCTGTGCCGCGGTTGTGCCCGGGCTGGGCCCGCTGCCCGTGGCCGGGGCACTTTCGGGGAGGCGCGCTGTGCCGCGGTTGTGCCCGGGCCGGGCCCGCTCCCCGGCAGAGGCGGCCCCGTGGTGCGGTGCGGCGGGGCGGGGCGGGCAGGGGTGCAGGGCCGGGGCTCCCGCGGCCGCCGCCGGGCAGGCCCCGCTGTCAGCCCGCGCGGCCGGGAGCGCCGTCCGGTCTGTCCTGTCAAGTTTATTGTCCACTCCATCAACGGGTCTAATGGTCAGCAGAGAGGGCTAAATGCGTCCCCTGTGACCTGACATTAACAGAGTGGACTTGTTTAAGCGTTACCGAGGGTGTCTCGGGATGATTTGGACGCCAATACCCGTTTCCCTCAATGAGCAGTCATTTGGATCATGGCTCAATACAGCTTTGCCCTGACGTGGCCGAGCCCCGGAGTGCTCCTGGGGGAGCTGCCCTCCGCGCGAGCCCGCCGGAGCAGGGCTGATCAATGCCCTCTGACAACAAGTGAAACCCCCGGCTGCCCGGCGCGCAAGCGATAAAGATAAATGGTTTTCCCCAAACCTGGGGACTGATGCTGGGGGAAGATAGGGAGACAAATCTAATTGGGTGTCTGGAGAGTCCTGTAATGCTGCTTTTTGCCTCTTGCATTCTTAAAAAGTTCGGTTTAGGGAGCAAAGGCAGAGCTAGATTAAGCCAGATTAAACGATTTGGCACGACTTACACTGCTCAGCCTTTTTATCTCCAGCAGCACTACTGTGTGCAAAAGTACCTGCTAATGTAAGCGGGGTTTGTTGTTGCGGAGAGCAGGGGCGTTTGTACAGGCACTCTGACATCGCAAAGCTCAGCAGTAAGAGAGCTGCCACATTTAAAATATTAAAAGTAGTTCATGGGAAATTTCTAAATGAGGTAACTTTTTCTAAATTGTGATTTCTACCAGTATGAGGAAATCTCATTTCAGTCACGCCGTTTCTCCTTTCGATAGCATTACTCCTGAAGGATCAAATAACAAAATAGGAAGACTTAGCATCCTAAAATGAGATCAATAGTGAAGTGCACAGAAACACGTATGGAGATCCATAGGTACTTGCTGCACAGTGTAATCATAAGCCGGCTTTTCATATTCGTTTGAAATACATCGTTTCTTTGCTGAATGATTTTTAAAGTGTTTTGTGTTGAAAAATTAAGATATCTTCTGCATATTAAATTGTTACTTGAAAATGTGATTTTTTTTTCTGATCAGACCAAACATGCTGCACAGTAATATTTTAGGGAAAATAATTTCAGGTAAAAATAGCTTTATCTTGTTTAATTTTTTAAACTTTCGAGAAAAAAAATTTCCTCAACCATTTTCTAGAAAAAAGACATGAAAATATTTTTTAACGTATAGGTGAAGAAAAATGCATTAGACTAGACTTGTTTGTACTGTGTTGACAGATAGCAGGGAAGTTTCTGAATCTGTCGTCTTATTTTCAAGGCAAGCTAAGGATGGAAATTGCATGGGAAAATGAGCCAAATAATTTGATTTTTGATAGGTGTTTGTAGTTTGTCAAAGCTTTTTGTCATTCAGATGACTAATTTGTATAAATAAGTCTGAAAACACATTGTATTAACATAATTATTTACATACAATATCTTTATTTTTCTGCTTTTATTAACAATTTTTTTGTTTACAGATTCAAATACACTGTAGTAAATACTTTGTGCATATGTATATATTTCTGAGTGTTGTCTCAAAAATGTTTGATAGTATCAGTTTCCTAAAGATTATGTTTATAAAATGCACATAGTTGCGTGAATTATTTATAACAAATGAATGAAAAAGAGATCATGCTTTATATAACACTAACAACAGATTCACTTTTTCTTTGGCAACACAAATATTTATCATATTATTGTACTTAAAAAAGGCTAAGCCTCTAAAGTGTCAAAAGTCAAGCTTAACAAATTTAAAAGCAATGAAATGAAAACCCAGTTAGGCACAAAGGATCTTTTCTGAATTTACTGAAAGGCAGTTGCAGGAGCTAAAGAGGACAAGATCTGTGCCTCCAGTATCCTGTTCATTAGGTCTAATGATCATCTTCAAAGGAATATCACAGTTGTATGGCATTTAAGGTTTTAAAGGAATTCTGTAAGTGTTAGTGTTTTCAGCCAGGGAGCATGTGTAGTATTTATCTGCAAAAAACAATCTGGTGCTCTGTATTCTGTGTACAGTATATAGCATGAATATTCAGTACGAGAACAGATACGCAAAGTGTATGTGCAAGTGTGTATTTGTGGAAAAAAAATCAAAATCCGAGAAAGGTATATCCAGCCAAAAAGCACTACCGGATCCGTTAGGTTCTTTTAAATTCTCCTTTCCAGGTTCACAGGCTCTTCCATTTACATTTTGCTGTGCAAGATTTACAGGGAGGCGTTTGTAATATTTTGAAAAGCGATATTACTAATTATTTGCGCTGTCCAAGGAACTCGAGGGCCTGGACGGACACACACAGACCTGTCCTCTTCCAGCTGTGGAACGTGTTTGAAAATAGCGTGGCATGTGAGCTGGAGCATCCGTGGGCCGCAGCAGAAATTCAGGACAGTGCAGCACTATCAGGCAGTAATTAGAGAACAGAAAAGGTGATGCCCTTCAGTAAGCTTTGAAATCTGCTTTTACGAGCATTTTGGAGCCAACTAGTTGTTTATAAAATATCAAATTAAGTTTTTTTTTTTAATTAAAACTCTATTTAAAATTAACCAGATATATTTCCTTTAAGTTTCACAGAAGGGAATCATGTTTTAGCATTTCAATTGCGGTCACAGAGCTGACAGCAAATCTGAAAAATCCAAATTCAGAAAAAGCTGCTCTTCATTTTAGGAGTGCTGAAGAAATAAATCCCGAGAAAGCAACGTATTAAAAGAAAGGGAGTTAGAAGGAAAGTAGGAAATCTGTGCAACGAATGGAAGTGGCCTAAGATGCTACTCTGAACCTGGTCTTTAGTTTCTTTCTTTTTCCACAACGAATTGAATTCTCCTTTTAAAAATTATTTTTGTGCAAAAGCCTTGAGTTTCAGATGCAAAAACAGTGCACCGCAGAGGAGAAGGTGTGCGAGGCCAGGGAACTGTGGCAAATAACCTGCTAAATAGTGAACTCCGTTATGATAGAGGAAGCGTATGTCTGAACGGAGTGGTTAGCCCGTGCTTTTGCCGTGTTAGTATTCTCAGCAGAAAACAAGCGCTTTCTGCCACCGCCGCCGCTCCGCAGAAGTTAGGTGCGTTTGCCTGCGAGCGGCGGCTGCGCGGACAATGGGGACAGGGCAGGGGGTGGGCTGCGGGGGCCAGAGTGACAGAGCGAGAGAGGGGCGCACAATGGGATGACCGTGACTTTGAACAGATAAATAAAACATGCGACTCATTCTCTGCTCTCTCCTGCCCCCACCCCCACCCTCCCCGTCCAACTGTGATTACATTTGCTGTGGTCATTTCCCAAATGTCTGCCTGATAAAAACGCACCCATAGCCTTTCTCACACCGTAGCTGGGAGCAAGGACCCTTCCTGTGGCTACCAATCTGCAACCCTGCCAATCACACACACTTGCACAGACATGCATGCCGTTTTCATTAGCAGAAATGCTTCACATTTGATTGTGGCCCAAAAAAAATCATCTGTAACTCCGACTCAGCCCACTTAATAAACAACCGCTCCCCTTCGCCTCTGACTGTGCAGCTGTAATGGGGTTTCCTGAATCCCCCCCAACCGTACCCACCCACCCTGCTCCCCTGCAACCCGGGCTGTGTGCAGCGAGAAAGAATACATTTTAATAAGACTGGGAAGGAGAAAAATGAGTTTTGCTCGGCAGTTCTGTTCTTTTGGAACAGAAAAAGGTGAGCATGTTGCAGGGCAGGGAGGGGAAATTTAATATTGAGAGAGATAATGGCAACTATGTTAATATCCGGAATTTTCAATGTACCATAAGTACATTTTGTTTTTCCTTTTAGCACGATTTATAATTAAAGATTTTAATCTGGCTTCACATTGAGTTAATAAGCCCTTTGATTGATTAGGATTCATAAAATTGCCATTTCCCGCTGACGCTTTGTGTTTCTGGGGATGTTCTTTTGAAAAGCTGGGTTAAGGTGAATAGGAAGCAGCCATTGTTTAGGCTGAGCTGTGCCAATTCTGGGAACTCAGAACTGCTTTATTCAGAGTTTGTCCCCAGCAATATCTTGTTGTTCAGCCAAATTAATGCAGATAGAATCTGCTGAGCTACATTTTAGCCATTTTTAGGAAAAACTTTTTTTTAATTGCAGCAGGTGTTGCACACAATTACTGCCTTTCTTTACTGACCTGTTCTTGATGAAAGAATGTTGAATTTGTAAGCAGCGTGTTAGCTGTTAACTCTTTTGAAAATAAAAGGAAAAGTATGAGAAAACAAATATATGTGAATACGCCAGAAACCTAATCTCTGGTCGCTCGCCTGCCTTTTAAAACGCAGTTTGCAATTCGGTGCCCTAGCAGGGTAACCTCCGTCCTCGTCAGGGGCCGGTATGGCCACGGTCCCCTAGCAGAGGTACGTGCTATAAAAGTAAATAGAATAGAAGGAGGAGGCTGTTTTACTGTTCTTTGATCACATTTTGAGTACCTTATTTAATTCTTTTTAAGTAAATTATGATAGATTCTAAAGTCTAAATGGAAAAAATGACAGCCGGTGATTTTTAAGTATTTTGTCAAGTGGAGGCAGGCAGCTTTCTTCAGCTGGATCATGCATGCGTGTGTGTGTGTGTGTGTGTGTGTGTGTGTGTGTGTTAGAGAAAAAAAAATCTTTTTTCTTTATTTTTAGGCAGGGTAAAAGTGACCCTCTTTAGCCCCAGAGGGGCCTCACTGTGTGGACTGAATCAGAGCAAATTCCCTTTGTGTTTTCTGCTCCGAGGGGACATGCTATTGTTGAGCGCGGGGCCTCTCCTAACACCAAGTAGTGCAGGACTGTGAGCAAATCCTTTCTGGATAATACTCAAGTTGTTTCACAGTCGCTCCCTGCTCCCCTCCCCCACCATTCACCCCAATTTACTTGGCACAACTATCATTTCCTGATCCTTTTATTACCATTCAGACATTCTACAAATGCAAACATTTAGGACACAAGAAAGGAGTTGGGTGAAGCCAGGGCAGTTCTGGTCGTCTAGGGAGAGCGCTGCTGTGGAGCCCGCTCGGCTCCTGAATGAGAGCAGCAGACGCCTGGTTAGGTTAAGCAGCTAGCTTTATGTGCCACTACTTACAGGGGTATTAATTGGCTTTATTTTTTGTGTAAGTATTTATTTCCTATTTCTATTTTGCACAAAAATATTAAAAAATACATTTTTAATCTTCCCCCATTAATTTTCCAGCAGCCTCTGAGGTTATTCCGTTTTTTGATATCTTGTACCGGCACAAACTGACAGTGATGAAGAGATGAAAACCTTGCAATAACACAGGGTTTTGCTTACAAATTGACAAAAATGTCCCTGCCAATCCCCAGTAATTTCCTGCATCTCCATAACTGACCTCATGCATTCAGCGTCTTCGGAGCTGATTGGTGGAGGTATAATGTGAACAATGAAGAACATTTATCCCAAAGAAGAAAAGCAGAATAAACCACCATGAAAATAATTTGCCTCTCTAATTAATAATTTTATACAGCTCAGCATACAAGTTTGTGGAATTACAGAATTAATATAAATTTAAAGCAAACTCCATTTTTCCTAAAGCAGGTCATAGGCAATGACGAACAGAGTAAGAATAATTCCCGGTGCAGTGTTTTACATCAGTTAAAGGTACCTTTGAATGAATGTCAGCTCCTTTCTACCTTAGTGCCGGCCGATCGATGCTTCATTAGGCCGAATTGTCTTTTGCCCATGCAACCTTGAAAACAGTCCCTTTAATTACCTGTGGGGAAGTCGGGGACCCTTCTCTCCCTCTCTTCCTCTCCTCTATCTCATTTCTTTTCTCTCTGCCGGCCCCGGCTGGCAGGCGGCCGGGGGGAGCGGGCGGGCGGCGGGGGTCACTCGCATTTATTCACAGCCGGAGTACGGCACCGCTCGAGAGGAGCGGGGACGAGTGACGGGGGCAGGGCAGGGGGGCGAGGGAAGAAATATCGGGCCCCGGGGTGAGAGGGCAGGGTTCAAGTCCAGACTACAGCTCTGCGGAGAGGCGGCAGGCGGCCGGGCCTCCACGTGGCTCCCCGTCAGCCGGCCCCGCGATCGCCGAGCCGCTCCCTCGGCGCTGCCGCCGCGCTGCCTGCGCCGTCCTGCTCGGGACCCGGCGCTCCGCGGTAGCGCGCCGAGGCCTGGCGGGGCCGGGTCCCCTCGTCCGGGTCGCGAAACGTGCAGAGGGCCAAGGCACAGCTGGGAGGAGAGCGAGCGTGCAGAGGGCACGCAGTGTGTGAAAGCTGCTGCAGGAGCTTCCGCGGGAAGAGGCGAGGCGCGAGTAGCCGTAGGCCCTGCGAGCAGAGTGAAGAAAGTGCATAAATAATCTTATCTGTTATGCACTATTAAAAATTCAGAAAGATTTTAAATTCAAGTGAAAATCTGATCATCCTGAAGGATAGCTTTATATTTAATAGTCAGGTGTTTTACCTGTTCAATTATGATGGAAAATATTATAGTGAGGTAATAAACCTTAGCACAGAAATGTTAATCATATACACGTGGTCTCAGAAACCCCTTGAAACACAGACCCCTTCTGCTGTCCCGAGCTGTCTTTATTGGCAACCTCATGATTTAAGATAATTTAGGTTTTGGGAGAATGCCCGTAGACCTCGGGGCACAGTTGTTAATAACAGAAAGCTTATTTGACTGCATTATTTTCTCTGACCGCTTTTCTTATCTGGCCCATTGTTGAGTTTATAGTCTATCACACGCTATTTCTTTGTTACCCGTTTTAGAACACAGAACAAAATCCTGAAGATGATTGAGGCTATTATTAATCTGATGTAAAAGGCTGGAGGAATTACAGATAAATGAAAAGTTGTAGATGGGTTCTTAGGTGACTTTAAAAACTCGCGTAGTTTTTTCATTTTAATACAAAGGGCTTTTTTGACTACTCTGTGATGCTGAAAAATGAGACGTCTTCCAGTGCTTGCTATCTCTCCTCGCTTGAGAACCGTCTCCTTCCCGTCTCATGTATAAACCCCGTTGAGTTCAAGTGATTCCCGGGGACAGGTGACTAGCCATTCAAGTCGGGTGTATAAAAATGAGTGAACTTTAATAAAAGTCTCTTTTCCTCCCAAGTCTCGCTCCGGATTTACACAGTCAGACGCTGCGCTGTCATCCCCGCGCTGCAGCATGGCTGTGTAAACTCGCAGTAAAACCCCACGTTGGGCTGCACCTAAACGCAGCACCTGTGTGTGGTGCAGTGGTGAGCGCTGAATACCGGACCTCACTAATTCCCGTCGTTTGGAAGTGATCGGTGAAGCCGTATTCTGTATTCCCTGCAAGGGCTTTATGCCGCTAAGAGCTGTGATGTCACCACATTAAGCTAAAATAACCACTGAACATGAGAACAAGAGAGATGGGGTGGGGGGAGGTTAGAGTTAGGGGGGAGAGCGAGGGAAATAGGAGCAGGCATATTACAACTCGCGTGTGCGGATCGCACAGCCAGACTGTGAGCAATCCCTGCGCTCAAAGTGCCTAAGCAGGAAAGAGAGAGGGAGAGAGAGGGAGCCAGAAGCCAGTCTTCAGTCCCACCACTGAGAGCTCTCGTGCGTGCACTCGGCCAGGGTGTCAGAGGGCGTGTGAGTGCATTTTTCATTTCTTAGCCTTTATGCGGTCTGCCAAATAAATAGGATTCGATCTGTATTTACATGTGTTTGACTAACTGTTCTGTGTATTTTTTGTACTGTATGTGAGCGGGCATTAACACACAAACTCACACACTTGAATAGATTTAAAGTAAATACTCCTCTAATACACAGGGGATGCCTTAAAGATAGGGTGAGATTCAGCTTTTTACATGAACTGCCTACCTGACGGTACCCAGTGGTGCTCCCACTCTGTCCCTCAACGTACAGGACCTGGATGTTGCTGTAGCAAAGGGCTGGAATGGGAGGGGAGGAACATTTCGTTTCTGCTTCTCTATTTCATGTTGGCCTTTGCTTCATGTCACGTTAGACAATATTGCTTGTGAAAATGGTGATACTGAAAAGACACCATTCAAAATGGTGGCTTTCGCCTTTTCTTATGTAGGTTTGTACAGAATATATCTACAGGCCTTCAGTGTACAGAGACTTGATAAATTAATTCTAAGCAGTTCTGATGCATTCAGATATACAGATATTTTGTGCGCGTGTGCATTTGTTCAGTGCATGCATGAGGTGTGTCTGTCTGCAGTGTTTGTACTGTGACTGTACAGCAAGCGTGTGATCTGTGCCTGTGTGTGTGCATCGTGCACGCGCGCTCATACATGCAACGCCTCGTACTGTGCTTGGTGTATGCCGATCTTTAAAAGAATGTGGTGTGAACTGCTCTGCCTTCACCGTAACTGGCCTTCTGGATCCAAGCTGATCTCAGGGTTAGAGAAAAGAATTTACAAAAGAATAAAACTGGACCTGATGGCAATATTTCAGCAGGCCAGAGGAAGCGCTAACACAGAAGTGCTTGCATTGCAGCCTAACTTAAGGAAAGTGGCAGAAGGAAAGGTCCCCGAGTATCTTTGGAAATGTGGCCTACCTGAGGATGGCAGAAATTGTCCCAGGAAGTAAAGCAGAGGTGAAAGTCTTTGGTCAGGAGAAAGAACAACAGGCGGGAAGAGTCGCCCGGACTTCCCCAGAGAGCCTCCCAGAGGTAAAAGGACGTCTACCCTGTACTTACCGACAGTCTATCTAATTACGTGAAACTTATCCCTACAACAGTAGACTCTTTCCTAATCCCCTCCCTGCCTTTCATGCTTGTACCTAGCTAAAACGAATGGGACTTGACCCCAGTTCTTCCCAGTAAATTTCCAAGGCAGTAGGTTTTATGGTTGTGAAGAGTCTTCCGAGGAAGGACCAGAAATGCAGTAAGTTCATGGTACAGAAGTATCACACTCAGTATTAGCAACTCAAAGTAGTAAAAGCACGTGTGATAAAAAGGGCTTGGGGCTAATGTGTCATCCATATATAATATGCACTTTCACAGGTAC
Organism: Dromaius novaehollandiae; assembly: GCF_036370855.1. NCBI lineage: Eukaryota > Metazoa > Chordata > Aves > Casuariiformes > Dromaiidae > Dromaius > Dromaius novaehollandiae. The sequence goes on from NC_088110.1 coordinate 24,720,700, forward strand.
AGTAACCATAGAGGTACGGCAGTGGAGAATGAGATGATGGAAAGTTTTCACATTTTTGTATAAACCAAAGAGATTTCAAGGAAATACCAGTAATTTTAAAAGGGAACTTCCTGGTAGTAACTCCTGGGGAAGAGAAGAACTGCACAGTGAAGGGCCGAAGTATGCCTTCACGTCTGCTGAAACTGTGGGTTTCCTTTAGATCAGCACCGCGTGAAGGCCGCTGTGCCCGGCGTGGTGGTGGGAGTGTGCGTTGGCCGTTGTTAGTGTGTGCAGATGGCTCTTGGTTGCCACGTAGCGCATGTGACGCAGCTGGTGTATGGGAGGTACCCACACGTGCTAAAGCTGCTGCCCGGGAGATACGCAGTCATCTGCACTCATAAAAATAATAAGAGCTATCTGTGTTACGTGGCTAAGAGTTGGGTTTTATATGCCTTTTGTGTAACATGTGCTCTGCTGTCACAGATGAATATGGTTCCTGCCTGTTTTTTGGTGGTCATCAGTGTTGCTAACGAGTATCTTGCTTTGCCAAGTTTCATATCTTTAGTAGACACATCATTTTTTTGCCTGTGTTAACTGCTGAAATGACTTTAGGAACACTTAGCCTCGGAATGCACAGAAGCGCAGCTTGTTTGTGCGGTGCAGTGCTCTCGCCTCGTGCTAGTGCGTGCGGCCACGCCGGCAAGGAGCTGCCTCCCTTCGCTGCACAGCATCAAACAAGGTCAGTGATTCTGCTTGTGCCGCTGCCTTCTTTTATTGCTGGTGTTATCGAGGACACCTGTAAAAGCTCCTGCTTTTGATATCGTGACCTGTGGCGTTGCTCATGTGCTGCCTGGTGGTTTAGAGTTTTAAAGAAACAGAAGGGGAATGGGAGAGGGAGAGTTTGCCTTAGGTGATGAGCAGCAGTGCAAAGCCAGAGGCCTTATGAAAGGAGGAGTTGGGGGGGGGGGGTGGGAAATGTTCAGAGTTTTTATTTTTGTAGTAAAATCAGTTTATCAATAGTTATTATTCATAATTGTTTATCTAGATATAATTACTATGTATATAAGAATGCATAATTATACATTTTATTTATTTATTGCTATGTAGTAGTAATTATTTATAGTTACAGCAGACATCTCGAATCAGACCTGTGCATGCATACCCTGGTACACGTGGTAACGACACAGGCATTTCTTACAGTAATGTAGGCTTACCCTAAGTGTTCAGATTTAGCTCTTCAGACACATTTCTCTTTCCCCCTTTCCTCCTGTGTACATGGTAACCTACATATGTTTCTCTTTCCTGGTATTACACAGTGTGGATGACACTCTCTTACCGTACTCTGCTTTTCACCTTTGTTCTTCCTCTTATTTCAGAGGTGCCCTAAGAATTGAGTTCCTGTTTACACTCCCTGTCCGCTAATGTTACGTGTCCTCCTAAAATTATGTGCTTGTTTATCTGCCTGGTTTTGAATTTGTAGCCTGTTTGCAGATGCTGATGTATAACCGTACTGTGGTTGGTGCAGCTCATTTGGGGCCTGGGTAAATTTGTTTTGATTTTTGCAGGTAATGTGGGAAGCTGTAGAGCCTCTCACCTGAATGGGCTGTGTGTAAACTGACAGCGTGAGTATAATGGTGAGGGAACCTGAAAAACACTCTCTGTAGCCTAGAAGCAGCTCAGGTTTATATCAGTGAAGAGAATTAGCATGAAAAAATTATAAGCCAAATGAAGGAACAAGAATTTGTTTTTCATGAGAGAAGAATATTAGGACTGTTGTAACATACTCCCCACTTTTGACAAGCTTCCCTTTGTGTTAATTTTTTAAATTTCTTGTTGCTGTTTCATCAGAGGGAGGAGGAAAATAAGTCTGAATTCTATTACTAGAAAATAAGTTACTAAATTCAGACTTTGTTTGGATACAAAAATAAATCATTTCTGAGTCTAATTAACGTCACATCCACCGTGAGATAGCATCCGGCTGTTTGCCTAAATCCATCTTCCAGGTTCGGTTGCCCTTCTCTGGAACGTCTGTTGGACATGAGCATTTAAACAGGAATTTGTGAAATTGCTTTGGAGCCCTTGATGGTAGATTCTGAGAAGCAGGTAATGGATGAAAAGTTTGTGGCTGGGGCAAAGTTGTTTTCATTTTTTCTGTTTTTTTAATCTCTCTAGTAAGAATAAAGCAAAGCTAATGAGTATAATTATGCCAGTGACCCCCTAAAAAAGCTGCGGTAGCTCAGGTTTAACTCTTTTACCCTTCCTCTTACTTTTTGTCATAAGATACTGAAATTAGAAAGTGGGGTTTCCTGAAAAAATTTCAAGTCAAGTGACAGAGGGCTGAGGAGGATCCTTCATTCGTTCCAGGTGGCTCTTTCAGAGCACCGTCACCTGGCTCTGGCTGTAGCGATGATGTTGGCCGCTCGCAGGTGCTGCACCAAGCTCCCCAGCGAGAACCGGCTGGTGCGGAGGTGGGGCCAGACAGGTGCCTCCATGCAGGGCCGCGTTAGCAGCCCGTCAGGGGAAGTTCTTACCGAGCATGTCTGTGCGGCAGCTGTGCCAGCCTAGGGTATGGAAGTAGGTGTCATCGAGATTATCGCTCCTAAGAGCACTTGGACCACTTAAACTGCATCCTCTCTGCAGGCTCGAGCTCTGCTGTGAGGCAGATGAGAGTGGCTTGCAAGATATACCTGTAATGACCAAAAATTTGGCTGTGACTGAGAAGATGCTGTCTAATAAACATTTAAGGTAAGATACAGGGCGTCGTCGTGGTTTCTAGCACTGCAGCCGGGCAGTTGGCAGGCATCGTAACGTTGTGGTCTGAATGAACAGCTGAATAGCAAGAACACTTGAATGTGATTTTACAAAACTGTTGAGTTGATTTCTTTAATTGATTTAAAGATGTGAGTGCTGAATATCTTGGAAATTTAGGTCCTTCATGTTCAGGCGGTTCTTAAGTACATTGTCTTTGTTTAAAGTACTTCTTATACTACTTCATAAACATCAGAGAGACCTGTTAGCAGCACCTGAATACAGTGGAATAATTAAGCAGTTGTCCTTCTTTCTCTTTGAACAGATAAATCGAGCATAGCTGAGTATGCGGTAGTCTAGACTGAGCAGACTGGTTTGAGGTGGAGTCCAAAGATGTTTTCTCCAAATAATAAGTATAAGTAGTCCTGAGCTGACTCTTGCTGACAGTGCATCTCTCTTGGTTTAACAGCATAAAATCAATTCAGCCTGGCACAGCAGGCTCGATATCTCCAGACCGATTGAGACTGGTGTGTACAGTGCTGTGTGCCATGGGCACATTAATCAGAGGGTGGATTACTGCTTTAGAAATTCTGACCTTCTTGTAAGTCCTCAGGAGCCCAGTTATTGCTCACAAACAAGAGAGGCAGAGGTAGGAGCACTGTAAACATGCAAAAATACAGGTGCATGGTTGGGGAGCAATGAAACCCTGTGAAATGGTAGATGGGAAAGGAGCAGGCAGGACGTACCACCAGGGAAGCAAAATGGCAGAAATTCATCTAGTTTGCTCTGAGAATAAACAGGATTATAAAATGTGGAGAGTAATGGAAGAAATGGTATTGGAAGGTTTCCAGGCTGTATGGGTAACACTACTATTTACAGCATTTCCTCAGAGGGCATCATGGTAGAGTGGTTAGGTCACAGCTGCAGCCATCAGAGGGGCCTTATTTCTTAAATACAAAGTTTATATAGCTGGTTAGCTGTGTGGCCTTTGTTTATTGCTGTTGTTATTAGCCACGTTGTTTGTTATTCGCTTATCCTAGGCAAATCAGTTACTCCTCAGTTGTCTGTTTCTTCTTCTGCAATATACCATAGTATTTGTTTATTTCTGTAGAGTGTCTGAAAAGAACCTATGGAGAAGTATGGAATATGTTTGAAACAGTTTTATTTCCTTTATTGTAGAAATCCCATAAGCACCAAGAAGCGAGGAGGCATAGCGCTATGGCACGCTCTTTCTGAATTCCAGGCGGTGCTCTCCTTACGCGTTACCGAGGTGCATGGGATGGGGATCGCTCTTACGCTTTGGTACTTGCAGCTAACGAGCAGGAAACATCAGCATGTAACCACGTAGTTAGTGGCGAGGTGCTATTCAAAAAGAGCTTGGTAATGCAGACAGATGGAGAAGAACTGGGTTCTCTCCACTGCCAACTGTTTTCTTACTCAAAAAAAAAAATCCAAAGTAGAGGAGAGGCTTAAGGAGCTCAGACTTCTCGGGCTGTTCAGAGATGGTGACAGTTCAGGGCTCATCTTGGCTAGATAACAAATGCTTCCCTGTACATCTGTTTTGGTATTCGGATGTGTTGCCAAAACACATTCCTACAGGTGATGTACTTGGGAAACCACATGTCAAGAGGCATCTTCCAGTGGCGTTCAGCAGACGTAGAAGCTTCTACATAGCGCGTGACCAGGCTTTCGGTACTGGGCCAATTTCTTTCTTGTATGCCCATGGATTGATTAACAGCAATGTATTGCACAGCGAAGGGCTTTGACAGGTGATAGAATTAGCAATTGCTCTTGGACTTCTTTTACTTTTTCTGGCAGGATTCCTGAAGTGCGCAGCTGACCTAGGCTAAAGGTATGTGTTCAAGCATAACTTAAAAACATCTCTGCAGCATCCCTCAGAGTTATACTGTATGTTCATAGGCTGCAAAAGATAGAGGGCATTGCGTGCAGCTTTCTGCTACTGGTACAATGTCTTGAAAGAGAAGAATGCTTCTGAGATACTCTAGCTAGTCTGGTAAGAGCTATGCTAAGGTTCGCTCACCTGCAAGTTGCTATTAATGCTGAACATCAGTGCAGAAAAAATAATTGAACTGGATTGTCTAAAGAGCTTCTTATTTGTATTTGGTTACCTAATATGAAATTCATGTTTGCACATGTCCATGCTCACAGTTAGGAACTTCTTAAGAAATAAAAGTGCCTGTTGTTAGGAAACTTCGGTTTCTTTAGCTTTTGTTAGAATCACAATGTATGGTTACTTCTTCTGTACCTCTTAAAAGAAACAAAGGTTCAGATGGAGAGATTCAGAGAGATGGGTGGATTTCAGTTATCAAAAAACACTGGTTTAGCTCATCAACATATTAATCTCATTTTTAGCATTGTTAGCAGCAGCGACCGTAATTTCAGCTTTTGGGCGTTTTTTGGTTCCACTTTTTTATTTAAATGTGATAGACCATTCTGTTGGCCAATCAAATGGAAAGTCTCCTCTCTGTTTGAAGGAAGTATCTGAAAATGAACCAGGTTTCATTGATGGGAGCCTCTTCTCTCTGAAGAGGCAAGAGACATAGGCGGGCAGGGATGCCTGTCTGGCACCTGACTTGGAAACCCAGAAGACAGTGGTTTTTAGGTTTTTGAAAAATTTTCAACTCATTAGAAGATATATCAGCCCAGCACTGAAATCTGCCACGATCTAGTCCTGTTCAAAAAAAAAAAAAAAAAAAGCCTTTTCTACAGTTTTGTATTTGCTGTAGGTCTTTAACTGCCTGGCACAAACATTTTGTAGGCCTTGAGATTTGATGTTTTCTGCTCTTGAGGTGCACAATTAATTGTGAATAGTCGTCTTTTGTGCTTCCACGTAGCATAAGACAATAAATTAGGGCAAGGAGGAAGAAAAGCATAAAACAGAGACTCCACAAAAGCTTGAGGCCAGAGCCCTAGTCGTTTAAACAAGGAAATAAACATCTTTTGTGTGTCAGACTTGTGAATTTCTGTAATGAAGCTGAAGTGTAGTATTAAGGGGAAGGAATGGGGATTTTAGGTTTTGGAAGGTGCAGCAGACATCAAGGTTCAAATTTGGCCCCTCCTTACTAGGCAACGTTTATTTTTCAGCACTTCTGTCTAATTAATATAAGGCCTGCTCAGGCACAGCAGCCCTCATTGGACATGTCACTCGTTAATCATGCGACCCTCCTAGCCTTGGGTAATGACCTTGAAAGAATATATCAGCCCATGATGGCGGGAGTGAGGAATTAAATTGTTTCTCTGAGTGCTTATGGTCATTGCTGACAATTTATATGACACAGCTGCCCTGCGCCGTCCGCGCTGGCCATTGTGCGGTAATCATTTTCCCAGCCAGGAACGGATTGCAGGGCAGACAGCAAGTTGCCCAAGCTGTCTCCTGTCTTGGGTTTATTTGGGTTTTGCTCCTTTGTTTGAGGAGGGCCGTGCAACCTGGAGAACACCGCCGAGGTTGCTGAGATTGAAGGTTCGGGGTAGCGCGTTTGTTGAGCGTTGTTCTCCAGGTATATTCAATTTTTCCATAATGTTGGAAATGAAGTTAGTTTGATCACTGTAAGTGTTTTCAAAACGGACGAGGCCGAGGAGGGCACCTAAGTCACAAATCAAGGTCCCTTTCAGGAGAGGCTTTCATGAGGTTTGGAAGATCTGCCAGACTCGTAGGACAGTTTGAATAGGAATTATATTTATGTAAAATTCAGATACAAACGTATTAATCATTTAAATGTGTATGTACACAAAATTAGAAAGGACCTTTAATTATCATAAGAAACCACATGATACTTTGTATGCATTCATGAAAATGAAGAATTAAATTTTAAGATACCGTCACGTAAGAAGGCTTATAGATAAATATCTGTATTTTCGTAGTTTCATATTTTCTGAAGTGTTAAATGTACTTGGGAAGATACGTATTATTTGCACATAAAGACTAAATGGCATTCTTAGTTGTTGTATATTGGTATCTGCTTTTAGACTGATGAAATAATTTGTTACAGTTATTCAATCATATTATTTATAGAAAACATGTAGCTGAGGATCTAAACATCAGATTGTTCTGCTATTGCCATATGGACTGCTTTTATCTAAATATAAACAGTTGACAATTATCACTAGAACTATTGGCTAAAATCACAAAATAGACCAAGAACAAATAACAATCTCATTCTTCATTAACATCTTAAAAATGAAATAGATGTACTTGTTTATGCCTTCACTAGATTTGGCTCTGTTTTTACAGAACTGTAAATGAACCAGAACATTTGCTTTGTATTATCTAAAAAATATTTTATACACATATTTGTATTCATGATCTCAGTCTGCTTTATTTTGGGAATCCTGGTATGAGATTATGTATGACTGGGTGTCTGCGTGCGTTAAGTGTGGCTGCGTGGGATAACAACAGTATATGCACGTAAGATGGGGCCTTTGCCTCTCTGCTGTACTCGTCATTTTGTTGTGCTGCGACTTAGGCGCTTCGTGTCTGTGTGCTAAAGGGTGTAGAGATGTCACAGTGGGTTTAGTGACATTCACAGGTATTTTTTTTGTGTGAATCAGGGCAATTATTTAAATGAGTGTGTGGATTTCTGTCCGTGAGAGTCCCTCATATGCTCTGGTACAGAAAGCGTGTGCTTCTTTATATCAGTCTTTGTTCCATTCCGGAGAGATTGTTTCTCCATGCTCCAAATGGTAGATAACGTTTTCATTGCTCTTCTCGGTTTTAACTGTGTGCATTTTGTTTTCTTTATGCAGTATCTTTTTCTTCTCTGTATAGTACTGAAGAGGACAAATGAGAACGTTTCATTTACACTGCTGCTTAAATTCTGCTCTTCTGTCAGAGACCTTCGTGTTTCTTTCCCCCCCCCCCTTAATTTGTTGACGTACTCGAAAACATTGGTAGATTGGAGATGCACAATTCTGCTGTTACAGAAGCTGATTTGTCCTGCTGTGTCAGACTTACCCAAATGTTTCGTCATTCTGGCGTAATCATTACTTGAGCTGGTTTACTAGATACCATGTATATTGCTCTGTAAGAAGCTAGTATAAAACATATTATTTTTATCTAGGTATTAATTGCTTCAGTCTTAAATTCCTTCAAAATGCTTGGCTTTTTCATCATGTCTAGTAACTTATTATTTCTTTATTTTTATATTTCTTCCAACACCTTCGCTTTAGCACCTCAGTATGTGGCAGATCAAAAGTAAGGGACTTGGTAGTTGTCACCTCAGGATTCTGTGTATTTAGAATACTTGAGGGAAAATTATTATGCAAGTCAGCAATGGCTACATAAAACTCATCTGTAAAGGATAAAAATGAGCAACAAAACAAAAGTGTATGTGTTGATCACGAGAAAATACTCTCCCCTTTGTATGGGAGCCTCCATTTTAATAGGTGATCAAAGCAGAGAGTGGGAGGGTTTGGATTCCCGTTATACTTATGTCACTGACTTATTAAATGGAAGGGGACAAATTAGTTTGCGCTGTTGTTCCCATTTCTGGTTTTGACCATGGATTTAAAAAAATCAGGAAAGATTAATATCAATGTTGTAATTATTACTAATACATTTTTGTATCAGTAGTATTTTTCCCTTTCTGAAATTTTAAAACATCCTGTACAAATCTGTTGTCGCAAGTAAAGATAGTTAATATGTATACAGATGAGAAGTCAGGAGACAGTGCTAGGGTTGTACATGTGGTCTTACTCAGCTGTTTATTTTGCATTATGGTACGCTCTTTAATTATATGGTCATGTTCTTTTTTCAACTCAGTAAAATAATGTTCTCCATCACCTAAGATAATGGAATATTTTTCAGTGCAAGCATAGCATGTAATTGTCAGGTAAACAGGGTCCATAGCAAATTTACAGGAAAGCAGAGGACTGCAGATTACGTATACAGAATTTACAAAAAAAAAAAAATTCTGACGTATAGATTAAGACTTCAGTTACATTTCCTCTGAGCGCTACTTCCAGCTTTTACTGATTCGGGTAACGAGGTGACCGTGGGGTTGGTGGGAAGCGTTTCTCCCTCCCGCGGGAGGCACCGATGGTGGTCCTGGTTCAGCGCCGAGGGGGGTCGGTGCGGCCTGATGCAGAAAGTCACAGGTCTGTGGCGTTACGGCAGCTCCGAACCCGAGAAGCAGTTTGTGGGCTTGAGTTCTCGGAAGATCGACTGGAATCTCAGCTCATTCCCATTTGCAGTGTTTCTGTTCTCCTTTGTCTTCCGTTGCCCGATCCTTTGCTGGCTGGGAGATGGTCCTTTAGTTCCTTACAGGACGAGAGCCCTAAATACCCCCTCAACCCAGCCATCCAGCAAGATGTTCAGTTCCTTATTTAAATTTTTTTAATCATTTGAAGAGAAAGCAAGCACACTGCAGGCTCCATTCCCAACGCTGCGCTCTCCACAGTGACGTCAGCCTTCTCCGTGTGGCAAGGATATTTTAAATTTGTTTATCTTGATGATATCAGGTGGTTTGGTTGCTGGCACTCCACATTAGCGTGGCAGAGCAGCGAATATATACATATATATTTATATTTAGCATTTTTTTCTGGTATGTTCAGCTGAAAAGGCTTGGCTTGATTAATATTTTCCGCTGTCCGGTAACCATGGCAATGGGGTCAGCAGATATAATACTTAATTTAATCTTCCAACTGCCTCAGTGTGCATCACCAGTGTCCCGAATAATAGAAAGCCTTTTGCTTCTCTCTTTCTCTCTCTCTCCCTCCCTTCCTCCCTCTCTTTCTCCCTCTTGTTCTCTTGCTTCATATATTATTATCTTTGCCAGTGGCTCCCTCATATGACCCAAAAAGAATAAACTGAAGGTTTTTTCATTCAATGTATGTAGCTTAAAAAAATAAAGATCCTGCCCAAGCCTCCCCACCCAGGCAGATCCCCCCAGCACTCCACCAGCTGGTCCGGCCCCCTCCCCAGCACTGCTCCCGCAGCCAATCTCCACCGCACGACAGGGGACGTGGGAAGATCCCGAGCGCCCGGAGCAGCACCGCCACGGGAGCAAGCGCTCTCCAGCCAAATGAGCCCAGGCGGATCTTCCTGCCCGCCGCAACCCCCCGGGGATTGGCTAACAGACTGGATGGCCTGTTTGCTCTCCAGGTGGGTTAAGTACGCTGCTTTGTCTTCGTTTGGCCCACTTCCCCTGTTTGTTTATCTTTGCGCTGTCTTTCTGCTCGAGGAAAATTTTTTTTTCCTTTTCCATTAAAGCTGCCTTTTTTTCCACAATGAACACATTCACTTTTGGGTTGGTTCTGGGGAAGGAGAACACCTGTATATGTGCTCTCAGACAGGCTTTGTCGTAGTAAAAAACAGCCAAAAAGGAGAGCATTTTCTTACCGAAAGATTTACTGTGAATTCTATGGTTCAGGTCAGTCTGGTGCTCTGCTCTTCCCGTCCGCCACACCATCCACATCTTTAGTGAAAAGAGAGGAATATTATCTGGGATTAGAGAGAGATTACTCCAAAGACAGAAAAGGCTATCAAGGGAGGAAGGGACCCTTGCAATTTAGTCATTAGGAATCCATAACCAAAATTCTTCCATTTTTTTGTTTGTCAGTTTATATTTTAACCCATCCTTGAATTTAATTGAAGCATATTTGTGGTTTTTACTGTCTGGTGTTCAGGGAACAGGATAGTTTGACTGCAGAATGGGTAAATGAGTGAATTTATTTTTCCTTTTTCCAAGTTTGGGAGAGAGTTTGTGTATGTGTTAATTGCCTTCAACGTGATTTCTTCAGACTTAAGGCAGAAGGCCGGGGAGGCCACTGAGGTCTCAGCAGTCTCAGTTCTTACTCTGATCTTGCTCACTGCAGTTTGGCAAAGAATATCAGACATGTTGTTCTGGCTCGGTTCTTACCCCGGGGTTGAGCGCTGCCTGGAAGGGCTCACGCTTTGAAAGAACTGAAGCCCGTCAGCCCAGGGCCAAGCCACTCATTTGTCAAAATACTTGGTCCCAGGCAATAATTACTGAGAGGACATTAAATTCCCTTCCAGCTTCTGAAGCATGCCCATCAGTTCTCTTTAAGCACAGTATCATGGCCACAGTAAAAGCGCACTGGTGTAAGCAGATGTAAAGCTGTCAGTAACAAACCCCCCCAGATTTCACTAAGAAATGGCCCGGGCTGATGCAGTTGCCCGTGTCCGTACAAGCAGAACTGCTCAGTCCGCTCCCGTGTTTCTCTAAGGTCCTAAATGTTCTTTTTATTGGGTAGCGCCTTTCCTTTGATTTCTGTGTACGGCTTTTTTTGTTATTCCTCTTCAGCATAGTCTTCTTCGGTCCTTTCATCTCCTGAAATAAATCTCGTCCATGTTTCTGCAAGGGAAGAAGGCCTGAGTTAGGAAATCTGACACACGGTTCTGCGCTGGGGAGCGGGCTCGTGCGAGGCACCCGTCAGACTAACGTCCTCCGCTCTGCGGGGCAGTCCTGCTCTCCAGGGACTCCGCCGCAGGCACGTCGAGGCTGCTGGGTGTATCGGTGTCTACGTTAGCACAGGTTTGGCCATTGTATTCACAAACGTGTGCATTTGTGATTGCAGTTGTGAGCAAGTACTTAAAACTGCATTTGTCTGTACTTGGAACTACGCACATTTTCCAGAATTCAGAGCTGGAAACCTGGGAAGCATTTGGAGCCATGCACTTGGAGTGCAATATTTGCCAATATTTCTTATGATTCATTAATAAAATTAAATAGATTTCCATTCTGTGGTTGAATCCTAAAGGAAACCATCTTGTAGGTAAAACACACAAAACAGTGCATTTGTGTATGCTTATTGTGCATCTTAAATACTGCTACAAGGTGAGATACAGAATGATGAATGTCATTAAGTCCTTAAAAGTTTGGTTGTTCCCTAAAACTGTATAGGTTGTCTGTTTTCTGGCAGTGTAATACAAGGAAAAGAACCTAGGAAATTAATTTACTCAGCAACAAATAACTACTGATGGAAAGCTCAGAGTTTTTGGTCATAGGTGTTCCCCTCTGAAACCTTGTCTGAGTGGTTGTGCTATCCCTGCAGTTCTGTTTGATGGCTTCAAGGTTGGTGAGCTTTTGGGGCAGGTAAAGACAGCAGTCTATGAAAACGTGGACCCCAGGCACGTTGTTCAGGAGGAATGGGTTAGTGTCCTGCTCTTTGAGAGGACGGTCCTTCCCGTTAGACCAAGCGCAAGAGGAGCAGGCATGCTTCTTTCACAGCAACTCATCAGAGCGAACCTAGGTTTTATTTCAGATGTCTTTAATGTTTCTGTTTAAGTTTGAAAGCTCTTTGAGATTTTTACTCAGAATTTGACTCTTGGTCTGAGGTGTTCTCAATAAATACTGTGAAGCTTTTAGTAGAATTCTTTTAATAGATCCTACTCTTTTTAATTTAGATGACTTCTCTGATTGTCAGTGTCATTCCCACTGTTGTTGTGATTATTGACTGATAACTATAAATGTCAGGCACTTAGAAGGCATCAAAGGGAGAGAGAGAACCGGCTTTAAGTTAGTAAATTGTTTCATAATGATGGACTCTGATGCAATACATATATATTAATATTTGCAGTAACTGCATCTGTATTTCCTCTGTTCGTACAGATCCAGAATATCCCATATATCCCACTTTTGCTCCCATTTTTATCCATTTTAAAGCTACATATTTGTGTCATTAGCACAAACTCAGATGCCTACTTAGTCTTCATGAAGATGAAAATTATTGAAATGGACCTGTAGATTTGATTTTGCATAATTTGAATATTATAGTTCCGTGACTTTCTTTTTTAAAATTAATGCGTATTTAAAGTTTTTTTTTATAAAGTAGCTTTTTGGCCCATAAATCTATTCCATAACCTACCATAAGTCCAACTCAGAGAGAGAAGAATTAAAATTGATTAAGAAATGCTTCTAAAACAGCTTTTTCTTTCTTTTTTTTTCTTTTTTTCCCCCCCCCCCCCCTCTGCTTGCAAGAAGTTCTCAGTGTTATGGTCTTATTTCTCAGGGACATCAGTAATGCAGTGAAAATACTGCATCCATTGGTAAGACAGACCATGTCTGTTTACTGGTCAGAAATCCAGCTCTCAGCCACTATAATAGAGTTATCAAATCTCTATTAAATCTCACTGATCTCACTAGTGTGAAACTGAGTTTGTCTGTCCTGCACCCTAAACAAGCTTGAATGTTAAATGCAGTTTACTACGTGTCCTTGCATCTAACCACATGGATATCGCTACCACATACACTGTAAGGGTATAAATGTAATCCTTCTCTCTCTCCCTTTTCATATTTATGCCATAACAATAGGAAATTACATGCAGTAATTCCCAAAAACATAGAAGAAAAATATGGGAAATAAATGAACATTTTCAGACTTTTGAGAGTGCCTGCCAGTCATTCACTGCCTGATCTAAAGAAAGCAACGAAAAAGAATGTGAAAGTGAAAGCTAACCCAAAAAGCACTAACAACCATACCGTCCGTGTATTACTGTACCTGTAAAAACTATTGGTAGTTAAAAAAAAAAAAAAAAAAAAAAATTACAAGCAAATATTCACAGCCTCCTCCTGAATAAACATCTCTTTCCTTCTCTTCCCTTTCTCATCTTTCATCTTTCTTTACAGTATGGTCTTAGTAAGTCTGAATTCATCTCCCGCTGAAACCAATGGGAGTTTCAGGAAAATCTGGGTCAGTGAAGTATTTATGGCATACCTGAAGAGTCCTAAGCCCGCCTGCCTTTCAGTACAAATAGGATGATTGGAATTGGAGTTCTTTTTTATTTTTGAGCTAATCTGATAGCCTCAAACTTGCAAGTGAGTCTTGGAGGAGGAGGGGAGAGACCACCTCTCCTCTCCAGTGAAGCCCCGTCGATGTTGCTGGGGCTCCTCGTGGTCAGGAGGGCTTGCTCCGCTCAGCCGGGCTTGTGCGGCTGGGTTCCAGTGTTGCTCCCGATAAACTTTGAAGCAGCAGCTAAACTTTACTGGAAGGTGGTGTTTACTGTGTCTTTATGATACTTACTATATTGATGCTTTAAAATTAAAAATTCAAATTAGAAATAAAAGAAAAATTTGTCTTCCTATTTCAGGCAAATTATTTGAATAAATAAATAAATAATCTTTCTAGACCTTCTGTATCCCACAAATTAGCTTATCCTCTTTCTACCGGCAATTGTTGGGCCAGAGTGCTCTGTTAGTAAAAGAAAATGAAATAGCAGTCTGAAAATCCCTTCAGCAAGGTTGCTGAAGCTGTCTTTACCTTCTGTGGAAGAACTGAGGTTGAAGGAGGCAAGAGATGTGAAAGAGTTGGAAAAGTTTTCTTTGTTGTAGTTTGGTAACTCAGTTTCTCAATTTTTTTTCTTTTAAGTCTTAGATGAGATGGAAAAGGGGCTGAAAAAGCTAAGCATCTTCATTACAGAGCTCGAGCAGACATGGCATTTGCTGCATATTCCAAGTGACTGTGCAGTCCGGCTTCCGATGGAATAAATGCCCTTGAGTCGGAGGGCGAGGAATTAAATATCTAGAGAACAAATGGGCATGTAGGGTTTGTGCTCCAAATTTTATACCCTTTGGCTGCTGGGTGCTGAACTGTATTTAACAGAAAAAAACAGCTGTGGACATCTCCAGCAAGGAGAAGTAACTCTCTTACTTGGCAGTAAGACACAGGATTTCATTGTAGAGTCTTAGAAAATGGGATTGAAGGGGACCTTGAGGGAGAGATCACTTATTCCATCTTTTTGCCTGAGATAGGATCTCCTCTATCTGAGCCATTGCTAAGCGTGTGTGTGTATGTGTGTGTGTATAGATATATATATAGCACTTTATTATAATAAATAGCAACAAATTATGCAAAGTTGAAGTTTGCTGCAAGTTTACAGGTTTTAAACTTAGTAGATTTACCATTTGCTAAGTCATTTAAATCAGCACAGGGCCAGTGTAGGGAAGGAGCGGATTTTTTACGCTCCCTTTGAACCGGAACACAGAAAGTGACTTGCTCGACGGCACTGCGGAAGTCTGTGGACTTCCCGTCTTTTCCCTGGGCGGTGTCTGGGCAGGGCTGAGTCACTCTTTCTGGACACTTCACCATCGCAGATAAGATTAGAAGGCCACAGCTCGTGCTCTGCAGAGGCAGTTCCTGGGGGATGCTCCCGCCGCACAGGCCCTTCCAGTCTGTCCCCGGCCACCTTGGGAGCCCTGCTGGTGATCCGTGAAGGTCTCTGGAAGGCTTGGCTGTGCTGGCGGCAGGCCAGACAGCAGTGACACCCTGCTTTACATCTGAGAACTGGAACGACGATCTTCCTTATTCTTACTGGATGTGATTGTGGTCTTAAATCAAAAGAATAGACTATACGCTGCAACACATGTGTATGTGCATGGCCTACATGCATGTTTTTGAACCTCGTCTTGAATTTGGTGCAGTGAATTACTTGGTTTTATATTGGTTAACTTTAGGTCCTTAAATGTGGTGCGATCTCTGGCCAGTTCCCTCACTTCTGTACTTTCCATTTGAAGGACACTCAGGAAGGCGTTAGGAGGGAATCTGACTTCCCTTCCCTTCCCTTCCGGATCCAGCCCTGCTGGGCTGAGGGTGATGCAGGTGGGTGCTGCAGGTTCGTGCTGCTCTCCTCCGCAGGCAGAAACAGCCAGTTATACCAGTTAATACAGTCAACAACAACTGAGTGAGAAGTCTAGAGGAATGGCGCGTTTATTTTCTGGTTGGGGGCGGGTGGAGGCTGTGGCTGCAGATCCCTCGCGCGCGCGTGTCGGTAGCTTATGAATTCGGCACTGTACCTTTGTGGGAGTTTCGTCAGTCAGTGCAGCGTGCTCCCTGCGTGTAGTCTGCACGCTCTGAACTCATACTAGCTGCCTTTCTAGGTAGCATTGTATTTATGGATGTTTTCCATAAGTTTTATTCTAACTGCTTGCACTACTGACTTGGGGCGATGGCGATGAATAATTATAAAATGAACAATTAACAAATGATAACAAAAATATAAGAAAGAAAACATTCACAGCACTTTTAAAGATACAGTATTCAAAACCGCTTAATGTTTATCAATTGCGAATTTTATCTTCACTTAAGAAGAATTTCTGCCTCCGTTTGGCAACCTGCCGTTCAGGAACCTTTCTTAGAAGGCGACACGTTCCCGAATAACGCTTTGGTGTGGATATTCTCTGCCCTCTCTGTTCTGGTTCATTAAACCTTTGGAAACTTTCGCATCCAAGCACTAGGAACTTAATTCCATAGTTTTCTGAAGTAGCTGCTACTTGTTCCCAAAACAAGGCCTGGGAGTTTGTCCGATAGTAAGAGAGAAGCCAAATATTGAGTACATTTACAGAAATCTTCAGAAAATACATGTATTCCTGTGTTCTAGATCTCAGATGGTGATGTATCAAATCCAGTGAGGCCTAACAAGAATTTTAGTCCCTGACTTAACCGTTGGCTTGGCCCTGGATTTCAGAGAGCCCTTGTGCTCTGTGAGGGTGGGGGAATGGACCCGGCCTGGGCTGATGGGTGCAGACTGACCTGGCTCCTCTTTTGTCAAAGGGAGCACAAGACAATTTCTTCTCCCGCTTACTTTATTTTTATAAGCTGCTAATTCTGTTACAATGCTAAAAATACAGAGCTCTTCATAGACAGAGGTATTATATTTGCTCAGAGGGGTGTCACCTTAGAAGGAGAACAGAAAAATTACATAGGGGGAGGAGATCTAAAATTGCGGAATAGGACTAAAGAGCTGGATCTCATTTTCTCCGTGGTGCCTTAGACATACATGGAACCTTACAGAGAAATTAAATGTGGAAAGTTCTTAGACCGAGCACCCGATACGATTATAACATGTTCATTTGTAATGCGGTAGCGCTTAGTAAGATCAGCTCATTCTGCCACATCCTTTACAAACACAAACAAAAGGCTGGCATTCTCTATAGGACTAGGAAGAAAAATACTGAAGAAAGAAAAGGTATTATGGGAGAGGGAGAGATTAATCCAGTATTGTTTATTGCTTACATTTTCCTTTATCATTTCGTATTTTGAACCATGTCTCTGAGTGTGCAGCTTTTTCTTAACAGTAGCTAGTTCCTGATTTTTTCAATAACCATAGTAGTTTTGTTTCATATAACATCTTTATCTTTTTCTAATTTTTAGTTACACGTTACCCTAGTGTTTTCTCTGATTAAAAAAAATATGTATTTTTGACCTTTGCTTTTTTTTAGTTTGTGGCCTGTATATGCCATTTGAAGCCCTAGGTGTGAGCAAATGCAGGAGGAGCAGGGAATGGGAATGGTAACGATTGTAAAAATAGTTTTTTTCTTCTTAATGTGTGGATCTGAGTTACACCTCTTTTGTGCTAAGAGTGCGGGAGCAAAGTCAGGCAGGAAGGTAGGGGCAGCAAAATAGGGGTCTGCGTCTGAAGGCTCCCTGGAAGAAGTACGTCCGCAAGACGGAGATGAATAAGGAGAATGTGTCTGGGCAATGCCTGCCTGTTGTCTCCTGTGGGCTGCGTGTTTCTGTAAAGTATGGTCCTTTTAAAAGCAGCACTTCCTTTGTATCTGTATGCTGCTTTTTTCAGCCACATCTCCATTAGCTGAGAGAACCCTTGGAGGCAGCCCCTCCATCCTTCAGACATTTGCTTTACGTAAACCAGCTAGCAAACCGCTCTGTTAGTATTGATGTAGACATTACCACAAATCGCCACTTAGGGACCTGAAAGAATTGACTAACTGGTTTCAGATCCAATACACATAACTTGATCAGACGCAAACTTTAAGTACACTTGCAGGCGTGCCAACTGCACCTACAGGGGAAGTGACTCTTCTGCTGGCTATTTAAAGAGGCCCTGAGGGGAAACCACGAAAAAATAAAGATCTGGGGTTAAGACAGTTTCTACAGTGGTTTTAAGATAAAGAGTTAGTCTGAGTATGAAAAATTAAAACACTTGCGTTCTGTGTGAGCCTTCTTAATTTTTTTCCTACAAATTTGATAAAACTCTCGTTGATTCAGGTTTTTATCAGCCATTACAATGGCCACAAATTCCTGAAGTTGTTGCGATTCATATTGAGTTTAAAAGCCCTTTGCACTCTTCTGGCATTTGCAGTCACTTTAAAGACTCTTTACACTGCCAGCCTGGCGTAAAGAGACCTGGTATAAGTTAGGATCAGGCGTTCGATGTCGGAGCCCTTGGGAAACACGTGCTCGCTGCCTGGGAAGTCTGACCTGGGCAGCCACTGCTTACCCTGTTTGCACTGGCCGGCGGTCTGTGTGACGGCAGGATCAGCTGGATTTCTGTGTTAGCTGCCGTCTCTAAGCTGTCTGGAAAGAGGATGACGGGAAAGCCCAGGACTGGATGGGGATGAGCATTTAAAATCTTAGCTTTTGGAGGACTGAGGTCCAGCGCAGCTCAAGGTTTAGATGCATTGATGGTGCTGCAAGTGGTCTTTGGGGGAATTTGCACCTTTCCAGTGTGAACCAGGTCATCAAAATGAACTGCTTTATGGAGTCATTCCTGTTCTGACTTTCCCCAGCAACACTGTTGGAAACTAGCCTGATTTTCTGCCAGCCCATGTGACAGAAACTGGTCAGTAACCCCATTTTTTCCAGGTTCTGTGGTTCGGCTCTGTCCTGCCATACGTTTTGCCTCTGAGTCAGTGGTCTCAAATTTCTTGGATTCTTTAAAGCAGCTCCAATACATAGCCTGCTTCGTGATAAAGGAAATCGCTAGTTGTCCGTGTCCCCTGGTTCACTATATGGCAGTTTTGTCTTCACAGCAGAGCAGTGGGAAGCTGTCAGCGCTGTAGATACAAAAGTGGGTCTTGGCATTTTTGGTTTCTTTCTGCACAGGCACTAATCACTGGATCAAGCCCATAATGTTGTTATGTGTAGACTTTTTTCACCTTGAATGTGAAGTTTAATACTTGTTTTTCTGACGGACTGTTTGTTTGTGCAAAACCTAAATTTTACAAATGTTAGCCATAATTTCACTCACTTAATAATTAGTAAGCCATTAGCAGGCCCCCTCAAAGACCATTTCTGTTACTCAGAACAAGGCATACCCTACCCAAAAGAAAAATCTTACATATTATTTAGTTCCAATGCAAAAAGAACTCTTCCTTTTGTGAATTTTAGACCTAGCTGTTCTAGGAAATGACTGTGTGTGGTTTGAAAAGTTTGTTTTTCGTCTGTTCCACGTTGACATGGTATATGATTGCTTGGTGTACAAATACTATGTCCTTAAGTTTTGCTTTTTATTAGAATCAAAATTACAGCCGTAAAGCTTACTTCCAGATTACTGGATCCAGGAGATCTGCCAGTTCCCTGGTTCCGTGTGTGTATCACAACTTCATAGCAAGAGAAAAACAAGTTCAGCTCCAGCCAACTCTGTCTTCACATCCCAGTTTCTGTGGGCAGGCGGTTTGGGTGGATGGGTGCTGCCAGGAGCACGCTGCTTGGCAGGGGCCCGAGCTGGAGCATGCAAGCCTCGCTGGGGCACCTGGGTGCATATAAAGACATTCGGGATTCTAAAGTAAGATTTATACAGAGGTAACTACTTAAATCTCAAATGTGTCATTAAAATCACCAGTTAATCCTGTGGGCACTTAATTTACTGCCAGAAAAATTCTTCAGGTGCTCGAAATGTTGTTTTTCGTATTAAAAGTGTATTAATTGTGGTACTACCCCGTAATTCAGTATCTATTTCAGAAAAAGCCATGTCCGGGTCCACAGAGTAGATGTTCTTATTTGCATTCCAAAAGCCCTGATCCGGCAGGCAGATTCGGGACGGAGCTGCCACGTGCTCGCTGCCTTGCTCTGCGCACAGAAGGGAACAGATGTTGCCTCTCTTATCCACAGCGGAGAACAAAGGTGCTGGGAGCTGCGTCCTCTCTTTGCAGGCTGGAGCGCTACCTGAAGGGGTCCTTTCAGCCTGAAATGTTCATACCTTCATTCCGTTGCCCTAAAAGAGTGCTTTAAAACCAGGCTATAGGATGTTCTTGGGTAGGGATCCTTTTTGCCTTTTTTTCGGAAGTTGTAGTATTTAGCATAAACGTGAGTTAGAAGATACTCTTGGGAATTATGAGACTTCGATTTTTTTCCTGGCCATACAGATTTTTGTGTATGTAAAAATAAGACTGTTAAGTTGAAAGGAGAGAAGAGAGCATTCTCAGCTGTTCCTTTAATAAGAGAGAGACATGCCCTGAATCAGATGAAAAAGTTTTAATTCTGGGGAAGAGTTCAGTGTTAGAGCAGACAAAGACACTGCTTCACAACCTAGAGCCAGACCCTTAAGGCGTGATAAGGGGGAAACAAACTGTCACTGGCTACCTTTATAGTCATACCTGTGTACATTATACAGTATAGCTTTTGCACTGAGAAATATCATTTCCTGAAATTCAAATAAGTCTGGAAAATGCGGTGTGATTTGCTTGCCTTTATCTTTTGCTTAGTTTTATCCTATGAATGAGTATCTAGGAGTAACTCCTTGTTTTGGCCAGTCTGTCGGTCGGTCTCTAAAAGGCCTACGGTGCCATGGAAATCTCCCTTTACCAGCCACCCTACCTCACCTGTTTTTTCTTCTAAATTTTTCCATTGTGATGAATTTTTTGTTTTTCTCTCTCTGCTACTGTTTTAAATTATTTTGTTTTCTGTAGTATACATCAGAAATTTAATTCATTCTTTTCCTTCTTAGACCTGTACTAACTGTAATTGCTGGCCTTTCCTAAACTCTGATATTAAAAAAAGGTAGATAAAGTTTAAAACAGGACTCTGGCCTAAAATTAGCACCTGGGAAGAAATATTAATAAGTAAGCCTTTGTAGTTTGGACTGTTCTTCCCTTCTGAAGGCACCGTGCTCTAATTTTTGTACTGAACCAAAAGGAACCCAGGAAAGTAGAGCTTTAGTCTTAACTAGGAAATGTAATCTCAAAGTTTACAGGAAGCAATATAAGAGCAAATGAGACCATTTTCTGATTTTCATTGTCACTGTGATTTTCCAAAAACGTGGCCTTTGAAGGGGTTGGATGTACAGTATTCCCAGGACTGCGACTGGGGAGCTACCTAAGTTAATTAACTGTGATAGCACACGTGGGTCTGGTCCCAGCCCAATGTCTCTAGGTACTGCAAGATGACATGTGTGAACTCGGCCAGGAGAGTTCGTGGAGACCATGAACTATGTTCTTAAGGGGGACTTAAGGACAGAAACAGTTAAGGTTTTTGACGTTGGTTTATGGTTTCTCAGCCTAGACTTCTGCTCAAGAAGTTGGCAGTAGTGAATTTTTTAGTAGATGATGACAATCACGTGGTGGTCTGCATACTAGAACTTAGAAATACGAATGATCAAAGAAGGTGGAAGAGGGAAAGGCAAAATCTATCGTCAGTAGAAAATATAGCTGTTTGTGCAGCCAAGTTGGGTGATTCGTAGAACAAATCTGTTTTTATCTGCATGAATCAAAGTCAGGGAGAAAAAAACTTAACTCGTACTCTGTGTACTGTTTTGTCCTGTGCAAGTAAGTGTCTTGCATGGAGACTAGCTATGTCTCTTCCTTACTAATTCACACAGCTAAAGGCAGCGTAGAGCAGAGACCGCGTTGTCTGAGTACTGTGTCTGCTCCTAGGGCTTCTGCTCGGGGAATTTGGAATTGGTGTTGCTGTCCCATGTTTAGTATTCCCCAGAACTTAATACTGCTACGAAAAGCCCAAGAGGGTCCAGCAGGGCACTGAGAACTGTTTTCTTATTACTAAACAGAGAGGTATTAACAACACAATATAGAAATAAAAAAAAAAAAAAGAAAGAAAAGACAAGAAAAGAAAAGACGGCTGCCTGCTCTTTTCTTCTTGGTATTATTATTTGTGACAAAGCCTTTGGTCCATTTTTCTTCATAATTTGCAGGACTCCTAATGGGAACAGCACCTCCCAATTACCATGGTTGCCAAAGGCTAATTTGGTTACCCTCAGGATCCACAATAGAGAAACTGTGTCGGCCCTTTGTAGATATTTGCATACTATACATACCAGGAATGTAAAACAGCTGCCTCGGCCCTATTCCACTATCATGGCAATTATGGGTCATTAGCTTTTTCTTTTTTTCCCCCTTTCTCTCTCTTCTTTTCTTGTTCTCATCTTCTGAACTCTGCCAGGCAGCAGAAGCAGCTGATGTTTTTGCAGTGAGAGAAGCGGTAAGAAAGGAGGAACTGCCTTGTCTTATTTAAGAGTTAGGGGCTGACAAACGGCCGCTCAAGTGGTGTTAGCGCGGTTCTCTTTATGCCTTGATTACGTTCGTTCTTTTCATTTTGTCTTCTTGGCTTCCTCCCCGGAAGCGTTTGCATGCAGGGCGGCTGTGCGTGTGCGCGTGGTGTGCGTGTGCACGCTTTGTGCTGCCTCTTTGGGGTTACGGTTGGTGACTGTCCCTGATGGCAGCAGCAGAAGCCCCGGTCGGGAGCAGGAGCAGGAGCATGTGCTTCTGCTTGTCTGTTACGTTCCCATCAGACACTCCCTGTCAACACGTCGCTTCTCTGGGGAGACGCTCAAATACTTCTGAAACTTTTGCAGGCTCCCAGGGGCCCGGAAATTAAAGAAGGGGACAAAAGGGAACTCTATCTTAATTCGTTTGGTATTCAATTTGTTAAATGGCCAGAGGCTTTTAATAGTTTATCTCCCTTTTGTTCTGAACAACATTTACAGTCTGTGTGCAGTTTTCACGGAAGTGATGGTTTTGCATATACATTAATTTTTTTATGAACTGCTAATTTTATTGACAATAAGGATAGATTGAAAGACCCAAAGCTTTTGTGTTGTTTTGTTAAAGCAAATAAGTAAAGCACAAATGTAAATTACATCTCCAGGTTCACATTAGAGGTTTGCAAATAATACTGAGCTAATGGTTATTGCTAAGGAAAATAGCACTGGGATCAATATTCTATACAGTAGAACGCAATACCTCTCTCTCTTTTAATCACCTCATTGCAGAAATGGCATTGAAATTTGAAATCTCATTTTCTCCATTTGTACAAATTGAACATAAATCATTGTGAGTGAGGGGAGGTTTCGGGCAACTTCACTCTTTGCGGGATTGCATTACTAATTAGTGCTAGAGGGAACCAGGGAGATAGACCGGGCTCAACCGGACTCCGCAACTGAATGCAGATGGTTCTGTAAATAAAGAACCAGAGGGAAATAAAGGATAATTTTCATCATTCTCTGCATAAGGGCCTTCTGAGCACAGAAAACAGTTGTGATACTTGTTTCTTATTTCCACTAAAAATGGATAAATAATTAAGAACAAAATGCTAACGTCAGTTGTGGTGGTGGTGAGTGTGTACCTGGTGCTGTACAAAACACAAAATCAGTCTCTAGCAGTTTCCCAAGGCACTTGCTTTAAGGGGGAGTCTCGCTATATTTGAAGTGAAGTGCTGTATCCCATTCTGTGTTTGGGGAGGGGAGGGGAGCACCACTGTTCATAGCACTGCTTGTAGGATTAAGAGTGGGTCTAAAAACGTCGTCGTTCCTGCTGGTTAGATTAAAAAAACTGGTCACTCTTCTGCTACTCTAATTTGCATAAATAATGTTTATGTGAGAAATACTGTCAGAAAAATCTTTGCTACTGGTAACTTTAAAACCTCTTTTCGTGTGGGCAAGTGAGCTTCTCGGAAAGATGGCTGGCGGCGGGTGCTGTGCGTGTGCTCCCTCAGCAGCTCAGCTTACCCAGGATGATGCAGGACATCAGAAACGTTCAGATAAAGGTGGTAGCTATCGGGTAAGTGATACAGACCGGGAGATGTAACAGATTTGGATTAAAAGGGTTAGATAAACAGGGTTTTGTTTGTGTGTGTAGAGAGGATATTACTATGAGTGCTGTGGAAGGAGGAGTCTGAGCGGCTCGGAAAGGCTCACGCAGAGTGGGTGGGCTCCAAGCAGCACCCCCATGGATAAAGACTGTTTTAAATTATTCCCTATCAGTCCCAGAGATTTATCACTTCACCTATATTTTGCCATCATTTTCATGCTTTCTAAACCACTACAATAGGAGATAAATAGGTAACTTTATGGGAGAAACTGTTATAAAGCCGCATTATCTAAATTTGTTCTTGCCAATTTCTATAGCTGAAAGTGACGAAAATAAATAAAATACCCTTGAAAGTGAGGAACAAACAGGGAGCTGGCAGAGCTGCTAGCAGAGAGCTAACTCAAGTAATTTTAGAAGGTACGGAGCAGAAATCTCGGGATCAAACCAGATGTGGTGTTCAGGTCTGAAATATTCAGGAAAATGAAAAGTAGATAAAATTATTACAAATGTTAATTTCAAATCAACTCCAGACTCTATTTAAAAGGGGTACTTGGTCTCAAGGAAAGGTAAGAAAAATAATTAGAGAAGTGTGTTCCTCCATGACTGTCTGCTCTGTCAGGTTCCCGCAGAAGCTTCGCGCCTTTGCCGTTGGCCGGGGTGTCGGCAGTCGCTGCAGAACGCGCCTTCCTCACCGAAATCCAGTTCAGAGGAGGGGCAGTCTCTGCGTTGTTTTAACGGACAGACTGCCTCTAGCTAGTGTCTCCTGACACACACACCATCCTGTAAATGGCAGAAATCTTTGGGAGGCAAGATGTTACATAAAGGATGAAATAGCCTCTCTGCTTCATCCCTAACAGATGCCTGTGAGTGAATCATTTAAGTTCCAGAGCAGCTTACAGTACTCCTTTTCATATCTGACTTGCTCAGACATACGCATGGACCTAGCAGAATATACTGCATCACTTGCTCTTCTGCACGTCTCATGTAGCACATAGCAAGAGGTACTTGAAGACAGAGTGAAATGCCAGTAATATATATAGTCAGCTCTCCAGCCCTGTGTTTAACTAATACCATTTGCCTTCATCATGCTTGGTGCATTAAGAAAACATAAAAATATATATTTAAAGGAAAAGGTTGTACTTAAAATCTTAGCAAAACAGCCTCTAGAGAAAGCTTGAAAAGAAATCTGGGTTAAAAAAAAAAATCCTGCTAAGTATTTTGCATTGAGTTTAGGCAGCTATCAGCACTGGAAAAGTGGCCAAATGAGCTATTTACCAAGTAATTATGTAGAGACATATTTATTTATTATGTGATTTACCGAGAGGTTTGCAGTTGTGCGCACAGTACAGTTTCTGTTGAAAATACAAAAAATTGAAAGTTATGCTGACATATTAGCAGCAAGATGTTTTTGAGCAGAATCTGACTGATTTCCCAAGGATTGATTGTTGTGGGCAAAAGACTGATTGAACTGAGCTCTAGAGGTGAGAAGAACCGGTTTTGTTTAAGACCAGTTTGGAGAAATTTCTTCTCTTCCCAACCTCCCGATTCTTTAGACTGCTGTTATCAACAGGCTGCTGGTAAAAAGGTCTAGGTTGTTTCAGTTGTAGGAGGGAGAGAGTTCCCAGCTAACCAAAGGTGGTGCTCGGCTAGCTGATAGACGCTCAGAAGGTTGGTATTTTTCTTTGGAATTTGTTATTCATGCTGAACAATGTAAACTTTTAAAAATTATGTGAATGAATAAATAAGTACATGCGTAAACAAGTGATAAATAACTACAGGCTATGTACGTAGATGCTTAGCACGTATGTTTGCACACCCAGTGCAGACAATGCAGCAGTATCTCCTGATTCTGCAAAGTGGCGGAAGCAGTATTGCGAATTATCAGCTCGTCATCTCAATGGGATGTTTCTGGAACATAACAATAATAATTAAAGTGTCACTTTTTTACTTCCATTCCTGCTTATAGAACAGGCTTCCTTATGAAGATCTACTTAATCTTTTAGAAGTGTTGCATTTAGCTTCACTGGTGCTGGTGGATAGAGTTCATTGGGTGAGAAGGCTAGAAGAAACTACTGCATTTTCTAAAGAAGTCCCCAAAGTATGCAGAGGTTTATGAATCCCAGCTACCACATGCCTTGAATATTACATTGTCTCTTTTGTACAGATGAGAGTCATATAGATGAGTACTAAGTCATTATATAAGAGCTGGTATACTGATTTATAGTGTCATGATCTAATGACAGTGCAGTGTCGTTACCCTAAGTTGATTAGAAGGCTGCAAACTCTTGTAGCTACATAAGGCAATGTGCAGCTCGTGTGCAGCGACTGCGCTGCCTCCGGAAAGCTTCAGGCCCGCCGCGTGTGCGCGAGGCGGCTGTGGGTCTGGTGTTCAGGCAGCGCTTGCCTGCGGTACACGCGTTCCGCTGTCACCGTGCCGGTGAGGTGAGCGACCAGCTCCGAGGGTATTGCAGGTGTTGATAAAGTCTGTCTTGTCGTGCCCGGGGGTAGAGGCAGGATGGAGCACTAGTGCCGCAAAGCGGGACCTTTCTCCAAGGCGTGCTAGGAGCACACGTCCTGACTGGACAGGATTTCTCTCTGGAGCAATCGGAGCGAACAGTGCCCCGGGTAACAGCGCGTTTCCTCAGCATCCATCCCTAACAGTTTCCAAGCCAAAGAAGAGGGTATGTGCAGGAGGAGAAACAGGCTTAAGGTGGACAAAGATCCTTGCGTAATACTTGCCTTGTAGAAAAGGCACTCATGCGAGGTCATGGGCTCGGTGGTAGTTGGGTGTAAGATACAAATATGTTTTTGAGCCCCATCAGTTCCCTAATCTAGTGCACAGCGCAACTGCTGAAAGTGTTGAGGAACGGAGCAAGAGCAAGCCGTTCTGCAGCACGGGAGCAAAGAATACAGGAACACTTCGTGTGCCTTGCTCCCGAACACTACATGCTATAAAACCACACATGAAGATGTGTTTGATCAGCCTGTAATCCACATCATCTCACTTGCCCCCAGAAGAACTTCACATACGTGATGGAGAGGCATTTGCAAGCCTACAGAGCCCTGAAGGAGAGAATTATCGTATGAGTAATAATAAGCACTTAAATAGCACTTGACAACTTGATTGATATAAACATTAACAGATTAACTCCTACAGGACCCAGTGATGGATATGTGTTTCCCTGTCTTCAAACAGGAGAAACTGAGGTGTAGAGGTAGCTTAATTTACTTGCTGACCCACAGTGTTGCTGGCGAAGGCAGAATTAAACTGTAGACTTCTTAATGACCAATTAACAAAATTGTAATGCAAAAGAGCAATGTCCAATAGCAACCTCTCGGATCAGTGTGAGAGGACATCACGAAGCATCACACATTGTGTAACTTCAAGATCTCATTTCTAAATAGTAATTTTAGCCAAGAGCTCATCACTGTATATGGGAAATAGAATTATTTTTATCACTTCCTTTGTCTTACATTTATCCAGGCCTCTATTTCACTGACCACTGAGGGTGTGCAGATTCTCGCTCTAGAGATACCTATTTATATACATCGACATACAGTTTTAGCTGTGCTTGGAAATATGACTATCTCTACTTGTTGACACTCTCCTTTTTCCTATATGCATTAAATATGTCTATATTAGTACCTGAAGAAAACAAAATGAGCAAAATCTAGCTATTGCCTGCTACTCTTTTGATTGAAAAATTGTGTATGTTTATAGTTTAGATACTTGGTTTGTGCTAGGATGCAACAGAATAAAGGTGTTATTGATGAGTTTGAGGTGTCTGCAGTACTTAGGAGTAGCGAAGCCCTGAATGACTTATGTGGCTCATCCCAGACTAATGCCAATAAATCCTTTGTGCCACAGCACATCTCAGTATATTTTGTGTATGCTACATATTTTACAGGCAAACTATTTCTGAAAGATGTTAGAGACTTAAGAGATTATTTGTACCATTTTTCATGCACTTCTCATGTAAAGCCAGACTGCCATAGTTATCAGGAATCTAACTCTAAGCAAGCAAAGAAAAATTTAACAAATACGATTTTAGAAACCTTTATTTATCTAAAACGGTATTTCCGTATATAATAACGGGAAGATTTTAAGATCATATATTGTTCAGAGTGTTCTCCTCACTGGAAGGCTCTAAAATCTCAGAGTTCTTACTCTGTTCTTAGTGAGTCACGGAATATACTTGATCGTCAGTATCTTATCAGTGACTGAATGCTGTCACTGCTAAGCCTCAAAATTGTTCTTTGTGGATAAGAAATTTTACATTTGAAGAAAAATTCCCCTGACCATTTGATTAATAAATTACTCCTCCTTCAAACAACGAATGTCAGCTCTTCTCAGAGCAGAAGTTTGGGATGTTTGAAATAAACTGGTTAGAGAAAGATGGGAGTGCAGAGCTCGCTTCCTCTGTAGCCTGAACACGTGCGTACCAAATCCGTCCGAGGAGAAGCAGTAGTGTTCAGTCCTTAGCTGGTGACACAGAAAACATGCAGTTAGGTCTCAGCAGTTTTGGAAGGGAGAGTTATATATTAGTTGATGAGAGAAAATCTGAAATTTCTGGGATGCTAAACTTGCTTTTAGACTGCGTAGTTTGCAAAACATTGAACTTCAGATAGTTGACATTCTGATGCATAAAGAGAGATTTTTTTGATGTTATTTGGTTTATTTTCTTCAAGAATCTTGTATAGCTGAAAGGATGCAGCCTAATTTTGAAAGTTGCATCTGTTTTTGACTGCTTCCATTTTCCAGTGTCCAACTTTGTCTGTCTGTCCTGTACTCCCGTGTGCTCCCTCGGAGTTATGGGCGCTTAGCACTGCTCCGGGTGAGTCCCGGGATAACTCAAGTTGATCCTCCCGGAGCAGAGGTACTCAAAGCCAAAGTGCACTTCAGAACAAGGTAGCATGTACGAACTGGGCTTTGCAGAGTGAAGAGTTTGAAAAACAGCATCATTAAATACAGTTGTCTTCTAATAATTCCAGTAATATTTTAGACATTTTCTAAACATTTTTATCTGTATATAAATAGCACACAAGAAACAGATGTCAGTGCAGTATGATACGACAGCTCTGGTGCCAGTCGTGTGAAAGAGCAGAAAGCCGTGTCGTTGTCCTGACAGGTAAAGAATTATCTCAGTCACCCTGAACTCATTCTGGTTAAAACCCCCCACATTCGTACTATCATAGACTGTCTATATTCGTGTATTTTCATACATGTGCAGGGAGGGTGGGTAAGAAGGAGCAAGAAGACAGGAAAATAATTGAATTCCTTTGTGCTCTGTGGAACAGTTTGGGAATCAGCGGTGGCAAATGCTTGTGCTGTGTTGGTGGCACTTCTGGTTCAGAGAACCACACTAAAACTTAGTTGGGAGAAGCGGAGTTTCACTTCCCAAGTTAATGTGAATGAGGTTGCATTTCTTGTAATAGGAGTCTGCATCTTGCTGCAGCAGCTGAAATTTCCAGGTTCGTTTCCGCTGCGAGTGCTCGTGCGGGGCCGGGGCCTGGGCGCAGGGGTGGCCGCCGCTGCCGCCTCCGTAACCAGCGCGTGTGCGGCCTGGAGAGCGGTCCTGTCCCTGTGCTGTCAGCCAAACTCGTCCGAGTCCAGGGGGAAAGAGATGCACTTCAACCATTTTAAGTTTGACAAAGAGACTTTGTTGTTCCAAGTATTTAAAAAATGAATTTTACGACATGACCAAATAATTCTGTAGAACAAATATGATGAAGGCCTTTTTCCAGCTGTCGATTGAGTGATGCCGACAAGCAAGAAATACAGTTTTAAGCTGTTTCTCTTGGCCCTTTTGCGGGACGCAGCGCCAGCGTTCTCGTTTCTCCTCGCCGGTCCCAGCCGGGGCAGGTGGGTGCTGCCGCCGCGCTGCCCGGCCTGCTGCCGGCGGGCCGCTCCGCTCCACTCCGCTCCGCACCGCGTTCCTGGGAAGGGCCCAGGCTTGGGAAGGGCCCGAGTTGGCCTGCGGTCCCCCTTGGTGAGCTCGTGCCGAAGCACAGCTGTGACATTAACAGGAGACATTTGAAGCATAATAATAATTCTGCAGATCAAAGCAGCTCTTCTTCAGACAATTACAGTAAAATTGAAGCTCTCCTCCAAGAGAAGCGTGTGCCCTTGTTGTGGTTTTCCTTTTTTGCCCTCCTTTTCTTTCTTTCTTTCCTTCTTTTTTTTTTTATCCTTTATGAGCAAATTGCTTTTTCAGGGCTATAGAAAGAGCCGATTGGAAGCTGAAATCCTCCCTCTCTGCCCAGGGGTGGGATTCCCAGGGTTAGACATGTAACATCTGAAGGGTGATTTTTTTTTAAATTGATATCCAAGAATAAAAGAGAGAATAGTAGGAGAAGCTGATCAGGAATGAATAAAGTCTCCTTTTAAGCTGAAATAACCCCCCCCTCCCCAATTTTCCCTCCAGAAAAGCCGGACTGTAATTGCTTGCAATCACTCGGCACAAATTGTCTGTGCGTATTTGCTTTTTAATTTTGTATAATCTGGTCCATTTCGCTCTCTCTGCCTTTGAGCTTAACCTCTCTCTTTCTCTCCCTCTTTTTCTCTCTCTTGCATGCCTTCCCTTTCTCTCTCGCTTTAATTCTTCAATGCTGCTAAAAAAAAAAAAAAAAAAAATTACTAATTCACAATGATATTTGATGGCTTTTACTAAGGAAAGGCACTTAGAAAAAATAAGAGACTGAGTGGACATGGGCTACATCTGGTGAGATTTCATTGTTATTTTTGAAGTGTTTGTTTATTTATGTATTTATTTCAT
Organism: Dromaius novaehollandiae; assembly: GCF_036370855.1. Lineage (NCBI taxonomy): Eukaryota > Metazoa > Chordata > Aves > Casuariiformes > Dromaiidae > Dromaius > Dromaius novaehollandiae. Next base: position 24,750,959 of record NC_088110.1, read on the forward strand.
TTCTGTTTCTTCAGGATGCAGAAAGTTGCTTTAATAAAAATATAGGATGATTTCCCCCCCCCCCCCCCCCCCAATCAAATGGCCTGAGCGCAGGGGTCCTGTAGACCCTGTCCAAGGAAGGTCCATGTTAGGAAAACAGTGATATTTCTGTATCATACTGTGTATGAATTTCCCAGCATATGCTTAGGCTGGCCCTTTGTATCGAGGACGTGCCTTGTTTAAGACAAACATTAACGTCTTTCCCAGGTGAACCTAGTATTCGCTTTTACTGCTGTAAATGATTTACATTAGGTTGGTTTTTAGTTACTCCTGTTTTATGCAAATTTTGTAATTATTTCGTGTTTGAGACAGGGATGTTGTGTGCGTCTTCCGCGGCCTCTGCGTTAGGTGTGCCACGTGGAAAAGCAGCAGAAAGAACTGAAGTTAGCGCAATCCTAAGCGGTGCACGGAGGCACACCGATCAGGGACTGCCGCCTTGCAGAGGGTCCCTTACGCGCTTAGTAAGTAACGTTTTGGGATTCGGTGGTTAGAGTTTAAGGTCCTTACTCAGGATTTGCAGTCAGTTTTTCCTCAAGCAGATGCCTGTAGAATCCAGCGTCTCAAGATTTAGCCCAGTTTTTGAGTAGGAGCATATCTGATATTCTGGGGGAAAAAAATTATGTATTAGAAAATGGGAACAGAGGTTCTAGGAATCGGGAAGTATTGAGATAACGTCTGACAGAGAGAGAATGGTGTTTCATCATTAATACTCCGTTTAAAGATGGGTCCACATAGCTTCGGTGGCGCATCAGGAGTAGCTCGGAGATCAAAGGGATGAAGACTTCCACCACATTGCAACCTTTTAATTTTATTTTTTAAGCAGCTGATTGGCTTTGGCCACTTTTGCAGCTCTTCCTCCAGCCTCGAGGCAGCCTCCTTGCTCTGGTCCGTCACCGATGCTCCGGCCGTCTCCCTGCACGGGCCACGGCGCAGGCGCAGCTCTTCCTCCAGCTGCCCGCTGCCTGCTCGCGTGCTCCCCTTGCTGCCCCCAGTCTGCCTTTCCAAGGCGTAATGCAGGGTCCTGGCTTAGCATCCGTGCTCCTCTCAGCTCTGTGACTGAGGAGTCCAGAAGGGCTGAGGCGCTAGTGGGAATTCTTTAGGCGATATGTTGCAATTTTTTGTTTTGGCATCTTTGGCTCTGTATATGTGGGGGTTTTTTTCCCTCCAGTGTTTTTTGCTCATTCCGTCAATGCTCCCAGCTGTTGAAAAAACAAAACCAAACAAACAACAAGTGCTGTCTAAGTCTTACACATGAATATAGTATTTTGTGTTTTCTGATGACTTTGTTCTTGCTATTCTCAGGAGTAGTATATTCACCTTGCTCAGATTTTGGTGGTGTGTTGTTTTTTTGCTCTGTGATTACTAAAAATGGACTAAATTGTTTCATTTAGTTCAAAGGAAACCTTAAGGATTTGTTTTACGTTTAAATGAACTCTATTGGACAGTCCTAATCAGCGGCTGAGGTATTTTGTGAGCGAAGTCCCCTAGTCTTACGGAGCTTTTTGGGGACCTGACATATGTGTGACTGTTGTACTGTCACCAAAGGAGGGGATGTATCAAAAGCCATCCGAAATCACCACCTGGGGTTATTCTGCCAAGAGTTCTGCAGGTAAAAATTGAACTTCCTTTCGGGAATCATTCTGTGATGGGATGCTGCAGTAAGCTCAGGCTCTGATTTTTCTTGAGGTTTCTCCACAGGTACATAACTTATTCTTTTACTTCTGCTATATTTAAAGAAAAAGAAAAAGCTATGGCTACATAGAAAAAGCTGAAAGGTGTCTGGATTCCATTCTTCAAGCTGTAGAGGGACCAGGGAGACAGGCAAGCAGAGGCCTTTACTTTTAAAAAAAAAAAAAAAAAAAAAAAAAAAAAAAAAAAAAAAGAAGGGGGGGGGGGAGGACAGATTTACCCTAAAAACAAATAGTTTCTGATTCCCAGCAAACAAACCTTTAGGAAAAAACAGTGCAGTTTAAGAAGGAAAATCACATGTATATTTTTCTTGATGAATTTTAAAGGTTGTTTGGAACAGATTTATAATGCTTGTATTATTCAGCTTTTCATTTGAAATTCTAATGAGTCTTTTGAATGGACTGGTGCAGGCTAGGAAGTAAAGAGCATAAAATAGTTCCACTGACTTAGGATTTTTTGCTGGCTTTTCCATTGTCATCCCGTATCTTCGTTCCGTCACCAGACCGTTCTGGGAATGTCCTCAGCTGCCTGTTTGATAACACATTGGAATATAGAAAACTGTGAATTACAGACAACTTGATAGTTTATTCAGGTATGGGCTGTCTTCTGTAGGTAACAGCAAAGACAGCTTTAAATATGCAAGTCGTCTTCTCATTTTCTTCCCTTATCCCAGACATGAAGAGAAGTATTTTTCCTGTGACTGATGGCGTCTCTCTTAATGGTATAGCCTTATTCGTAGGCTTGCAAATTTAGCTAGAACTGGCTTATCGGATAAGAAGTTTAAGCAACACCTTGTATTTATTTTATAATTAATAGTGAATGTAACAAGATTTGTTGAAACACATTGTTTAAGAAGTTTGCAGAACTTGAATTTTTATTAGAGACTAACTCTATGTTTTTAAATAAGATTCTAAACCTTAGCAGGAAGAATAACATCTCTTAACTGTACCACAGGATTTCTGAGGCTGGAGAACCATAGTTCAAGTTGGTTAATGGTAAAGGTGTTATGTGGAGTTTAAACTGATGCTTATCCAGTCATCCAGTGAGATTTTTGATAGCTGTGAATGTTTGGACCTTTTTGTTCCCCTGGGCTGTCTCTTCTCAATAGATATTTCAGGGTCTTTCAACCAGTTAGGAAAGTTCATTATATTTTTAATACAATGTAAAAAAATTAAAATAGTGATTTGATATACAGGCATTGATGAAAGATGTATTTTTAAAGTAGTAAATTAAAATCTCATTAATATTTCAGTGAGAATATTTTGTGCTTATCTGTTTCATCTCTATTTTTGACCTATGGCTTGGAGTTCACAGCATGAAGGAGATGGTGAAATCTGTTCACCATAAAATGTTAATTATAAGTAAATTACAGCACAAACGTTCAATCAGCCACATTAATTCTACATAAAGTGAATTATTGTAGCAGAAAATTTTAAAATGTGACTGAATTTTATAATCTTCATCCTCCATTTTCTACCTTTGCTCTTATTGCTGTGCTGTTCTTCTCCAGCATGGCTGAGCTCTTTGTGCACTAATGGTAAGTGCTTTCTGCCTGGATTATGTTAAAAATGGAGGAGTACAATTGATCCATTTGTTTGCGGCCCACTAAATGTCTCTTAAATACGTAAAATTTCCTTTGCCCAGTGAGAAAATGTAATGCAATTTGAACGGTTCGAAGTGTGGACACCGCGCCTGCGAACGTGAAGGCGCGGAGGCCTGGCCTGGGGGGCTGCGGCCGGCAGCCCTGGGGCCCTCTGCCCGCCGAGCGCTGGGGGATTCGCCGCTAATCAGCGCAGCGTTACGCGCGTGCAGGTTTAGTCCTGAATTTCTTTTGCTGAGCAGAAGGTACAGCTTAATCCCTGTGTGCTTTAGAAATTTGGATGTCAGTGTTGCTGGCCTCTTGACTTCTGAGGAAAAAAGTTTCATTTTAATACCAAAATGATATATAATGTAACTTCCTTTGTAAATTCAAATGTTGTGTCTCGTTATAAAAGAATTTCTGCCGAGATGCATATTGGAAGAAGTGCTCGATGAGGTATCCAGGGGTCCTTCTGGTGACAGTCCTGAGAGATCATCGTTTTATCAGTGATCCCCCAAAAGAAAAATCTGTCCGAATAATTTTATTGTGGTGTTTTGGGTCCACATAGGGTAAAATATATTGGTCCACATAGGGTAAAATATGTGTACCAGGTGTTTCCTGTAACTTTGTGCAGTCTCTTGGAAAGAAAGAAAGAAAAAGTGAGTGCTTGTTGTGCAGGTGTTGAAAGTTTAGAGGCTCTGAATAGTGCTGTAATCCTCTTCTGTTCGTTAAAATGTTTTGTGAATCCGGTAAGTTAGGTATCATCGCAAATTCCCATCTTTGACTCTACAATGCCATAAAGTGTTTCCTAATACATTGGTTTTGAATTTGACTTTTTCCTAAACCCTCGTACAATGACAGACAAATTTTTTTGATATTGAAATTGTGGCATTTTACATGTCTACTGCTTTTGTTACTTTGGAGTAAGAGTCTTGAGTTCAAGGCCAAAGAAAAATTCTGCAGCGCGCTGTCTATTGCAGCAGTGCTAAAATGTGTGTCGTCTTTCACACGAATATGGAATGCTTTTATTCATTAGGAAGGGGTATCCTATTTGCCACTCTTAAATGGTTTGTAGACCAAAGACTTCCTAGTTTTTAGGTAACGCATCTACTCCTATCGTACATACAGATGAATCATTTGGGGTGCTAAACGATCTTTGCTGAAACAACTGCTGATTGATAGATTTCGAGATTCTCTGTTTTGACAACGTGGTACAATTTTAGTGTGATGTAATTCAAACATTCAATTTTCCATCTCAGTGAAATCAAAAAATGCTGCTGCAAGCTGGTCCATAATGCCTGTACATGGCTGCTGAGTACCTAAATGCTTTCTGAATCTGCCTGTAGTCAGGTTGTTTGAATTCTGAATTTGTTATTGATAGTAAAGCTGTATTTGTGCCTTGTTGTGAACAGATGCTTGGCTGCTCTTATATGGACTAGCTCTCCACACTAAGGGAATTTAGGGACTTGTCTTCTTATATTAACTGTTCCACTGAAATCCGTGAATATGCTTTCCAAAAGCTATTGCACTCTGTGAAAATGATTTTAATGATCATAAAAAATGTTCAGAAATGGGAGTCCTGACACATTTATGAAAGGAAAACAGATCCCACTGTAAAAGTAAGAGTGCATAAGCTTGGAGGAAAGGGAGCAGAAGAAATTTCCAATTTGCTAATGGTCGGGCTGCTAATCTGCAAATGTATGCAGGGACTGGTGATCCCGTAGCCCGCTTGAGACAACCTTAAGGATTAAAATGTCTGAGAGGAACGAGTTAGAAAGCTGGTGCCATTAGAAGAAAAGGAGTGGATCAGGGCACGCTGAATCCTACTATCGTGACACCAGTTAGCCCAGCAAGTGAGAGCTGCAGAAGGAGTGTTTCTCGTTTGTGGCTTCAGCAGTCTGTGCTCACCGGCAGAGCTGCTGCCGCGGTCCCACGCTGGCTCTTGCAGATCCCCGCTGCACGTGTCTAAGCTATCTGGCCTCCACGTATCTGAATCGTTTGGTACCAGCGTAAAGTGTGGACTCCAGAAAACGTGTGCATGAGTCACTAAGATTTGGACTGCTATATGCTGCAAATATTTCTGAGGGGAATCTCTGAACATTTAATAGGAGATGAAAGACTCTATTTTATGGTAAGGTTTTATAGGGAGGCCAAATGAAATCCAGAAATCTAAACAAACGTAGTTTCTGAAAAGACAATTATTGACAGCAATTTTATTTACATACCTGCACAAAATATTTATAATTATAATTTTGGTACATGCATCTTTTACTGTAGTAAAATGACAGATTTGACATCCCATTAGCTCACTATATTGCTGCCAAAATTCAGTGCACGCTATCCATGTGCATACTTGTCCTGGGAGTTTCTGCAGTCCTTACTTTAACGATTTAAAATTGCATTCTTCTTGGGTGTGTGTACGACTCTGCTTTCTCGCCTCTGTTCTGGTTGGTGAATGGGTATTAGAAACTTGTTCTAATAGGAATGCAATGTGATACAGTGGTGTTCAAGATTACTGCGTACCCAGGCAGATCAACGTATGTTTGTGTATATGAGCTCTGCTAACTAGTTATCCTATATAAATGGCATCTGCTGTACAGACTTATCTGTAATCAATTTGGTGCACAGACTTACTTTACAAAGAGGCATACAGCTCACAGCATTTAGACTATAATAGGTATGTGCAAGTTGAGTGATGTTCACAAGACCCAGAGAGTCTAACCATTGGAACAGGTGTGGTTAAAGATAGGGGGGAAAAATAAATCATCACAAGGAACTGAGAGATCACACATGCCTTGAAACGAAGCCAGCGGACCTATTTGGAGTCTCTGAGACGTGCCCAACATTTAGTCATTTAGAGGTGCTATTTTACGAGTAAAACAAGCTAAAATACAAAGGCTTCCCCTGGTTTCATTCACCTTTCATCTTTTTGGTTGGGCAGAGCATAGTTGAATGATTAGATTTCAAATGGAGATTATTAAATTAAAGGTTTTTGTTGGGTTACTATCAGCTGTCTTCATCAGCTAATAATAAATAGTAAATGTTTATTTGCCTCTTCTCTCCTGTTCTCATGTCCCATGCAGCTAGCTGCTGACGGGATAGGTCATTCCTGACATACAAAGCTGGATGCTGGTCCAGCAGTAACATACCTGGCCAGGGGATGACCTTAAAGGCAGATTCATCCGGATGTTAAAAAGAATTATATGTGATCAGCAAAGCCTCTCAGAGTGGAAAAGAATAGAGGAGAAAAGGAGCACGAGGCACGACGGATGCTAAGAGCCCTTGTTTTCCAGTAAGCGGCATGATTGGCAGCAGAAATAAACACTAGCGGGAAGCTTGTGTATCAGTCTAATTGTATAATTGCAGGTTGCTTTCTGCCTGGTTTGATGTGCAGATTGTGGTAATGTGTAGTGTCTCTTTGGTAATTTGCTATTAAATCTAACACTAGGAAGTAGTTCAGTTGCTTCCTGTGCAGATACCTGATGTTTGCATTCATTTAGCTCCGGTATACTGACATCATAACCTATGCCTATCTTTTAATACTTTTCATGTTATTTTTGTTCATATGGTGTTCAAAGTTTTTCAGCAAATCACAGAAGGTGAGTTAGATGTAAAGGTCAAAATGAGATAGCTCATTACAGTGTTGTGAAAGTCACTGCCAAGAGCTGAGAGAAATGTTTATTTATTCCCTCTGAACTCGTACAAAATATGATTTTATATTTATAGTAATAAGTACGCTGCAAATACTGTCTTCCTGAACTTCTGCGCTAGCTTTCCACAGAGCTCCCAGTAGGTCATTGAACAGGAGTGGAAGAATGGAGTCTATGAAACTCGTGCTTGGAAAATTCCTCGGGGGGAGAAAAATGCCAAATATTGCTGAGGGTGAATGTAGAGCAAGGAGGAGGAAGCTCCTTTTTAATGGGAGACTAGGGAAAGGCTTATACCATGTAGGATCTGTTTAGCTTCCTACATGCCTGCCGCTTTTTGAGTATATGCTTTTGTGTTTGTATCTTTTTCTGTGTTTTTCTCTGACTCTTTCTTTGAGACCTTCTACCTTTAGGAAACCTGAAATACAGCTATTGCAAGAAAATGTAATGAATACATGACAGATGTGTTTGTTATTTTGCTACTTTTAACTTGTAATGAATGGTTGCAATGATTAATTAAGAAAATATCTGTGTTTCTACAAATTTGGTCCCTGTATAGATAGAAACAATATGATTCAGTATTCAGGAAGTTTTCCATAAAAACTGAAAATTGATAGTTATCGCTGCTCTAAAAATATCTGCTCATTATTTCTATCCTGATTCTGCTATCTGCATTTTGCCTTTCACTTTTTGTCTCTTTCCCTTATATTACGTTTTTCTGGTTAACTTTCTCAAATGTCCACAAGTATGGTCAAGGTTTTATTGAGTCTCTGACAGCTGCCTCATTTGACTGCACAGGTTTTGTGCTATCAACTTCTGAGTCATTGCCGTGTGAAGTACCGTGGGGTATCTTGTCTTCCTGGTTCACTTGTGCTTGACGCACGTTGTCCTCAAGGACGTGCCGGCATTCCTGAGTCCCTTTTCCCTGCGCAGCTGCCCTCCGTGAGCGCCCACCTACCAGTTCCCCAGTTCAAGTGAAGTCTGCTCCCCTAAAGACCAGGGTCTCTGCACTCTCGCTACTCTCTTTCCTCATTCCCTGCAGGATCCTGAACTGCACTGTTTGCTACAGCCGTGGCTACCAGTGACTATCCCATCCCCAGCCGGTTCTCCCCTGTCAGTAGATGGACCTGTGTGTCACCCATGGCTGGCCCATCTGTTGCAAGAAGTTATCCCCAACCCTCCAGGAATCTCTTTGGTTGCTTATGTCTAGCCCTGTTGCATTTGCAGCAGATACCCAGAGGGTTTAAGTACCCAGTGAGAATGAGGGTCTGTGATGCAGAGCCCTCCTCAAGTTGTTTAAGGAAGGCTTTGTCCACTTGATCATCCTGTTTGGGTGATCAGTAACAAACTTCCACCACGACGGCACCCTTGCTGGCCTCTCCTCTGATCGTGACCCACAAGCTCTCGCCCTAGCTGTTGTCCATCCCCCAGAAGAGCTCCCTACAGCTGAGCTGCTCCTTCACGTTGAGGGCAGCCCCAGTCCTCATCTTCCCTGCCTGTCTTCCCTGAAGAGCTCGTATCCGTCCGCAGCAGCAACAGTCATGTGAGCTGCCCCACCACATCTCAGTGATTCTGATGATGACACAGTTCTGTGGCCATAGACAGAGCTCTGGATTCCCCTGCTTGTTTCCTAGGATTTGTGTACATATGCATGAGGTCTGCTTCCTTCCACCCTCTTTTATGTTCTCAAGCTTTCTCTTGTACCCATCGCCCTGAACCTTTACTTTCTGTGCTGGTCCACCACTTCCTCACCTGACTGTGAGATGTAGTCTCCATCTCCTGTTGTTCCTAATCTAAAGTTCTCCTCATCAGGTTGGCCAGCCAGCTGGCAAAGATGCTTTTGCTCCTCGTGGTCAGGTGGATCCCATCTCTCCCTGACAGTCCTCAGTCCTCAAAGATGGTCCCATGGTCATGAAATCCAAATCTTTGTCATGGACATCAGCTGTGCAACCAGGTCTTGATCTGCAGGATGAATCTGCAACTACTCAAGGCTTTTCTCTTCATTGGCAGGATTGAGGAAACACCACCTGGGCAACCATGGCCTTGACCCTCATCCTCAGAGCCCTATAGTTACTCTTGATATGCTCCAGATCTGCCCTGGTAGCATCATTTGTGCCACATGGATTAGCAGCAGAGACGAACAGTCGAAGGACAGTAGAGGAGACCTGATTCTGTTTATTCTGGGCACGATAGAAACTTGAATGGATGAAACTTGTTGAATTACTTTCTATTTTGTTAAACCACATACCAAAAAAATAATGTAAGCCAGAGCCATTATACGTTAGTTTCTGTGAGCTGCAGAAACACTGGTTTTGACAAATTCTGCTAAAAATATTCCTTGGAAGATAACTGTAAATAAATATTGTCAGATCATAGGCTTTTTCATTTGGATGGATGTATCCTTCTGCATCAGTGTACTTGCACTGTCTAACTCAGATTATAGTTTCAGCTATGACAGCTAAAATGTTTTTAGCTTTTTAGCTAAAATGTTTTAGCTTAGGAAGGTTGCAGAAGTTTTTAATATGCTTTGGGACATGTGATCTGCTGAGCTTCAGAGGAAGAAGGATTCATCCTGTGCAGTTCAGTCGTGCCAAATGTCACCATTTTTCATCCCAACTGGAAGGCGCAGCACGCTTTAGCCTCATCTTCACTGCAGTAACATAAACATATGTAGCTCATAATATATTTCTAAAAAATCAACCTATAAACAGTTTCCTACCCAGGACAAAGAAGGTAGGAGCCACACATGGCATGCGCTAGTCACATGGCTTAATGCACATCTAGAAAGCACTCGGGTATCGTTTTGGTGGACAGTTTATAATTTAAAAGCAGAAGAGGATGTATTTTGCACGTAGTTGAAAAGGTGTAGGAATTAAGCATGAGATGGTGCATGCTTGCAAAAGTGTACGGCATAGTGTTATAATAATGGCGATCTTTCAGGCTCTGATTAAGTATTACAAACTTACATGAGTATTTTTCAGTCATTCTGTAGGAATTAGTAATGAATTAGGATCTTGTTCCAGAACTGAATAGACCAGTTAAAAAAAGTCTGATCCTTTCTTTTGAATTCTATCCATTTTTAGATTCATTTGCTAAAATGTTAGAAACTTACTGTATTTTGTTACTGCAAAGTTCTGTACTTTCATGTGTGGATCATGGTCTAATCTAGCTATAGTACTGTCTATTCTAGTAACTGAAAAGTTACTTAATATAAAAAAATCATGTTCTGAGCTCTTTCCTTGGGAAAATAAGAGGACAGAAAGCCTCTTTCCCTCTTATTTCTTGAACTACATGGGGAAAATAATAGCTAGATTATTATTTTTGCCCTCATGTATGGAACAGTGTTGACATCATGCTGGCATACAATGCATTTCTTGTTTTCTTATGTTGAAAATTCACAATAGACCAATGGGTAGATAGAAATGCAATAAATATGATTTTTCGTGCATATTGATAGTTGATAACTATTGACCGTTAGTCTTGATAGAGTTGCAAAGAACAGGTCAGGTCAAAGGCACTGGGGAAGTATCCTGCTCGTGGTACGACGCTTCTTCTGTCGTCTGAAGTGACGCACAAATGATAGAGAGACCTGTATGATTCGGGGGCTTTCTTCCTCCTCCCGCAGTGCCCTGACATAACCGCAGCGCAGGCTTGTCCTGTCTCGCTTAGACACTGATTGCATCCCCAAAACTTAACCTTTGAACTCCCAGAGGTTATGTTCAAGCCAAAGATCACTGAGCTTTTAAAGATCAAGAGGAAGTCAGTGAGAAGGGGTGGCTTGCATTCAGGCCTGTGATAAGCTTTAGACACTCATTAGTCCTAGCCGAATGCTAGAAAATATGTGCAGAATTTCAGCTTAGCCAACTGCAGCAAAACACACGTACTGCATCTGGATTTCCTTGAAATGTCTCTTCCTCGCTGGGTCTAGCAAACGGTGTTATCAGGAGGGAAGAGCTGTCTGTCTAGTGCTCTCCTGAGGAGGGCTGTGTCCTCGCTTCTGCAAATACAAACCTCTCCTGGCAAGCAGAAGTTTAATTAAGAGCCTCCCTGAAACTAGCCACGCTGGGCACTGGTAGCCGTGAGGGGCCCTCGCAAGTAGATTAAAAAACATGCTAAGAAAAAGGTTTGATTTCTGGTAAATGTCATCGGGCTGCTGTCTCACTTTGTACCTCTGCGCGCACGTGTGTTTTTAATACAGTTGCACTTTGTCTACCTGGAATATGCAAATAGTATTCAAATGAGCGCTCGATGCGCGGGCTGTCAGCACGTACCCCCCAGCTTCCCTCCAGCAAGTGACTAATGGGAACATGTGTTCTTGCTATTTTTATAAAGCTGGGAGAATAAGGGGAAGGCAGGCCTGAGCTGCTGGGATTAAAACGTAGCCTCTCTCTTTCCTGGGGTCTTTTTCTGTCTGGATAGAGTCTGTTGGCAGAAGTATGGCAGAATTTCTGCTGTTCCAGATTGCTTTTGCTCTCTTAGGCCAGAATTCTTCTGGACTTTGTGTTGAATTGGCAAACGTACTGCTGGAGAAACCCTCTTGCTGGGAGAGGTGGCTGCCGGAGGACGTACCAAACAGCCCGTGCCGCTGCGGGGTCTGAGGGACCGGTTGCAGCTCTTGGTGCTCTGACAGGTCGCCAGCGGAGAGGACTTGAACTTCTTTGATCGTGTGGGCCATTTTCTTTCTTTCCCAGTCCATTTATTCACAATTGTACACATCACCATATTTGTTAATGTTCCTATGGCAACAGCTTTAACTGCTTGCATAGAAATGTCATGTCGGGAAAGTATTTAATGCCTCTGTGGATGACCTAATGTAATTTAGTCCTCTAGTGCAAGCAGGAGAAATCAGCATCGTGTGGCTCCTGGGCACTGGCTACCAGCAAGCGTCCTGGGTGGAACCAGTCTGGCTTTGTATGTCGTGGGTTTTCCACGGTTTGGGAGTGTTTGCTTTTGTCTTTTGAACTATATCATTTTGGGGGCAGGATGCTGTATTCTGTTGATTCCGAAAGTTGTTGCAATCAAAATTAAAATAATAACATGTGACTAGCACACGTCTGCCACTCCCAGTGGGCTGTAAACCAAATGCTGAGGGCTGGAGTGCTGTCGAACTCTGACAACTGAAACTCGTCATCCCTCTCTAGGCCTCCTTCGGTCAAATACGATGACTACTCAAAACAGGGACAATTACGTATCTTGCAGAAACTGTTGTTCCCTGAAATGTTACAGTCGGTGTGGATATCGCAGTCTGCTCTCCCTGCCTGTTTCTCCACGCTCCTGCCAGTGTGGGTTTGTGTCGCAGAGGCTGCAGCCGCGGCCACTCTGTTCCTCGCGTCCTTGCGTGAAGAGCTAATAGCAGCTGCAGCAGCTAGAATATAGTTTGTCCTGCGTAATGAGTAGTATTTGGGTCCTATGGAAGAGTAATGTCATGTGGTAGCTTATGCGTGTGCAAAGGGAGAATTTTGTATTTTTGTTCCTGTTTTACTGTATGAATAATGGTCCTTTAATACATATTTTTCTATGTCAAATTGCCTAGCTTTTTAAAAAGATAAACCAAAAAAAAAAAAATCCAGGAATTTCAAAGCATACAATCTAACAGGTATAGATAGATACCGGGTTCATCAGCAGAGCTGGAACCTCTGTCTTAACAGCCTGAGCTCCTGCTTACACTAACAGAATACATGATGGAGCTGGTTTATTGGCACCCACTTCACGGACCAGCCACCAGAGGAGAATAAGAGAGAGAGTTTCCTCCTGTATTTCAAGAATATTTTCTGATAATGAAAGAAAACTGAGTCTTGGGAGTTTTGGTTGGTCAAAGCATAGAAAGCAGCTTTCTGGGCGAGGGAGTACGGACCTGTGCAGCTCTTTCGGGAGGGCCGGATCAAACTTGCGTCTCACGCTGGCTGTATGAAGTCCTGACACTCCCCCGCGCTCCTGCGCACATGGCTTAGGAGAGTTCCTGGATTCCCCCGCGTAGCGTGTACCCGAGCAGCGACCTCACGGTGTTCTCAGGAACGGTGCTGACTGTATGAAAAGCAGTTTGACTGCAGTATTGGACTGTTGTCTTGATGATCCCGCCCCTGTTATAACTCCAGTTAATCTCGTCTTTTGTTACGCTCTAATTATAATACCTTAATGAAGAAGATCACTTTAAAGCGGAGGAAGCAAAGTTTGTGGGTTAGATCTAAAAACGCGCGGCTGGGTTGGTGCGGGTTGAATGGCGTGAGGCGTCCTCGGTGGGACGAGCGCAGCGGGGTGGCTGGCACGGCGCCCGGCGGGGAGACTGTGCCCCGGGCCCGGCTCAGTGGCGTGTGCTGGTACCCTGGCACTGGCTCTGCCGCCTGTTGACGTGGCTCAGGTGGATCGGAGTCTCGTTCCAATACCACGAGACTCGCTAGTCCTTAGAAAGCAATCCTTTAGGGCTGCCGCGGGTTTCTGTTTTAATGGACCGTGCACTACAATTCTGAAAAAAGGCTGTATTTTAAATACGCTCATTTAGGATGTTCTCCCCATTTTGAATGAAAGTTTTTCCAAGCAGGATTCTCTTCATGCTTCTGTCTGAGATGCAGATCTCCAAGTCTTAGAAAAAGTGCGGCTTTCCTCGGTGTTCCCTTTGTTTTGCTCTGCTGACGCTGGCACGCTGTGTGGATGGCGTTGTGCATCGGGGACGCGAGCTCGCAGGCCCCGTTTGTCAGATGGAGGCATTACTGAGGTGTTTCCTTCTGCTTTTAATAAGATTGTCAGCGCTCCTTTCTGCTCTGAATAAGCAGAGGAGTGTGATTTAAGCAGCCAGAAAAGGAAGCTCACTCTTCTTAATTAGCACTAATGCAGTGAAGGTTGTTTTCTGGCCCTGGCAGAGGGGAATAGTAATTAATATGGCAGGGAGACAGGAGAGAGGCAGACGGAGAGTTCAAGGCCAGCATGTGCGCCCTGACCAGCGGGTCGGCGGGGAGGGGGCCCGGGCAGCGCGCGCACGTCCGCAGGCCCCGGAGGACGCCGGCCGCTTCCCCCAGGGCAGGGCAGAGCCCGGGCCGCGCCGCCGCGTCCCTCTTCCAGCTCGGCGGCACACATAAATCCTGCCCTCGCTCTGCCTTGACGTGACCAGCTTTTCTGACCCCCAATTTAGGTGCTTTTTGTGTTCTAATGAACAGCTTTCATCACACCTCCAAACACAGCCGTCGGGGTCTCCGCTCGGTGCGCTTGCCTGACCCCGTTAAAGCCGAGCCGAGGCACGGTGCCGGGGGGGAGAGGGGGCCTTGCTCTCCCCAGCTGCACGCTCCGGATCTCCTCTGGGCACCCAACGGCGTCTGGCAGCACCTGTGGCAGACAGAGACCGAGGGGTCTTTCACTTCGGCCACGCTGACTGGTGCTGTAAATACGTGCGTTTTTCTACGTTATCCTGGTGCTATGTATGGCTGTAGGTAAGCGTATCACTAGAACTGCAGGAGGATGCGAGCAGGACCACTTTATTGGAAGGTGGCATTATGACCGAGAGAAGACAATAAATGGAAATATTTCCGATAGCTGCTTTCTTAGTCCCTCTGGGACGGGTTCTGCGGTCCCTGCACGCTGATGGCAGTGACAGTTTGGTCCGTCTCAGGACTGCAGCATTAAGCCTGTAAGGTACTGTGCTAATTCTCTGTGTTTGTGCAAGATCAAATTCTGTTTCCAGTGTTTATTCTCGGATCTCTTTGGTGTGCTTGTACCCGCAACCTTCTGTCAGCTTGCTTTCTTAACGCGTATTCAAAACACAAGCCCGCAGAGAGGGTTCGGTCACGTTAGCCGTGTGACGAGGTTCGTAGCGGCCTCCCCTGCGCGCATATTCGGACCAGAGACTGAAATACGATTCACTGCAGTAGCCAGGCTGCAGGCAGGGTTTTATGATTTGTCACCTTAGCTTCTGCCCCCCGAAACAGGTAACCCAGACCGATAGGCACCGGAGCAAGAGCCCGCTGGTACTTGGCCCTCACTTTTATTCAGAAGCCGTGAAACAGATACCTAACCGTATGCTCCGGAGAAATTTAAACGGTTTATTTAATTTGAAGTTTTTGATCCTGTTGGAAAGTAGAAATGGAATGATGCCTGTTAAAAGGGTTCTCCAGTTAGTCATGCGGTTTGTAAAGGCATTGCGACTTGTCATTTTAGCTCATAGAGAAGTCAACCAAACCCCTGAAATGAGATTTCCCTAGGTCCCTGGAAGCTAGATAAACCAGATAAATGTAAGCAGTACCAGATTTACTCCTTAAATGTTCTAATAAAAAATGGTTTAGCTGAGGAATTGACTTCCTCAATTAGATAGCCTTGAAATCACCTTTTGAAAAGCCAGGCAATATTTAAAACCTTGCAGGAAAACCAGTAAGTGGAGTGGACGAGGCATTTATGTTCTGGAACAGTGTTTTTGAAAAGCAACTTAGTAAACTCTTGTAGGGAAGTGTTATCCTAGACAATACATTTTTCAATATTTAATGATTAGAGGAAACTGCATTTGTAACACCCAAAAGAAAATCCAGGCCCTGAGGTTATTTTTAGAATTCTGTGCGTAAAACGGAGAGTGCAAGCGCGAAGCTGATCTGATCCGCTGGCTGCAGCGGTGGAGCTTGTTCCTGGAAGCTTCGCTTTCCTCGCCTGTTCCCCTCCTCGCCCTTCCCCCATGGCGTTATCCCGGAATGAATAAACCAAATGTTTGCATTTCGAGCAAGAAGAACCTGCCTGAGTGTTCGCCCTGGATCAAAGCACTCTTCTCTCTGAAGCAGTGGCAAATGTGTCTTTCCAAGAAGAAAAAACAAGCAGCAGCTTACGAGTGACCCTTCCTGGGTTTTCTTTTTCATTCTGGATTTAGGGTGCTCTCCTTGTGAATTGCAGGGGTTTTGTTTGATTGTATGTTTTGATTTTCCGTGTTCTGGGAGCTGAAGCCTTATGTGCGGGATGGGAAAATGCATACGGCTGTTCGTCCCTCGGGGACTTGCTGCGGGCTGGAGGCTCGCTCTTCCCCCAGCCAGAGCGCTCCAGTAGCGTAAGAAGCACTTTCACATTTTGTCTGCTGCTGTCCGTCAGGAAGGGAGCAGAGACCAGGAGACTCATGTCACCCAAGACTGAAGTTGAAGTAAGGTCAGAAAGGTGCAAAGGCAATATTTTATCCATTAGGAAACCTAAGGCGGTTGGAGTTGTGCCAGAGCAGCAAACTCTAAATCATCATATCCCGACTGGGGGATTTATGGCAGAATTACGAAGATGATAATTTATTTAAGTTCTTGTGCTTAGAAGTGTTTGTTTTTTCTGATTTTTATTAGCATAGAATGTTTTACGCTTTCTAATGTGTATCACAGTGAAATAGAGAACGTTTACAAAGAAATCTTATCCAAAATATGTACGTTGTTTAAATCAGCTGTTATCCAGGCTTTCAGCAATTTAAACATAGGCACATCTTACATTTTATTAATTGAATGTAAACATGAAAACTGTCAATATATCACTTTTGTAAGAATATAAGTAGTAGTTTACAATCTCGTGTAAAATAAAGCATGTCAAGGTATCAATTTGCTAGACAAAATTGACTGTAGTAACAACTCATGGTAACCAACGATAGCAGTGTTTTCCAGTATTATTTAATGTTATACCCATGTGTTCTGGGTAAAATTTGTTCTGAGCCCCATTCAATTTTGCATAGTTATCACTGATTTTCTACCAAAAAATGTTTACACTATTTTTTCATTAGCAAAATTGATGTTCCAGTATGTTACATGCAAACTTGTTCTGTTTTTACGGCTTTGCTGTGACAAGTTTGTGTCAGAAGGATTCACATAAGCGAAACAGCGATGCAGAAAGTGTAGCTGAGGAAGAAGTAACACTAAACCTGAGCATTTATTTATGGCATAAGCTATCTTTTACTGTCCAAAACAAACAAAACTTACAATACTGACCTCAGGTGAGCTGGGTGACTAGGGGAAGATGCTGGGGCACATGACACGTGTTTGCTCAGCGCTGGACAGAAGTGAGCGGGACGTGCCGCGATCCGGTTAAACGCTGCCGAAGAGCTTTTGAAGGCCGTGGTGTTTTCTGCCTGTTCCTCATCCAGGTGATGTTTGCCACCTAAGTGGGGGGGGGGGGGGGGGGTTGGTTGTTCCAGTGTTTCTTTCACCTTTATTTCTAGAGATGATTTCTTAGAAAATCCCGCTTTTGTATTTGCTTGTTTTTGTAAATGCAGAGATACTTCTCTAAGATTTAATTGAAGGAAATCGTACAAGTGCAGCCTGATAGTGGTACCATGGGATTGAAAATCGGAGGAGAGTGGTACTGCTCCCGAGCCTACCATTAATTCACTGGGTGACTTTGGCAATTCACTTAGGGCCCTGTTTCTGCCAGCACTTAGGCTCATGAGTTATATCACTCACGTGAGTTGTCATTGACTCGAATGGAATTGCTCTGGTGGACAGAAGTGCTGACAGGCTCAGGACCTGTTTGTAAAGTAGGACCAGTTCAGGAAGAAATCCATATTCAACAAGGTCCTTAAGTATGTGCTTACCCTTGGGCTGAGCAAGAAGACCTTAGTATATGTTCAAAGTTCAGAGCATGCTTAAATGTGTGTTCCCTGCTTTCCTATGGTGGGCCCTGAATGAGAAGTATTAAACAAGAAGTGCAGTGATTTACTCCATATGTACATCTTCCCAATAGAAGTTGTAAATAAAGTAAGTCCAGACTATAAATACTTTCTAATGGGAAGATTGTATGTTGACCTATGACCATAGGTTATGTTTGCAAAAAGCAGTAACCAAAGTTTAAAATAGACTTTTCCCACAGTTTAGCGAATTACTTCATGTGAAGTAGCATGCAGCAAGGGAGCCAAGCGCTCCCTTTGCTTTGCTTTGCAAAGCTCCCCAAAGCTTTGCTTTGCGCGGCCCCACGGTAGAGGGTCGCCAGGTTTGGCGCTCCAGGCTTGCGAGAATCAGGTCCTGCTAAAAGGCGGCTTTATGAGGAATAACAGTCTAACCGGACGTTTCCGGGCAGCTGAGAAGCTTTCCGACTTAGACCGAGTCTGCACAATAGACTGATGTGTTGTGTATGAACTTCTGCCGAAGAGGCTTTCACTTTTTGTGTGCAAGCTTAATCCAGTGTTTAAATATAACTTCTTTCAGAAAAATCAGGATGTTGTTTGTTATCATTAGCTAACGCTGTGTTTTTAGTTAATGTTCCAGGGTCAATTAGCAGGTAAGCAGTGCTTCAGCCAGACACTGCAGACATCTGATTTTGAGTAAATTATTACAGATTTAATCTTTATTCGGCTCTGCGTGTGTGAGTCAGTGACATAAGATCGAGAAGGTAGCAGGCAAGAAAATTTTGCTTGTTTCTTAGCCAGGTTGTATTTCTTTCTCTGCCAATTACATCAGTTAAAATTATCATCAAAAATTATATGAGAAGGAGCATCTAGCATCATATGAAGTAGGAAATAGGCTTAAAATCCCACTTGATTTCACTTTACAAAAGCTGAATCTCGTCTGAATCTACAAGAGCTTTATGTGAAGTTGGTCTAAAGGTAACGTCCCCACTTGCTCTGTTCGTTTATATCGCGCATGGAAATGAACACGGGAAAGGGAAAGGCTCGGTCAGGGAGACGCTGCGGAAACCCTCAGCTCGCTGTTTCCCGGGATGCTCCTGTCCGGCCCCTGGCACCTGGCCTCGGTGATGGGTCTGAGTTTGCCATTTCAGAACAATTTAAAATATTTCATTGGGATGGTAGTGTTTTCTACTAAAAGGAATTAAAGGGAAAAATCATTTTGAAGTTAAAAACTGAAATGCTTACTCTAGAAAATGTTGAAAATTTGTTTCAGTATTCAGACCTCTTTTTTTAGGCATTTTTCCCTGAATGCAGTTTTAGTAAGCTGTATTGTTGCCAAAACGTAGGAATTCGGTTTACAGGAGGAAACCCGTCTTGCCAGGCTTTTCCAGCCGCCCCTCCGCAGCACTGCGGGGTTGTTACTGTGTCGCGGGGGCTGGACTGGGGCACCGGTTTCTAGATTTCGGACGTAGCTCCTCGCAGGCGGGAGCACTGGCCGGAGCCCTGCTCGCCGGTCCCCCGAGGCGCGAGCCTTGCTCCGGCCCCCGCCGTGCTGGCAGAGCGGTCTCGGGTGGGTCGTGCGTGCTGGCCCGCGGCCCGTCCGGGCTGTGCCTGTTGCAGGGCTGCGGCTCCGCTCCGTTAGTTGCGCGTTTACAGTTTGCGTTGTTTCTCCTGCCGTAGCTGGAAGTCGGTGGATGAGATTCCTCCCCGTGTGTCACTTCAACCTGGTCCGTGCTGCGCCGTCAAGGTACCGTTTCCCGCAACTGAAACCGGTGCCAGGTCCTTTTCCTTGCGAGAATCCTACTGTAGGATCAGTTTCTCTTTGCTTCTATTTTTCATGGTATCTACAACAAAAGACTCGTGTTTCTTCTCTGTCTGTTCCAGCCTGACACAGCTTAATGCAGCAGTGCCTACAGGGGCTGGAAAAGAGCAGCCCTTTTTTTGGCCTAGGCCAAATTCCTCCACCCAGGCAGAAGGATCGTCTACACTTACTGGCTTTTACTTTCAGAGAGCATTTTCCATCCTGTCGCCGCTCTCCTGTGGAGCGAGGCTCCCGCTCCATTCAGAGGAGAAGGGTGCATTTTACGCATCTGCCTTTTGTTTTGCCAAAGCCTCTGGGACTCATAGAAAGGGGGGAGAATTGATAAAAGCAAAGCATTTTGCCGTAGAAAGAAACTAAGAGGGCAATGGAAGGCCATTTGTGTAATTCCCCAGGCTGTGTCTCTTTGAAAGCGAAGGTCTAGCAGATTCTGCATAACCCGCTGACTTTGGATCTCCCTTTATATTTTACCATGTGCAATGTGTTCTCATATATGAATTAAAGATTAAAGGCAACTTAACCTGTATTTTTCTTTTTTGCAATGTTCTTTGGTAGTGAAATGGTGAAGTGGCATTTCTGATCAAAAAGGGGTGTGTATGTGAGTGCGCAGGAAAAAAAATGACAGTTTACATATCTCCTAGATCAGCGTTGCCATTTCACCATATCTATGCAATGGGTCAAGGCCTTGCGGGCCTAAAATACTCATTAGCATTTATGCCAGGCTTTCCTTCTCATGGATCTAAAACTGTTTCATGATTCTCGGTGGTTTTTTTTTGCACGTGAGGGGAGCTGAGATCTCCCGAGGAGGAGTAACGTGTTTCATGTCAAACAGCTCTTGCAGAGGCAGGGATTCCCAGGGCCCGAGAGCCCCGCGACGGGGCCGGGAGCATTAAGACTCGGTGCTGGGGATTGCCTGCCTTTGTCCTGTCCCTCCCGTGGGTGAGACATGAAAGCAGAGGTGCTGTTCCGGGGGTCTGAGGAGAGACCTCCCCGGGGGCTGCTGGCTGCGAAGCACGTGAAGGGAGCGTGTCGGGGAGGAGGAGATTGCTTCCCAGGGGAAGGGTCTGGCTTTGCCCGTCCTCTGCTACTTCTCCGTTGACTGTAGAGTGGGGACTTAAACGGTAAATATTTCTTTACTGAGTTTGTTTTTAAATCTAGGCAAGAGCAATGGGAGCAGTCATAAGCAGAGTGAGATGTAGGGTAGAAGTTAAGAAATTTAAATCATTTAGTCATTCAGAGAGACTTCCTGGGAAAGGGGTAGAGGAGCTGTGCTGCCCAGTGACACTGGAGGGAACGGTGCGTTCTCCGAGTCGTAGCACAGTTCAGGAAGACGTGTGAAATGTGGAAGAGAAGAAGCTGGTCCTTAGAATGGGAAATCTCTCGGGCCAAAACTTACCTTGGAGGGAGGCGGGCAGGTTGTGGTGTAGAAATCCCACGCCTGAGGAAGTCTGCAATGCTAGATATCAGCGAAAGCAAGTCGTTTAGAGGCATCATCACGTCACAGGACTGGAGGTACGGGGCACCCCGGTACGCTCCTGCGGCGCGGTCACACCTCAGAGTAGTGAGTTCTGCTCTGGACACCTCACTGCTAAAAACATATTGACAAACCAGGGGGAGATTAGAGAAGAGCAACAAAAAGGATTAAGGGGTTGAAGGGATTGATTTATGAGAAAAGATTAAAAGAGCTAAATACATGTAGCTTGGCAAAGAGACGAGTACAAGGAGGCATGATAACAGTCTACAAATGTTTGAAGATGTAAAGGTAAAGGGGTTGATCCTGCAGGCCTTACTCTCATAATATCCCTACAAGATCAATAGTCATTGGGTAAAATGTTGGCAGGACTGAACCCCAACAGCAAACTCAAATTAGGTATATTAGTGTGTTTTAGCAGATCAAATAATCTGAAGATTGCAAAGCGCTTCCTAACACTGATGCACTGGAATTTTACAGTTCTCTTTAATGGAAGCGACTGACTCCTTCAGCCCGGCCGTTCAATCTGGAAAGCGTACGCGGGAGGGAGGAAGGAGCAGTGTGCAGCCGCAGGGGGTTAGCGTGGGTTCACTCCATCGGGTCTTTCCTCCTTTAGCTGCTCTGGTTCTACAAAACAACGCCAGGAATTCCCGTGAAACCAAGAAATACGCTGTCAGGCAGCCGCTGCAGTTTTTGTACACGTGGTCAGAGATGGTTGTGATGTTGGTAATACAATACTGGATGAAAACCTCCCAGGTTTCTGCCAGGGATTATTGGATGCCTGAGCGACAGGATTCATTTCACTCCGAGTACTTCTGAACTTCGGCCTGGTTCTGTTTACAGATTCAGAAAATGGATGTGTGGCTGTAGCACCTTTAGGTCAGGTAGTGAAACTGCGTGTTTCTCGGCCGTTGCTTCCTGCTTGGAGAGGCTCTTTGTTGTAGAGCATATTCACCTGGTGTTATTCCCGGCTGTCACCCTGAAATGAAAATTCCAGCCTGGGGTGTTTCCTAAGCCACTGCTCAACCTTCTCTGAGCTGGGAGAAAGCATTATGTTCTCTTCTGTGTGTTCAACAAGTCCAGCTATTTCCCTTCTTCTCAAAAAGGCTCCAAATAAACATAAATCTGTCTCTATCTGTGACAGCCCACAGTCATCTGTTTATCAAAATAAACTTTAAGCATATATTGAAAAATAATTTCTATTGAAATATGCATCCCTATGGCATTTGAGCTTGGTATTTAATGCCTTTTTTATGGTTAATAATGCATCAAAAGCATTTCTAGTCTGGAGCTGTCATTACATCACATAGATGATGTGCCGGATGCGTTTAATTGACTAAAAAACTTGGAGTCAGTTTTTGTTTTAAAGAACACTAATATATGATTACCAAGTCCTACTTCTCCTGTTCTGTATCCTTAGTAAATTGTTTGCTGGTATAGCTCAGTCCACTGAAAACACTTAGGGAAGGCTTAGCTTTGAATAGATGAGGCCAGGTCGTACATAAACAACAAAAGCTGCTTATTGGGACAGTTTTCCTAAAACAGGGTTTGCTGCTTTTTGATTTTTTTAAAGTGAAAACAAGTTAATTCAGGAAATATTATTAGACCCTGCAGATTCTTAGATTCAGGGGCTCCTAGGCTGCGATCAGAGCAGAGCTCTGTCGTGTCCTGCAGCCTCGGGGGCTCTCTGCCCCCACGGACCGCAGCCGCGGCTCCCGGGGGTGTTGCCAGAGCTCCCCGCTGAAGGAGGGCGACCGGCTTTTGTAGTGATTCCACTCCGTGCAGGTGGAGTCCATTTATCCGTGACCCCACATTACACGGTGGTACTAATTATTTTTTATTCATGAAAAGTAATAAAACACATTTCAAAAGCCCTGTTGAAGTCAAAATTTTTCCCTTTTGCCTTTGATATTATGAACTCAGAGCTCAACACTAAACTCGCGTAGCGCTGTCAGGGCTGTTCCTGAGCTCCGCTCGGGGCCGACCAGCCCCGCCTGGCCCCGCAATGCCCGCCGCGCTTTCCAGGTTCAGCGGACGTGTGCGAACGCAGAAGCGGCCATGAATCATGCCCTGAAGAGAGAGGTTGAGAAAGCTGCAGATTCACAAAGGAAGATACTTTTATCTACATACGTATTCATGAGTTGTTAAAACCTTTGTACTGTGTACTCAACCTGCCTATACTTAAACCCCAATATTTTCTGTGGCCCGGCTATCAATACCTGACCAGGTCCTGATAAGTACCATAGCAGAATTGCAAATTATGACTCCTTCATACAGTTTTTGTGGCTTATTTCAATTCACTTTTTTTGCATTGTTGACTTTGTTCTGCTGTTTCGTAACATACAGCTCACTGCTTCCCTTCCCTCTTACATAACCTGTTTCGCTCTAATATTATCTCACCCATTCGAAATTCAGAAGTCTGTTTGCTGTCTAAGTGCCAGTTCTGTCCCTCTCAGTCTTGTGACTTTTAAAGTGAGAGAATTTGCCGCCGCAGCTTTTAAACTATTTTCCCTATCTCTCTGCTTCATCTGTTCTCTAGAACGTTTTGCGTGCAAGTCGCCAGTGTATTTTCCTTTAGCTGCTCTGCCTTTAAGTATCTTTAGCTGTTTCTTACTTTTGTCTTTTAAGTTTCTGTTAAGCTTTTCAAGATGCTTTTTGACTGAAAGGTAATGCTCAAACTCCTGTCATGATATTCCAGTGGAGGCAAATGAAGAAGGTAAAAAAGACTCATGTTTTAGAAGGACTGAGATAGTTGTATGTGTATGGAGAATGTGAATGTAGTTTTGGAGCGGTGACTTGATCTTATTTGTAGGATTCATTTTGTTAATATAGGTTAAACTGAGTACTCTGGGGATGGCTCTTGATTCCCTTCTCGTGTATGATGTGACCTGTGATTGAGGCAGGTATGCTGTATTCCCCTGAGACGCCTTCCACTGCCATTTCTCCCACCGAATGGTACCGGTGCTGTTCATTATGAACTCGGATCTTCTGACCTGAACATTTGCTTCTTCTGGGTAACTCTCTCTTAAATAGATGGTATGACATTTTTTAGCTACATTTCTAAACTCTGTATTTCCAGTATAGCTAAAGAGTGAAGCCCTTCTAAGATATGTTTGAAATACTCAGAAAGATTTTTAAATGACAAAAAGTGGGTATTGTGCCTTTCTTTCATTTTCCCTACTCCTCCTTCACCTGCGCATCTCGATCCCAGTGGTCACTTAGAGTTTCCTGGAAAATATTCTTGATCTTTTGCCGAAGGTAGTTATCCGTTGCTGTGTCTTCAGTCATCGTTGCCCTTTAGCGTGGGGCTCTTACTGTCTCCCTCCCCGGGTCTAAACTGCTCTTTCAGTCTCCAGGTCTTTGACTACACCGTGCTTTTGCAAGTGCCAGAACAATTTCTCCTGCAGCAGGAGGGACAGGTTTGCTAACAAATGCTTGGAGCGGGACCACTTGCAGGGGAAACTGGGCCTTTTTTTTGAATGCAGGACAGACACATGTACTGTGTCACAGGCCTTGAGTTCTTGCGTGCCCTCACGTATATATGGGAGCACACTTGCTCCCTTTCACGCGCTCTTTGCTTCCCGCACACACTCCTGCTTGTGTATTGTAAAGCTGGCCGAATGCTAATGTTTCCAGGTCAGATGTGAGAGGATATTGTGGAGGGCCAGTCACTTAATGAATCCCTGTGGGACTTACCTCGGTTACTAACAATTTCTCTCCAACTCATCAGGCAGGGGAATCACAGCCCTTGCTGTTTCCCTCCATCACTCTCTTCCACTGCCGTTTCCTCCTGAGCCGCCTGCCCACTCCGCACAAACGAACCAGTTATCGACGGAGATACGAATTGGGTCCCCTTTCTAGGAGAACTCCCTCAGCCTTCCCCTCGCCCCAGTGTCGCACAGGCACACGTCTGCCTGCGTTTCTTACCGCCTCTTCTCTCTCCGGCCTGTCTGTCCCGCACACGCCGGCTTACGTGTGCACAGTGAGGCGGCAGCCTTCGTGTCCAGGCCTGGTACAGGCTCACACAGGACAGTTCAGTCTCCCCACGCCTGCGCTTACGTGCGTGTGGGTGAGTGAGGGCACGTGAAAGAGGATGGAGATCGCTCGCCAGTCTGAGTTTCCCTTTGTTTCAGTCGGAGGTAATCTTACCTGAAAGCGCCAAAAAATCTGCCCCTCTCCAGTTCACACAAGCAAGGGCTCCATGTGCCAGACAGAACACAGGGTGAAACGAATGCCGCTGAGCGCGTGTGCGGAGAACGTCACCTGTTCTGTGCGTGGCGCGTGCAAGCAGGCGTGTGTTCTGGAGATCCGTGCGTGCTTTTGTCGTCTTTAAAACGTGTGTGTCGTCTTGTAACTCTAAATATTTTGGGAAGAATGTGAGATGGCAGCTGTGATCAGCTACTATCTGTCTAATTTTGCAACTATGCCCTAATGTTTGGAAGTATACTTACCTTGTGGATATTTGGCATCATCTAAATCTAACATAAGGAAGTGTAATTGGTCACCTCTTCCCAAACTGCATCTGTAGTTGAGCTTCCATTTACATCTCATACTGTCCGAGTGTGTTCACTAGTAAGTGCAAATAATAGGTCCTAATTGAGGTTCTCTCATAATTCAAGTACCTAAGTAACTAAATCCTTTTCCTTTTAGATGCATGTAATTGAGTGCACACATAGCAGCTCCACCTGTAAGGACTGTTTTTGAAGATACGATTCTGGGTCTAGAGGCTAAACCTTCCTGCAGGTCTGGTCTAGTGTCAAGTCTAGTCATCCAGTCCACACTCAGTCATTTTTGCTCTGTGGCGGGGAAACGTAAAGACAAGCTAGGAAATGAGAAGTGTCCCATATTTGGGATATGCTCTTATTCACTAGTCTGGAATTCCCAATGGTTTGGACACGTTCCTGGAGGGACACCAGGGCCTCCCTGATGAAGCCCCTGTGTACGCATGAGCTTCTCTAGCAAATCCCTTTCCAGATGCTGCAGATCTTCGGTCTGCTGTTTCTTTTCCTTATTCCCTCTTCACTCTGATTACCCCTGCTATCTGCAGCTACAGTGAGACAGATATATTGGCTGAAAATTGTAATTAGGCTGATGCTGTAGTGACATACCACTCAGAGGCAGAAGCCTCCAGTGCACACTGGCACTCAGTTCCTGTTTGAGTCGGTCCTAAGTAGCCAGTGCCTGCTCAAGCGTGGCAGCAGTCTGACTGACTGCTCCAGCGCATTACAGCTTGTCAATAGCCCTAAATAAACTGATCAACCCGTTTGCACCTCTATGAAAATGCATTGCGGAGTCTGTGAAATCAGTGCAGTCAGAGCAGTTTGGAAAGCGTTAGACAGCAGAAAGTGGGAGTTGCAGCAAACCAATAGCCTCCTTAAAACAAAAACTAAAAGAGAAGGCTTTAAAATTTGCAGTGTTTTATCAAGGTATTGAACGTTTCTGAGAGATGTTCTTCCAACCCTGACCTTGTCGAAGGTACTTAGTGTTCCTCTGGTTCTGCTGGCTTTCATCCCCGCGCTCTCTGGGGCCGTGCTCCAGTCTGAGGCCTCTCACCCAATTTAAGAGGAAATTAGTCTTAGGCAACTGGTGTTTTCTTAGGCTTCATCTCTTCCTTCGAGAGATGGTTCTTTTGGACTACTGGACTGGTTCATCCCTCAATTCCTCGGAGGACCATTGTGCTTCTCTGTAAGGACCTTATTGATTTGTTCCAGAAACTTTTAATGCAGGCAGGTAACAGGTTAAGCTTGCGTAGCCTGGAAGTGACTCTCAGCAGGTGGTGGTTTTATCGGAAACAAAATCCACAATGAAGAAGAGTTTTCATTCCTTACTCCATATTATTTAAATTAAAAAAGACTCCAAGGAGCTGGGACTTACCTTGCAGAATCTATCCCAACTTTCTCTGAAATAATGAGATAATTTATTTTAACAATTTATTTTAACAGCGTAAGTGATTTCTTTCAAATATAATGAAACCTGTAACATTCTAGTTACTGGTTTTGTGTCAGAAGCATGTTTTATGAATAATTTTGTATCAATTTGTGGATAACTAGTTGTGCATAAAGGAGTCTTAGAGGTAGCCGGTACTCTTGTGGATAGTTTATGGTATTTGTGTGTGTATGCCGCAGGGGTGAGAAGTACGTTTTTGGTGTGTGCTGGCTATATGTTGGCGTGTACATGGACTGTGATTTGTGCCTTATGCTATGTCTGAGGTATGTCATGGTAAAGTTCCTTTACTATTGAAATATCAGTAATAAACATATTATTTGTGAGACATGCCCTTAATTGTTGGTGTAGCAGTGGGTATAGGATGCTGCCATGACATAGGGAACCTCTATTCTGTGTTTGTGTATTTGCATTTTTAGCAGTGAAAAGTAACAGCAGCTAGCAACCGCTGCGCTTTGGAAGAAGGGGGAGTTTCACAGTTGGGGAAACAGGACTTTTTCCTTCCAGCTCCAGAATGAATTTTAATGTTCTTTCACTGTGGATACTCTCCCTGTGGCGGAGCAGGCTGGGCAGGTGCTCGTTGGCCTTGATTGCCCCAACGAGCCTCACCTGGGGCCTCAGCCCTGCCCCGGAGCCCATTTCAGCTCAGCTGGGGCTGCGGGGAGGATCTGGAGGTGTAGTTTGGGTTGAGGATTGCAACCCCCCGGGTAAGTCTTTCTGAAATGTTCTCTGTGGCGTGTACAGGACCGGACTGAGGGAAAAATAAAAGGCCATTTCTTAGGAAATAATGAAACTTTTTTGAATTAGATGGGCCCTGGTGTATCATCTAGGTTATTGGCTAGAGATGAAGTCCTAAGAACTCTATCCTGGTTTAAAAAAAAAGGAGGGGGGGGGCAGGGATAGCAGTAAGTAAAACTAATAGAAAGGGTTAATGCTCTAAGCAAAATCCTACTTCAGCAGGCCACATAAATTTGGCAAGCAGGCCAACACCAAAATATGTATGTGCATCTATATGAATGCTAGGCACCTAAAAATGGAAGTAGGTATTCTGCACTATCTACAAAATCATTGTCAGAAGAGGTCTCGGAAACGTGATAGAAGGAAGATAATCGGTAAACACACTTCTTCAAGGATACAAATTAAGAAAGAAAGAGTAAGGCATGCTGATACAGCAAAAAGCTATACATAGAAGAAGCAGTAGATTTAATTAAGGTAAAAATGCAACCCAGAAGGACTCTCAGTAACTGCATTTATTGATAGTTACAGCTCCATAACAAAACAGCAGAAATACTGTTTTAGACCTATCATGTTAATGAGATGACTGCATATGTAAATGCCATGAAACAGTGTGTTGCTGAGATGAAAATTTTAGACACTGCACATGACTTTTGTTTGACACAATGCATTATCTTAGAGATGATCCAAAAAAGCAGAGACCAAGCCACCAAAACCTGACTACAGTAAAGTCTAACTTTGAAAAGATAATTACTTGAAAATGAGGGGGTTTTTTTAAAGGAAATTAAAAGATGCAGGGAGAAGGTTAAAATGCTATGAGTGGAATGGTGACAGTCAAATACATGATAGCAGAGGCTCAGAGTGAAAAGCATCTATTGAAAAAGCAGACTGTTAAGACAGCAAAGTAGATGGCATTATTTTTAAAAAAAAAGTCATATTTAAAAAAAGAGGAAAAAGCATGAGCATTGGCAATTACATATAAAGCCATAATAACACAAGGGAAAAAGGTTTGGAAAACAATTTGCTGAAGACATAGAAGCTCATAATAAATACTTTCTCAAATACATCAGCATTATGAAGGTTGCCAAAAAGTCTGAAGGGTTGCTGGATGACCGAGTTATGAAACCAGCAGCTGTCAAAAAAAGCTGTGATCTTTGCACTGGCGTTTGCTGTGGAAGAACTTTCAGAGGTAACCACTTCAGAGGCTTTCTTTTTTTAATGGGGATAGGTATGAAAAACTGTCACAAATTAAAATGTCAGGAGAAGGTTTTAAAACAAATCAATAAAAACAACTGTAACAAATTGTCAGGACAAGATGCCAAGCGTTAATGAACTCAAATTCAGAATAGCCAAATTATTATATTGTGCAACCTATAGCTTAAATTGGCCCGGCACTGGAGGAATTGATTGTGATTACAGTTCTTTTAAAAGCCTCTAGGGGGATATAAGGAATTTCAGAGTAGTAAACCTTACTTCTCTTCTGGAAAAATAGGGATATGTCAAATAGAATTTGCAGACACACAGTATATTTGATATAATAGAGAAGAATCAACACAGCTTTTGTAAATAGGAGTTAATCATCGCAAACCTATTAGACTGCTTTAAAGAAATTGGTAAATTGGTGGGGTGATTTGGATGATATAATGTATTAGATTCCCAAAAAATTATGGAACAAAAAATCCTTTGCCGAATGCTTCTGGGTTTGAAACTCTGCTGACAGAGGGCGAATGGGCTGCCGGCTGCTGGCCACCTCTCCCGAAGGAGGGAGGTCGCAGGGGGAGTCCCGCAAAGGTCTGTGCTGGTCAGCACCCTTACAAGCGTTCTGGAGGTGGAGTAGGTGCTGAAGTAGTGATGTTTGATGGTGGGAGTAATCCTGAAAGTAGAATTTGGCTTTGGGAATTGCAGAAGGCGCTCATAATGAGATGGCAGGAATTATTAGGGAAGGAAGAAGGACCAACACAGAAAATACTGTTATGCCGGCATATATAACCATAGTATGTTGTCATCTCAATTGCTGCGTCAAGTTCTTGCTACCCTATTTTATAAAAAGGATATGGTAGAAATTTAAAAGATACAGAGAAGGACATCGAACTCATGAATTTGGGAGCTATTTCAATCTTTTGGATTTGATGCGCACACACGCGTTCACCCCGTTAAGTCCACAGCTTGATGCGGTATTCGCTGCCGATTAGGAATTGCTGGAAATTAGATGCTTATTATCAAGAAAAGGTATTACTCTGTATTTCTTTAGTTCTTAAAATTCTTGCCTAAGCCTCTAACAAAATGGCTGCCTTCAGACAGCTTATTGAGCTCGGTGGGCCTTTGGTCTAACCTAATATGGCTGTTCTTGTGTTATGACACTTTTAGGCAGCTTTGCACCAAGGCAGGCATACTTCTTATTTATTTAGTTTTTATTCATTTATTTTAGGAACAGCCTTTTGCTGTACAAGGTATGGCAGGTACCAGCCTAATATCCAATAACCATATGCTTCAGAAACCTCCTTCAGAAAGGGCTGCCTAGATAAGAGTCATTCTATCAGTAGTGAAATTTCTATTTTAATGTAATTTTACAGACCCTGATTCACTGTCCCTTAACTGCAGCTTGTTATTTCTGGCATTAGAGGGTAAAAAAAAATAGCTTCTGGGCATGTGACACTATTCACAGGCCTTTAATGTCAGAAATAATGATCATGTTAAATTGGAGCTCATTACGACGAAATGAGACCTCATTGAGCCCTCTTTTTGGGGGGTTGTTTAATGATTTTCCTTTTTCTCTTCTTTTTTTCCTTCTAAGTAGCTCTGAATTGGTATACTGGGGGAGAAGCTGGGAGGTTTGGTGGTAAATTTAAATCGCAGGAAATGTATACCTTTAAAATATGAGAAAAGGGCTTGATTTTTCTACTGTTCTCCCCAAGTACTCTGTTCCTTTGTTACGTTTTCAGTTATAGAAATTTCTTGCACCTCTTAAGGCCACTAATAATAGTTATATCTAAGGCAGCTACAAAACATATTTGGAACTTTATTTCAAGTACTACTTTTCTTGTAACGAACAAGGATCCCATTTTCCAATTTTTTTTTCTAATCACGTTCAAAAGACCGAAGCTACCTCCTGAGATACAGCTGCGCTAAAGCAGCTTTGCCGTGCGTCTGAAGCCCAGGTGTGACCGAGGGGTGCCCGCACGGCCCTTTCCGGGCCTGCTGCGCCCCAGCAGCTCCCACGTCTCACGCGTGTCCGGGCTTGCGGCGGTGGCAGCGTGTGTCCAGCCATCCCCGCGCAGAGCCCGGCGGGTGCCATGTTGTGCAGAGCTGGCGAGGAGCAAGCCGCCAACGATGTGCTGCTGCTCTCCGATCGCTAATAGGTTAAGTATCTTCAAGGAAAAACAAGTTTTGTTCTCTGGTGCTTCTCCTTGCTTCTCCTAAATGTATCTTAATTTTATGGCGCTCTGTCCATTTGCGTCTGTCCTCAAAGCAGTAGACAGTTATGTTCTGTTTTTCGTGAATCCAGTCATTGGACCTGCCTGCTCTGTTACCACCTTCATTCTTTTACATAGCTGCCTCTAGCCCCGGTTTATCGTTTCCTCTCAGTCCCTGAGATTTGTTTATTATTTGCTTTTCCTCAGGTTTTCACTTAGCTTTTCATGGCATTTTTACCATGCTTTGTCCTACATCTTCATTAAGCTCCGAGTCTTGTAGACTGCACCATGTTCTTCTTTAAACCTGCTGCTTTTGGCTGTTTTTATACCCTGACTTTGATTTCACATAAGACATATGCCAAATATTTAAAAGCTGGAAGTAATGTGATGAATTAAGAGTTAATTTAATTGCTTGGTCGTATTTTCCTTCTCTAGCCCCCTTTCCTACAAGATATGTCACAGTGCTGTAAGCTCCGGAGAACTCTGTCATGTTTGCTTGTTAAACCTAATATAGCTTAATTTACTGTGTAAGTAGCACCAGTTCAGATGGAATGGGATACAAGTGGGTCAAAATGAGAGCTCCCGTCTGCAGCGATACCTCCGTGTTGCGTCCAGCGCCACACGTCTCGCACGGTCACCTGCATTCCTCCCCAAGGAGCCCGCTTGGTCCCCTGGCTGTCCCGGCCGTCCCCGCTGTCGTTCAGCGCTGCAGCGTCACCAGCCCTCGGTCCCTCCATGCAGGCAGTCCCGCGACGCCGCTGCTGCCGTCTCCCTCTCCATCCTGCACTCGGTAGACGCTCCAGAAAAACTGCTGTCTCTCGAACTAGGCGTGCTCCCCTTCTGCTGGGAGATGACCTTTCGTGCAGGAGATAGGTGTCATATCAGCGATTCCTGAGATAGAAAATAGTTTTTCTCTTGCATCCTTAAAAGATGAAGTACTTTATCGGCAAAACTCTCACAGATAGTAAGGTGTGTACGGGTTTGTGTGCACGTGTGTGTGTATAGATAAGTATATTTAAATGCAAAACTTCGTATATAAGACTTTCATAAAAATGCAAAGATGATGATGTGTCTTTTAGAGGTAATTTTTAGGGAGTCATTGCTCGTCCTCTTCCTTGGTGTTAAAGAGTAATTTATTTTTTTAATAAGTCTTTTCTGCTTGTTTTTGATAGCAGAACTGGGGAGGTGAGGGAGACTGATCTCTAACTAGCAGAGTATTATTTGTTCTCCAGTATCTTAAACCATCTTTCTTCAGTTCTGTGGGTGAGCAGAACCAGAGAAACGCTGTTTGATGTCATTCCAGATGGGTCCTCAGAGCAGCAGCAGCACAGCTGCCGTGCACTTTGTGTTAACATTGTAAGGCTTAAATATTTACTATATTTTAAATATTGCACTGTATATGTAAATGTGTTTTTGGTATGTCAGAAAAACAGTTTAAAAATTAAACCTCATCTGCTGTTGGTTACGCTGGGAATTTCTGGTGAACCACTGCCTCTCTGTTACATTAGCTAAGCAAGGAGCTGCGCAGGTGCTTGGGAATCTCATGGCTTAGTGGTGCTGACATAGCTGATTTTGAGGATTTCGTTGCTTCTTTTGATGATGGAAAAGGAGTGATTTTTGTAATCAGACACTGAGCAGTATTGTCTTTAGAAAGTATAAAACACCCCATCTCATTTTTGGATTAATGAGGAAGACCAAAGCATTGGTGGGAGAGGAGTCTCTCTGACCAGCCTGTGGTAAATAAGTTTATCTAGTAAATCCTCCAAATAAGTTCATTTCTAGGTATGAAAACTTCTGTGTGATTTGTAGCACTGGGAGATCCTATTATCTCATTCAGATGGTGTGCTTCAGTGTTTAAAGCTGATGTCTGGCATTGGATCCTCGCCCCTATATTTGTGGTAGCATCTAAGTTTATGTTCAAAGGCCTACTGCGTCATATTCTGGTTAGAAATCCAAGTACAGACACAGATATTCTTAAAGGAACCCAAATTCTGTGGAAATTCAGGGAATAGAGCCCCAAATTCCATACTGATGTCATACTGAAATAGCAACCTCACTGGGGTTGTTTTAGGAGCCCTGAAGTAGTTTCATGCCGGGTGTAGACAGGTGCATTAGGTTATGGAGAATTAAGATCTGCAGTAGATGTATAACATGGTTGAGATCAGCAGTGTAGCCTTGATAGTGAACACTGAGGAGTCCTCCCTGCCTCCAAATCTTACGTCCAGGAGATAAGTCCTATTATTCAGTCTCAAAAAGTGTCAGATGTTACAATTTCAACTTTATCAAAGTATATATCCCTAGGTGAAGGGGGTAAAGTAGGTGACTAACTTAATTCTGTTATGCATTAACTAAATTCTGTTATGTATTCTGCCAGTTCTACACTTTTTTTGTGTGTAAAAAGACTAAAAAGGACATAATGATCTCTCATATATTGGTGCAACTACCAGAACCAAGAAGGGCTACTTTTTTGTATCCTCCCGGGGTGCCTTGGAAGAACTGAGCAGTGGATTCCATCTCTTCAGCGTGACAACCGCAGCAGCTGCTCTGAATTGGCTGAGAGGAAGAGTGTTGTCTGGCTGTTTTTATTAATAATTTGTTCCTCTGTGCTCTGTCAGTTGGGTGCCTGTCTCTGAATAGGACCCTTCTTTGCACTAGATGCCATACAAACAGAATAAAAACAATGTCTGCCAAGGGGATTTTCATATGAAGTCTGAGATAAGGGACAAGTGTTGTAGAAATCCAGAGGTGATGCACAAAAAACTGGCGTGATCAGCAGTGGCCTCCATACACAATCTGTGTAACTGCTGTCAAGTATTTTGGAGGCAACATGGAAGAGGAGAGCTCTGATAACTAATTTTAAAATAATGATGTGCTCATTTTATGAATGATTACAGAAGGCCCTTTCCAATTATAAAATGAGCATAGGGTAAAACTTGAGGATGCTTTTTAAAATTTGTAATGGAGACTGATAGAAGTCCAAAGGGCAGAATTAGCCTCTAGATACTGAAAGAGAAGTAGTAGAGAACAGATCATAAGAGGCCATAAAGAAGGAAGATAAATATATTATGTATGCACTAAAAAGGGAAGTGCCTGTAGAGGATTGCAAAGTGATAAACTTGGAAGATGGTCTTTGCCTCAGCTCTCAGAGGAATATGAAGATATTAATACTAGGGAAAAGATGTTTCCATTTTGTATGTGAGAAATGATGGGTGCTTAGACAAATATTTTTGCAGTGGAGATGTTTAGTAGAAGATTTTTAGAGGTGTTATGGAGAAAGAAAAAGTATACACAGAATCTGAATATGATGACTTAGGGAAAAGCTGGAGTAAAAAAATGATATCTGAGATAGGGACTTGAGTGTTAAAATGTTCAAGAAAGCTGGTAGCAAAAGAGGCTTAGTAGGGCAGATTAAGACCTCTGCTCTGGCCGGTTGAGTTCTTGATGCGATAGCCAGACAGGCACGCTGTATTGGATGCTGGTTTGAATTACACCTTTAGATGGAGGGATAGACCTTGATTGCTCAGCACAGAGGTAATTGAGTTTGCAGTTGTGGTTGAGAGTACCAAGGGATGCAGTGGAAAGTGCTCTTGGTGAAGAGAGCAAAAATGGGATTCGCTGAAAAGCTATGCTGAAAGAGAGGTGGAAGAGGAGGAGAAGCAGAGCTAGGGAATCCAGGAGAGAAGTCTCAGAAGAGTGTGGTTGACTGTGTCAAAAACCATGTTATAGGTCAAAGAGGCTGAGAGTGGAAAGCTAGTTCCTGTACAGTGTCATGTCAGTGCTGAACTTGAGCTAAGGAAAAATCTCCGTAAACTTTGAGAATACATTTAATGGATGGGAAGGTATGTAAACTGAGGAAAGTCTGATGCGGCCGTAAAGGAAAGGATCAGACAGTCTATTCAAGTAACTTAGAAATGATAGTCAGTAGAAAGATAAAAATGCCTGCTGGAAAGGCAGGTGGAGCGTAGGGTGATCTTTTGGGGGGAGTTGGGTGAGACTAAAGTGTGCTCACCGTGTGACCCAAGGTCAGTAAGGAAGAGTGCAGAAGGGAGACCAGGTTATAGAGTCACTGAAAGAACTGAAGAGGTTAGGGGAGGAAACAACATGAGAAACTTCTGCATTTTTTGTGAGACTAGGAGTTGAGATACAGGTGTCTGTGATGGAATCTATGTGATCCAGTGGAACTGGAGACATGGAGCTGTTTAGCTAGTGAGATGACAAAACCAGAGGGATGAGTGATTCTGAAGTGATGAATCACCCATTTTCTGCCAGAGATTCATATATCACAAGAGCAGAAAGGGAAAAGGTGAATACTGAGTGTGACAGAGCTGAGAGATGGTCAGATAGGAATAAAAGTCAAGAAAAAAGATTGCAAAGTTGAGCATGCATGAAAAAAATTAAAAGCACTGAAAGGGGAGAAAAGGAGGAGGGAATGGAAAGCAAGCATGAAGTCACCAGTGCGGGTGGATTGGATGTCATGAGAAGACTTGAAAATGAAAAGGAACAGCTAGGTGGTGAAGAATCTATGGGGATGGTCAGAGATCTTCCTGATGACAGGAATGTCTGAGAGAACACAAGTTAAGCGGAGGCTTTAGACAAATGGGAATGTTAAACTGGGACTTCAGATTTCAGTTGAGGAAAGGTGCAAACACAGGATTCTGTAGATCATAAATTTGGAAGCTGAAGTTCTTGAGAATGAATGAAGAAGGCTGTGGAGAGAGGGACTGAAATTAGAAAGGCTGATGTGGAAGAGCAGAGTTGAAGGAAAATGATAAATCCACAGAGGAGGAGAGTGGAGAAGAGATGAATGCAGTGCTTTGAGGGAGGAGAGAGAAGCAAGAATACAGCAGAAGTCTGACACCACATTATGGTCTTATTCAGGTTTAGGACTTGCATGTAGGAGAGATCTCTCTAAGAGATGGCAGCTGTCAGAAAATGGGAGACTTGAGATCATGAAGAAGTCATTGTTTTGGAGATGTAATGGGCTTTCAAGGGCATCATGAGAAAGGAGCTGGAAGGTAGTGGTTGGATGTGTGGTTAGGAATCTGAAAGGATTGGAGCAGGCAATAAAAGCAGGACTGGATGTGGAAAATGTCAGATGGAGATTCACATTTGAGGTAAATGGCACCGGCGTGAGTTACCTCTAGATTTGGGCTAGTTGGAAAACTGGGATGAAGAGGAGAAGGGAGGAGCTAAAAAGCTGCTGGTAGTAATAGTAATCCAAGATGTTGGATTTGATCAAGTAGGTGAAAGGAGAGATTAAGGAGAGAAAGAAATGGATGAATGTTACGAGCGCTGAGGTCGATGAGTGAAATAGTCATTCATAAGAGTTGGGTAACATACGAGTGTGACACACAGTGGGTTTCTTACCAGAAATTTTGAATCCTGAAGAAAAGGGAAACTGACCAATTTCCAGGATTTGGGTGATTTGGCAGGAAAAACCACAGCAGACAAGCTTTCCTTAGTGCTCAGTCTGAACTGGGAGATGTGCAAGAAGTTCTTAAGGACAGTGCTGTGCACACAGCATATGGTAATTGCGTGATCTACCCCAGAAGATGAAACTCAATGTTGCACCTAACTTTCACTTAATATTTTGAGGAAATAATTGGACTTGACTTTGAGCTAGCTCTCAGCACAGCTATTAACTGTATTCCAAAAAGAAAAAATTCAACCATTGTATTCAAAACAGTAGGCTCTTCCCCTGTGCAGCTTTTGGTTAAAATCTTGGCAATACCACTTAACTTGAACGTGCCTAGGATTTCCCTCTTGGTGTTTGGTAACTGGGCGGGAAGGGGGTAGCTACCCTTCTTAGTATCTTGTCCAGTACAAAGACCTTGGAGGGTCACATATTTTTGTATGAATTTCTGATAGAGAATCTCTAAATGTTAAGGCTCATCCTACAGACTAATTTAAAATTATAGATGCAAGACTCTTCCTGCACGCACACATGTATACATATATAATATATATATATATGCGCACTCTAAAATGATTCAGAAACAGGCACACTTAGGAAAAATGACTGCCTGTTACTTCTCTCTTTGCCTGTTCACTTCCACTGACACAATGACTATTGTTTAGCTCTGGGAAAACAACATTTGAATTGTATTAAGCGTATTCCAGTGTAAAGAAAAATCCTGAAGATAATTATTTCTATCCAAATTAGTTTCCATTCTTTAGTAGACATTTTTCAGACTTCAGATATGTTGTTTTCTGCAAGTGCTGCATAATAAATTAATTAATTAGTAATAGATGTGTCACACCTTGGAGTAAAGCCCTTACTTTGAACAAGTAAACCAGACATCCCTTTCATGTTTAATATGTTGGTTTTAAGACTTTTACCTCTTTTTAAATATGTGTACTTTCATAGATCAGATAATACCTTAAACTATTGTCAGTGTTCATGTGAGATCTCACAACACAGAACTGAACAAACTACAGACATTTTTTGACTTTAATCAGCAATAAAAGCAGGAAGAAATTAGAATTTACTTTCCCTCAGTAGATGTACTGCACATGTTCCATCTACCCTGAGTATCGAAGTGGTCCTCATCGTCGTGGTGTGTGAGCACCTCGCAGTTCTTAACATCTTCGTAATGCAATCTAGCATGAAAACGTGCCTTATGGAAGGGACGAGGCACAGAGAGACTAATTCACACCCGGGAAGTCTGATGGAGCAGGAAAATGAACTTCTGACCCACACCACTGGCCTCCTTAGTGGGAGACCCTTCTTTATTTTGAGCCTGGCCAAAGTACTGGTAACCACCGGTTGCATCAGTTAAATTGCGCAGGAGATGCAGAAAACGAACCCCTCCCACGTGGAGAGGAGAGGAGAGGAGAGAGACGTGTGGCTGCCACGAGGCTTCTGCTAATCACTGTAGGAAAGTAGTGCTGCTTTTGCACAAAGTTGTTTTTTTGTTTTGGTTTTTTTGCAGATGGTGCCTAGCCAGCACAAAGGGACCCTCATGCAGTTGTTCCTCAGCACTGTTACAATCAAATAATGAGTAGTAATAACTGTATACATACTGCAGGGTACTTGTCAAAGCATTCAGCCATTCGATCTGGGGTTTTTATGAATGTGGTTTTAATTTTTTAAATATTTATATATTCATGTATTCAGCTATTTAACTCCTTGTAATTACAGAGTCCTTACTATTTATAACTACTGATTCTAGTAGTTCAGCTTAGACAGTATTGGCATTATGGTGAATTTATGCTATGACCTTGCTTCTGGCTTGCCTGTAGGAATTGCCAGTAAAGGAGCCAGAAATACAGTATAAGCTTTGGTTACCTCAGAATATTTTGCCATTATCCCATGGGATACAGTCCTGGAGAGAGGAGCAGTGCAGGAGAGGTGCTTGATTTTTCCAGTATCACCTCCTCCAAGCTCCAGAATGGTCCATCCTGGTGTGCAGGAAATCAGCCGAAGGCGCGAGAAGCCTGCATGGATGAACAAGGAGCTCCTAAAAAACTAAACTCAGACATAAAAAGGAAGTGTACAAGAGGTGGAAGCAGCTACAGGTGACCCAGGAGCAATGTGGTCCCGCTGCTGAATGGGGCAGGAGACCTGGGCACAAAGGACATGGAAAAGGCAGAGGTGCTCAGTGCTTCCTCAGCCTCAGTCTTTCCTGGTAAGATTTGCCTTCAGGAATCCCAGGTCTCTGGGACCGGTGGGAAAGTCTGGAGCAAGAAAGATTTGCCCTTGGTAGAGGAGGATCAGGTTAGAGAACACCTAAACAAACTGGACATACCCGAGTCCATGGGCCTTGATGAGATGCACCCAGGAGTGCTGCGGGAGCTGGCTGGTGTCACTGTAAAGCTTCTGCAGATCATCTCTGAAAGGTTATGGTGTTTGGGAGAGGTTCCTGACATGCTCTGTGCTCCATCATCCATGTCATTAATGAAGATGTTAAACAGTATTGGCTCCAGGATCGACCCCTGGGTGTCACCACTAGTGACTGGTCTCCAGTGGGACTTTCTGCTGCTGATTGCAACCCGCTGAGCCCGGCACTTCAGCCAGTCTTTTGTCCGCTCACCTCGCCCGTACTTCATTGGCTTGTCTGTGAGCATGTTATGGGAGTCAGCACCACCGTAAACGTGGCTAAGGTCTCTGTGGGTGCTGTAGAGCTTTATTGCCAGAGAGGAAAATGGGCAGGCAGGACGCCTCGTCTAGGTGGTTGATCCCGTATTCGCCAGCATGATGGTGCACAGTAAGGCGATCCTCTGTCAGTGCCCCCGAAGCAGCAAGTGCTCCTTTGCACTACCCACTCCTAGGGATTTGTGAAGTTTCCCCTCTTTCATTAGGTGGAAGGACAGAAAGTGGCCGTGCTTTGCCGTCTTCCCGTCCCCTTAGCGCATCTTCCGTGCTGTTGTGGGACTGGGCCGTCTGGTGCGCTTGGAGCGTGCGCGCTGCGCGGAGGGCAGGTCTGCTTTGTGTCTGCGTGCGTCGCGGAGCGCCTGCGCGTAGGAGCACCAGTCGCAGCGGATCTGATGGGGCTCACTGCTCTCCAGGGAAGGCGGTTACAGGAGCTGCTGGACTGCTAAGTTACAGCTTTAAAGATTCACCATGGCTGTGTATTGATCGCAGGGCAGGTTTTGTTTTCTGTTAGACAGAATTTTTTAACAGTCAAATGTATCAGTTAAAGGAGGGGAGAGAACAGGGAAAACTGTTGAATCCTCAGCAGCAGCTCCGAACCTACAAAACGCGGGGGCCCGAGCTCTTCATCGCCCTGGAGCCGTTCGTACGGCCCCGAGGGGCAGTGCTCCTTGGTGCCTGAGAGCAGAGTAGCACCTCCTCCCGCGGCTCTCCAGGCAGCCTTGGCTGCGGGGGGCTTTTGTGAGAGGTCCACCCAACCGCTGCGAGTTGTCCTGAGACCTAAAACTTGTTTAACCGGAGCCACCAAGCTGACTTCTCCGGAAACATCAGCTGTGGTTGGCGCTGCCCCGGCCGGGTGTTAACAGGTGACTCGGAAGTGAAAAGCTCTTTGTTCCATCACTGTCCCTGGTCCCTTCGCTCCTCTCCCCTCAGCTTTTGTTATCCCTCCAAATTGGTAGCAGAGAAGATAGATGTATGCAAAGCACTTTCATAGAATCCAAGCTGGAACAGCTGTCAGAGATGCAATCCCACTTAGTTGGTCTTCATAAAATGCGTGCGGCATTTTTAAGAGTCTGGATAAAGGGTAAAGGCAAACTGCGCCCATTTAGCAGAAGGCAGCGTGTGACAGCTGACAAAGTGACAGTGGGCCCCTGAACAGCCCGTGTCACTCTTCAGCAGGAGGGCCTGAAATGCCCATTTTAATTTAAATGTTATTTTCAAATAAAATTGCCACTTTGGGATAATTGCTTCTTACTGTGTAACTTTGAGAACACCGTACCGAGCAAAGTGGGTGCAGCTTTCCTTATTGTTGTTCTTATTTGTTATTATGTGGCACCATATGTGTCTGCAGTCCTGTCCCATAGGTGGTCTCCCGAACTGCCTGCTGCACAAACAGGCCTTTTGTTCTGGGAGCTGTTGTTTTAAAAAACAAAACAAACGCCCCAACCTTCGCGTAAGGTAAGGAACGTGAATTAGGGTGATTTTAGTCACATGCTTTGTTTGGGGTTTTTGTGTTTGCACAGAGTTTTCTGGTAACCATATCTACAGTGATGGGCACAATGTAAACAAATATTTTCTTTGTGTGGAATGACTTACATGTCTTTTCAGCTGAGAGCTCCAGTAACTACTCACTCACTTTCCCTTTTCT
Source organism: Dromaius novaehollandiae (assembly GCF_036370855.1). Taxonomy (NCBI): domain Eukaryota; kingdom Metazoa; phylum Chordata; class Aves; order Casuariiformes; family Dromaiidae; genus Dromaius; species Dromaius novaehollandiae. Next base: position 24,791,586 of record NC_088110.1, read on the forward strand.
TTCTAGCCTCCTAAAGCCTCCTGGTATCGCATGAAACAAAAATTTTCTGCCCGTTTTCTAGCAGTTTCGCAAATGCAATCAGCATGTTTACAAGTTCTGTTTACTTGAATTGTTCCCTTTATATAAGGAAGAAAATGTTGGCTTAAATCCTTAAGCACCAAACTATATATATATGTGTGTGTGTGTGTGTGTGTATATATATATATGTATATATATAAAATATACACCCTGAGGCTTGGTGTGTCTCAGGATGTCCTGGTAATGGAGTAGAGAGGTCAGAAGAACAGCAGTGAGAGACTCTATCTAATTCACACCTTGGCACTAGCACACTAGGGCTGACACGTCCAATTTACTGTGGCACTGTTTGACAGGTGTCAAGACTCAACAGTCGCACAGAAGTACACATGGCTGCAGAATCAGAAAGAGAAAGAGGATGATTGAACATTCTGCAAATGAGACACCCGGGGAAAAAAACACACGCGCGCGCGTGCCCGCGCGCACACAACCATTCAATAGAAAATCTAGGCTAATTAACGCCTGCTGTTGCCTGATGCGTGGCATGGCCCCTCAAGGACTCTTTGCCATTCGGGAGTTGAAAACATGTCAGGAGGCTCCTCTTTTCTCTTCCATGAAGAATATTATGACATTTTAGTGCTAAAAAAAAGTTATGAGAACTTTCTCAGCTTTCATAGCAAGTTGTAAAACTTCTTGAGTTTTAGCTTTACGAGCTCCGTTCCTTACTTCCCTGTCTTGTCTTATACCTAATCGTGTCACGCCTTACCTGGCAGGAGATGCCTCGTGGAACCTTCTCCCCTTCTGGGTATGTCTATATACTTCTTATTTCCTGTCGACCCACAGAACGGGGCGTACGCATAGCGTACTTGCTGGCAGCACCGGTGGTTTCGGGGTGCCTGTCCACACCAGTAAAGCTGTATCGGTATCTGCGTTGACTTTGGAGGGGCTCCCTTCGCAGGCTGGTCGCTGGCCCAAGCGCTGCAGCAGTTACTCTCTTTCGCCGCAGAGGCAAAGGCTGTACAGGCTCCGGCAGCTTTCGTTGTCCCGTGTTCGGTTTGGCCTTTCCGCCGAACCTGTGTGCGTGTGCGGGGAATAGCACCGTTTCTGGCAGATGAAAATTTGCGAGAGAAGAGCAGATGTGTTTTCAGAGATCTCCGTGAATTTCAATGTTGTTGGGGAAGGAGCAATTCTTTAATACACGTTTATCAAAGTACGTAACAACGTGGGCCCTAGTCCTGACTGCCGTTGCCTCTGGAGACAGCTGTAATGTATCTGATAGCCGTTACGGTGGTGGCTGCCGCGGTGAGTAACGGAGAAGAGCAAGCAGAGGCTGCGCGGGCCACCTGGGCTTTGCTAGCCGCTACCTAATGAGGTTTGCCTTAATTTCACCAAAAGAAGACTCCTGGATCTTGGATTTGCCTGGAATGTGAGAAATGTGGCTCAGTCCTGGCTCTCCATTCTGCGACCTTCCCGTCGTGGCGTCTGCTGCAGTGCAGACAGGTGGCTGTGTCAGAAGCTTTGTGCTTTGCTTTGGGACTGAGTTTTAGATTGGGTTAGCGGTGGGAGATTATGATATTTGAAACTTGTCTGGAGCGGGAGTAGCCCATCGTTTGGGGAAACAGCTCTGCACAATACTGCAGAGTGACGGGACGTGGTCTTGTCCTGCTGAGAGAGTCAGAGCCAAAACCGAATTTAAAGAAAGCCTTTATTATTATTATTAATGTCAGGACTCCATTGGGAAAATCTTTATCTGCGTTAAAATATCCATAAGAAGAGCAAAGGAGAAAAGGCCACGAAGAGCGTGTACTGCAAAGCATCCCTGAGCTCAGCTCTGTTCTCTGTCAGGTTCGTTGCCAGGCTCTTTACGGGGATACAGCTGGGGTTCGGGGTTGAACTGGATGCGTTTCCTGATGGAACGTATATCCCCTGAACACACCTTTAGGAGATTATCCCGTCATTAAATGTTTGTAGGATAACAGGAGAAGCCTAATTTAGTTTTTGTTTCTTTTTCTCTGTGGTTTAATCACAGATGAAAGAGACTAATAGCACTACAGAGCTTTCTGGTGATCAAAGGCCAATCAATCCTCTTTGTGGAGTAATTAACTATTTGCTAAACTTGCAGAATTGATTTCCATTTAGGGCTAAGAGAGAGGGTTTTAAATGAAGACCGATTTACCAGGCGTGAGGAGGGAATCTCAGCACTGATGCCAGGAGATACTCGGAGTGATGAATTGGAGCCTGCTAATTGGAGGATGAAAAATACAGCTGGAATCTGGCCCCATTTGCTCCTACTTTGGAGAAAGACAGGAAAAGGGGAATAAGGCTGAGAACCTGACAGATGGCTCTGCAGTTGCGGCGGGGAGACTAGGCTGCAGTTAAAACAGCACCTGACTGACTGGAGGAAACATAGATGTGACCAGCACAAAATTGTGTTGCACCGAAACCATTATTCAGGTGAACGCTCCTCGCTGCGAGTGGCCGCTGTCTGCTCGCTTGGAGCTTCCAGCTAGCGCTCGCCGAAGGGACTTGCACCTGCACGCGCTCTCCCAGCACCAAATCAGTTACACAGCTTTGTCTGTATGGAGCTTTATTTTACTCTCAAAAAATTTCAGCACCATGGATGAAATAGTGACTTTGTGAAATGCTGAGGAGTTGTTAATACTCTTTGGACTCTTTGCTGGAGCGGTGAGGGGTGGGGAGGAGGAGCTCTGTACTAGTAAGTATTGCAGCCTTGGAAGGACAGTTAGGATGTTGGGACTTATTTGAAAACGTTGACATGGGGAACTGAGTTGACTAGAAGTTGAGCCTGTTTGAAGATACAGGGCAGCTTCCACAAGAGGAGAGACTAAAAAGGTTAGTATTAGTTATCCATGAAAACAAACGTGAAGGGGAATGCAGTGAAAAGGCTGGTAAATTGGGAATGGTACAGAAAAAATGATTAGGCTTTAATTACAAGTAAGGAGTATTCACCAAACAGGGAAAGTTTAAAACAAAGAAAAGTCAGTGCCTTTTCAGAGAGCACATAGTTAATACGTGGAATTTATTGTACCGGACACAATGGAGGACAAAAGTATGAATGAGTTCAAAATGGATTGGACAAATTCGTGGAGAAGAGGTTCATTGCTGGACATTGAGTACAGTCACCTGGAGGAGACCTCTGGCTTGGGAGGTCCCTGAGCAGCTCACGGCTGTGTTAGGCTGTGCTGCCTCTGCTCTCTTGGCATTCTGTCCGCTGCCGGAGAGAGGACTCTGGCTCATCTCGGGCCTTGGTTTGACCCAGTATGTCAGTTCTTTAGTTCCTATCCAGTGGCGTATGGAACTCATCGTTTCTATGGCCTTGTTTAAATCATGTGTTAGGTCAATAACACCGAAAAGTACTGTACATATAACTGTTTAGTGGTGGATATAAAGCAAGTTAATTGCTTTTACTTCTGTGCTTAGACGAGTACTGGTACTACAAAAGCATCATCGTTGCCACAACTGCTGTGAATCGGCTGACGATGTTGCCAGTTTCCTTGGTGTGGACTTTCTCCTGTCTTCCAGGCAGTTTGCTGTGTTTGGACAAAACTCAGCTGAACAGAGCTCCAAGAGGTGCAATGAGGTCTCAACAGTTTTGCTGTGCGCTGGATGTATGTGATTGCTATGTTTCTTGTGTTAGGATAATCCATCTGGTTCTAGAAGGAATTAATACTTCGTTCTGATGAAATAGGAAAACCCCTGTTAGCATATCCAGTGCTACTTAACATCATTGTTTTTGGAAAGGTCCATCGGAGAAGGTCCAGTATTAAGGCCTGGACATCTTTTTATACACATCTTAGCAATACAGACCTTGGGGGTTCTCTCCTAGCATTCATAGTCCAAACCTTCACTGAGAAAGAGAAAAATACAAATTACAGGAAACACTGTAGAATTGATCTTGCCCTTACCTGATTGGCATGCAAATCTGATATTACTTATCGCTGAGAAATTTAGTTTTGGCTCTTGTGTACCAAATGACTCCCTAGATGTGACTTGATTCATGTCAACAGCTCCAAGAAAGGAGCTATATGAACTTCATTAAGGATTTAAGCTGTATGTTAAAGCGCTTTAGAAATGCGTTCTCTCTCCAGGTAGAAAGCACAGCTTATTCTCAGCTGTGTTATAAGAGCGTAGGAGCCAAGCGTTGTGCTGTGCTGTAATTCTGTTAAACGTGTTTGACCAAAGATCAGTCATCTGCAATAGCCCCTTCACGTCTCTGGCCTGGGAAGTGAGGTGCTGTTTTAGGACAGAGCGGTAATTTTAAAGATGATCTGAGTTCTTCTTGCATCACCCAGCTGAGCTGGTTGCATCTGCCCGCGATCTGGCAGTACGAGGAGGTCGGCTGTGCCGCGACGCCCACCTAGGCACGTGCTTCTCCGGAGGGCTGTGGGGTGGGGGACGGCGACCGGGCGCCTTGTGCTGGATTGTGCCTCTCCGTGGAGGGGGAAGCGGCGAAGCTCTCCTGTGCCGAAGCAGTAGCATCGAGATGATTGTATTTGTTTGTTATAAATTGAATTCACCCATTAGAGAGCTATGACTTGATTTTTTCATTAGCACACAAAGCTTCAAGGGAAAGTTTCTTCTGATGTCCCTCTAGACCTCTTTAAACAGGGAAATAATGATTCTCGGTTGAAGAAAGAGCAAAAGAAATTCCATTGCTCTTTAAACAATTAAAAAAGAAGCTGTATTTGGAAGAGAAGCTGGCGCTGGTTGTAACCTCTCCTCTCCACTGACCAGCAGCTTTTAAATGCAGGGGCTGCTGTGAACTGACTCACTGCAGGATAATTACGTTAGGGACCAATACGGCCTGTTGAAAATCAATTCTGTTGGACCAGTGTGTTTGTTCGGAAATCCACTCAGCCAATTCAGGAGTACATTAGGCTGCAGGCCCAGCGCGCTGACCTCTCCAGGATTGGGGTTGACACTTGAACGAAGGCGTTTGTCCAGTTAAAGGACAGTGCTACCAGCAGACTCTTATCTCCCCTAAATTGGATTACTCAGATCTGCTTGTTCTCTTTTAAGATAGCTACTGCAGGTTTTTTTCCCTCTCTTTCTGTCTGTCTGAGACAGTTACCTAGTGATTACTGCTTAACGCGCTGTTTTTAGCTATTCCTGGACAGTTAACATTTAATATCACCACTAAAGCTTCCTTTCTTGTACGGGGCTGTCTTATATCAGAGAGCTATTTATCCCTGTGCTTTTCTGTAAAGAATCACTTCCTACTGGATTATGCAGAAAAATTAAGAGCTCATTGTATTTCAGCAAAAGGCAGCACCCTGACTCGAAGGTTATTTACAGGGAAAAAGCCGACGTGGTTCAGTGTTTTCGTTCTGTTGAAAATGTCTGTGCTCTGATAGAAAGGAGTAGAGCTGACGGGGTGGGAGAGTGGTTCCCAGCGTTTCCTTTGAACACGAGAAGGCTGCTCTGCGTGAGGAGGAGTCCACGCTGCCGGGTGCATGGCTTGTTGAAATCGGGTGTGAAGCGTCCGATAAGGCGGCGGTGAGCGAGGGGCTCTGGGGCTGTGGTTGGAGTTTGGACCCCCCATGGTGAGGACCCAAAGCCTAGGGACCTTGGTGCACTTGCAGACCATTCACATGATGGGCCGTGCAAACCAGTAGTGGTTGCCAGATCACAACTGGAAAATCTCAGAGCTGAGGGCACTAACTAGGAAATACAAAATCTGTTCATTTGCAGATTAGAGCTAGACCTTACGGGCGATGTCTGCTCCTTGCAGTGTGGCAGTGTGCACAGATAATCGGAGCTCCTTGCTGGGCTGGAAGCAGTCCAGGCAGGTCAGCAGTGATGCGTGCAGACAGATCAGACAAACCTGAACTCATCTCTTCACCTTTAGCTTGAGTGCTCTGGATTGCTAATAGCTGCTCTAAACCCATTTCCCTTTTCCTATCGGTGAACCCACTGGTAAACCCATTCCCTTTTCCTTTCCGCTGAAAGACTTATCTTAAAATGTCCAACCCATCGCGTATAAAGAAAATACTAGCTTTCTCGACCAGTTTTACGACACAACCTTTCTCCTTGCACTCTTTAAATCCTAACCAGGAAGCAGGTTACCAGCTAGGACTGTCTTTGGTGGCAGAGGATAGCTGCATGTGCACAGCAAACTGAAATGCTGCTTTTCTCCTAGAAGAGCAGAGATGGGAAAGTAAGACTGAGGAAGAAATGATTTTGCTGGCTCCTTTGCCTCCCCCTTAGCAGAAAATACCAAAAAATCTTCCTGTTTTATACCTGGTCCTTATGTAGATTTTGAGTTATGTTGTCGTAAAGTCTCAGAGCTTCTTTTACTTTAGGTCCAGACAATGCTGCTTGTCCTTGTTTTAGGCAGGATACTATCTAAACATCAAGAAATGCCTTTTGGAAGAAGTTATTGTATGCATTTTGTACATTATGTATGAGAAGATGGGGAAACATGAGAGGAAGGGCAGAAAGGGTGTGTTTGTGTGTACATGTTGTATTAGTCCTTTTTTTTTCCAGTAATGCTTGCAGGGAAACGGGACTTTATAAAGAGCCGGGCAGTGTTCTTCCAGTGGGAGCAGAGTAGTAAGATGGATATACTGATAGTGTGTCGTTGGCACTAGTGCTACCACAATGAAAACAGTCTATTAGAATGACTGTGAAGGGACTGAGTGGATGTATCCTGGGTGTTAAGATTCAGTTTAACTTTTTTGTATTAGTAGAATGCTTCCAAAAAGAGTTTGATGGTATCTTCATTTTGTGAAGGATGCACTGAAATATCAAAAACGTTAAGTCTTCTGTGTATATTCTAAATATCTGCTGCAAGCTCCTATGGGATTCAGAGTTTTTCCTTAGCATACAAAGGCTTATGAGTTTTATAGTGTTCAGACTCTTAATCTACAAAGCATAATTCAATCCTCTTTTAGCTAGCTGCACCACAAAGCCCCAGTTGTAAATAAATCATATGGTGACTGTGGATGCAGCTGCAGTTTCCGCTTCCCTCACCTACCCTTGGTAAATATTTCTGCAAAACAGATGAAATTGGCTAGTGTAACAGATAAATAAAGAGCAAGGTTTGCAGAACAAAGATTGTTACACAGCAGTAGAGCTTGAACACAACTGATAGCTCTGAATTTCTGCTCAGCTGCCTGCCGATATCAATGATTTTCTGTTTTCATGAGTCCCAGCACTTTCCCTTCTATTCTTCAGGGCTGTAAAAGGATGGGAAAACTAAGAAGTCCTCCAGATTATCTTCACAAATGTTACTATTTAGGAGATGGAAAAAAAATTGTATCTGAATTAGTTTGTGCTGCATGAAGGACCACATCTGCGTAACACCCAACCTGCTGCTCACGTGCAGGTTGCAGCAGATGTCTGCAGTTTCTAAAAGTATGGCCGTGTAAGTCATGAAGTGGCGAGTCATCAGCAAAAGGAAAAGCTCAGAGGTTTGCTGCCCTCCCTAACAGTGTGTGAATGTCTTGGGAACCTTCTTGTCTCCTCCGAGGCGAAGAGCTTTCGGGGGGAGAGGCTTTCTGAGAGTGCTTTCGGGGATGCTGTCCCTCCTGGGTGGCATCGCATCAGTGCCAGGTGTCTTCCGCGAGCACAGCTGAGCATTTCTTGCATCGCTCTGCTGGAAGTGCTTCCTGAAGACCATGATTTTGACATCTTGAAGTTACCAAGGGATGGATAGATGTTGTTTGGGTTAAATGCAAAACCGAGGTTCCAGCCATACCCTGTTACTTATAAGTAATATAGTGATCATTTTTTGATCACTTTATGAAAGGTTTGTTGTCTACTGTACTAAAATTAATAACATGCTTGACTAAAGAATAGTCTTTTTTCTTTTTTTTTTAATGTTTATTGCTGTGGCAATGGCAGTTTTTCATAGTGCTTAGATAGATGCCATTAGGAAAGATCAGTAGTTCCTGAAATATCTCTTTCCAACTGCAGAGTAGAAACTCCCATTCAACAGGTAATAAGTTGACTTTTTTGGATGAGTGTCGTGGATAAAGTGGATCAAAATCAGAGTCAAACTGGAGCTACTCCGGACCTTTAGAAATGAAGCTGGCCATACCAGTTTCTGTGCTAGAGAACGTGCAGCTGTACTTCTAATTGACAGTTTTCCTGGCAGAAGGAAGCACTGCTGCCAGGTTCTTTGCTGTTGTAAATTGGGAGATTTCCACTGAAATCGATGGACCTCCGGCATGAAAGCTGGTGAAGTGGGTGGTTGTGCCTGCTCTGTGGAAGTAGACACTGACTGAGACTAAGTTTTAGCTTATATATGCCACCACACCTGCATCTTTCTTCTTCCTTCCTTTTGCTACCTTATTGTACTCTGAGCAGAAAGGAGTAACTTCAGTTTCATTCTTCTCCTTGATAGAAACATCCCACCAAGACTTCAGAAAGCAGAAGAGAAAGCAACTGCTAAAGAAAAATAGAAGTAGAAGAGTTGTGTTTTTCTTCAAAATTACTTCAGAGAGTAGCCCTTACTGGGGAAGAAAGGGGATTTATGACAGGAGGGGGGAGATGCAAGTGACAGTGCTGATGTGTGGTATTTTGAAGAGAACCTGATCTACTGGGGCTGCCGTCATGGTTGCACAATATAATGTATTTGCCTGCTGTCCTTGATTTGCCTTCCTCCTCCTCTTTCCTGCTTTTACAGCTCTGGCCCACCATGACCCTGATTCTTGCGTTGCTCTGGTCTCATGAAAAATTAGCTATTCCTCCCAAGATAGTTACAGTCTCCTTGTCTTGTATGCCATGTGGCAAGATCTCTGTGCAACTCTTATAATGACACCCTCAATACTAGAAAAAGATGAATAATAAGAACTGCTGCCCTTGGTCCCAGAAGGGCCTTCGAAGGAGGTTTGTTTCGGAATAATGAGTATGGAAATTCTGCGTCCGTAATGAACTGCAAGCAGTCTTCCAACTCACTCGTGCCGAAAATTCACACTTGCCTTTCCCATAACTTGTCACTTTTCTTTTATTATTATTGTTCAATATGTAAACAAGGCCAAGAAATGCTTTGTTCCTTTGTGCCGCCTTACATTTGCCCATTAATCCCAGTCTCCCCTCCCCTCCCCCTTCCCACCAGTGCACACAGGATTACACAAAGCAAAAGTCATTAATTTTTATCTCTGACTATCTGTAGGCTTTTTAATGTGGCCTGGCTTGCTTATGCACCACCAATTACATGTCATAAGTGCTTGTAGATGCTGAAGCGGTATCGCGGGCTGATGAATCACTGCCTGCTCCTCTGATTAGTATGCAAGGGGCTGTGCTCTTCTTTGAGCAGCTGGCATGCCAATGAGGATCTGGCTCTGCTGGTCAAGGCATCTGGACATGAATTCAATATGGATTGCTTTAATTAAATGGCTAAGCACACAAGGAGCTAAGAAACAACTCCATCATTGAGTGAAACTTGAAAATAAAGTCGACGTGAGCGCGTAGGTAGAAGGAATTGTTTAAACACCTGTTGTTTCACCTGTGAACCTCCAGGTTCCTTTTCCATCAATGAACTTCTTGTAAGTGGCTGAAATTCCTACGTTAAGGTGCTGTTTATAAAATAAGATTTATCATTAAAAGTTTAGGAATCGGATCATCAGCAAACTTGATCTCATTTCTCCGCTCTTTATAGGCATTGATTTTTTTTTTTCCCGATAATAATAAGATTATTGCAATTTGTGGAAACAACTATTTTAGAGGAGGTGTGGGTAGGTGTATGCTGAGCACTGCCAAGGCTTAACCAGCAGATCGCCTCTGAACATGCTTGGCAGGGAGCAGGAGTAGGTGAGAAAAGAAAAGAATCAGGAGCTACTTCCTGCGCTCGTTTTGAAAGTCTGTGGATCGTATTAGTTGATAAAATACTACAGGTATATCTTCTGCAGCTATTTATCAGTTTTTAGAAAGTGGAAATACAATGCCTGGGCAGGGACACCTTGCCCGTTTGGGAAGAACCTGCTTTGGTTCCTCGTTAGGTGCTTACCCGGCCAGGAGTAACAGGAGCGACAGAGGAGCATGCCGAGCGAAGGGGCTGGCGAATGGACTATGGGGAACGGCAGTGCGGTGCCTTGTGGTTGGGAAATCGTGAGTTTTGGTCTAAGCCAGGAGGCAGGTTGGCCTCCCTCGTGTGCTCACTGATTTCCTGCGCTTTCGAGTTCTTCTGCCGCTCAGAGAGCAGCCTGCATGCGGCTGTCCTGCTGGCTTGGTGGACGCCAGAAGGCTTCTCTTCGTTTTCTCCCCACGTGCATTTTACCATCCTTAAGAGCCGGTTATTGTCCCCTGTGGTCCAGGGAGCAGAACAGAGCTATCGTTTTGTCAGTAATTCAGGTAAAAATAACCTTCCTCAGCTGTGGCGGCTGGTCAGGTCACGGGGCCCTCATGCTCTCTGCCCTGGGGCCTCGGGCAGGGCCCCCAGAGCTGCACCCGCCGTCGGCCCGCGCAGCCGTGCCACCGCAGCAAGTCCTGCCGCCGTCCTCGCTCGGCGGCGGGGAGCCGGGCGCGGGGGCCCGCGGCACCTCTCGGACATCCTGAGAAGAGGAGGAAGAGTTGCGAACAAGCGAAGGGCAGCGTGCAAAGGGAATAGCCGCAGCCGAAAACAGGGGAAATGAGTGCTTGTGCTTGCATGCGTTTTCCTGCCAGTATGGTTTTTGTTTAACTCTTCAGGGATAAAAGGGTTAAGTAAACATAGTTAGAGTGCACTTGGCATCCTCAGATCGTTGGTACTCTACATCACTGGTTTATCTAAACATGATTTTAAGCTAAAAATTTGTATTAAGGCTGCAGGAAAGATACCAGGCTATTGGCCGTCTATAAAAAGCAATATAAGAAAGCAGGCAAAATTAAAATAAAAATCTGGGTTAAAGATATTTTTTCTCATGTTTTGTATTTTCAGGGCCTCTCTCTTGTCTCTTGCATAATGTACATGCTTCAGAGATGAGAGATTCATCCTGTCCTTCATCCTGTCCTTCATCTAAATGAGGGACAACTGGATGATGGGTTCCCCAACAGTATCACAATTTTCTCTGCTATCAGAAGGAGGTATTGAAATATGTTAAAATTAAAAGAATTGCAGAAAACACCAGTAATACTGCTATGATGAGGCATTTTTTGCAATCTTGAGTATTCATTTTGACTAAGTAGATGTTGCACGATTTACTACTTGATACTTATTTACAAGGATTTTGATGAAAATGACAAACTACATGATTGCATTTCACTGCCATAGGAGCTATTTTTTTTAATTTTATTTTTAACAAAACCAGTTTTGTGTTGATAGACTCTCCAGTGAATTCTCTCCCCCACCAGCTTTTTTTCCTCCCCCTTGCTTGCTTTCCAGCGGTGGTTTTTGAAGAGTTCAGTGCCCTCTGGAGCATGTTACCAACGCGTTGAAGCCAGTCGTTAGCTTACGAAGGCGAATTTTATATCAAAACCAAATTTACTTTTGTAAAGTACCCGTCATTCAGCTCGGATGCAGGCCTGGACCGCTGTCTGTCCTCCTTACTCCCCCCGGACGGACACTGGCCGCAGCTCCGTCCCCCCTCCTCCTGCGCGGCCGCGGCTGGCCCCGCTCCCTCCGCCGCCGGCTTGCGCGCGCACCCGGGGTGCTATACTTAGTGCAGCCCGGTTCACTCTCCGCGTTTTAATAGTGGACCTAAGGTATGTTGCCATGTGAACAAGTCATCACGTCTCCATGGCAACCAGCCGGATTGCAGTGCAGTCTGAGGAGTGGACTTTTTTTTTTCCTTCCCTTTTTTCTAGTCAGTGCGTTTTCTTTTGTTAAATTTGCCGAAGGGCTCACAATGGGAGGATTCAGGCCGCTTTAGCAAGCCGCTCTTCATTTAAAGCAGTAAGTTGTTGTATAAACAGAAAGGCCAGCATGCCGCTGGATTCGCTTTGAAGGCAGACTTGATGAGGGCTTTGAACCGGGACCCCGGCGCATTCGGCGGCTCGCTCGGAGCTGAGCCCGTTGCGCGTCCTGGCACCTCTCCGGCTCGGCTGCGCGCTCTCCTGCGCTGCCCGCCGTGGGGATCCCCGGCGCTCCGACGGGGACGGGGACCTGCGGACGCCCCTTCACCCCTGCTCGCAGCCTCTCTTGCTTTGGAGATCTCAGTAGGGCCGAGATTAGACACACTGAGAGGCTTGATTTTCTCCTGCACCCCACGTCGCGTAGGCAGCTTCCGAGAGCCGGCAGTGGGGGCAGAGGAGGAACGTGGAAAGACAGATGATTCAGGCATTCAGCAACCAGGGCCGTGCGTGCGCGTCAGGACCCGGAGCAGCGGGAGCACGGTACAGAGCACAGCCGAGAGCGCTGGGGAAAACAGGCAAATAAAACATGGCTGTTAAGCCGGAACTGTGGAACCATATTTTATACATTTAATTCCAGTAATGCAATTCTTTTTCCCTGAAACTGTCTGAAAAGTTGTAGGCTGGGGCAGGGCAGCTCATCACGGCCGCTTTGCAGGTGCGGTGTTTTGTGTCCGCGCTGTCCGTGTGCGTGGTCTCGGCGCGGGCTGGCGAGCTCGCGGGAGAGGGGGCTCCCGTCGCCTTTCCCCAGCTCGCCCGGCAGCCTGCGGCGTGGCCGCCCAGCTCCTGGTCTGCTGCGCAGGATCACAGTCGCGTAACCACAGCGGACCCTCCGTTTACTGGGATCTTTGGCTGATGCGGCCCTAGGGCTTCCTCATGAATGAATCAAGCAGGAATGAGCAATGTCAGACATACAGCGGGGACAGACTGCCCAAAGCGCGTCCGTACGAGGGGGCAGTCGCTAGGCCGGGAATGTGGGGCTGCTGGCTCGGCTTGATGTGTTAATGCAGACGAGACAGCAAATACCATGCAGGAGGCTGTTGTCTTGCTCTGCGGATGAAGAGGAGGGAAGAGGAAGGTGGAGGTGTTGGCTGGGTGGTGGTGTGGTCCCCCCTTGTCTGGAGCATTATGTGAATAATGAGTTATAAAATCTACGATTTCAGTACTGTTCTATAACACCTCAGCAAAACCAAAAGAAATCACCTTATTCTGCAGTTGATGTTCCTGCGTGGGTGCTGTTCGTAGTACGTGTTTTTGGCGTTGCTCGTACCGCTTGCGCAGCAGCGGCGCTTCCCAGCCCCGTTCAAATGAGCGTGCGCTGATGGACGGATAACACAGGACGGGCTCCTGCTCCTGCAGTTGTCGTACGCGTTTAGGCAGGCAGTTGGTAAGGTGAATCGCCCTCCATGGGCAGCAGGGATCATTTCTTCTTTGTGCATAAAATTACAGCAAACAAGCCTCAAATAACACAGGACACTTTCATAATTGATTTACGCGAGGACTCTGGAAGTTCTATTACCTTTTGTTTAGCTCAGGGGGCCTGACTCTGTGCAATCCATTGCTGAAACTAATTACAAGATATAATTAAACTGTGACACGAAGATATTATACCGTTAGTTTACTAATGACACCGCGAAGCTGTACCACCAGCACAGGACAGTGATTATGCTTCATTCATTATTTATCCGTTTGCTAAATGAGACGCTGACATTTTCAAAAATTACTTTGAGGTTTCTTAATTGTCGGCAGCAGGATGGACTAGAAGGAGCCCTCCTTCCTCTTAGTTACTTATCTAAACCTCAGATGTATTATTAGCAAAAAATAAATAATAAATAAAATACAACACTCAGCCTTTCTGGTCATTGTTCTTTCTGAAACGGGGAGCTGCAGTGTTTCTGAGCACTGATGTCAAGTGGTGAAAAATAAGTGTCTTCAGGAGGAATTGTCTACAGCACGTTATGCCATAACCTGGTTCAGCTCGGGGTGCTTCATACGAATGTAATGCCAAATTTCAAGTGCTTCAGTACCAGCTGGAGAAAACTGCCCCACGTCTTCCTTTGGGCTTCTCAAAGAATCTGTGTGCGTCTTTGACTGCTCTTGTAATAACTTTTTTGTACTTTATTGATCAGTAAATGAATTTGTCCATTAGTGTTTTTAAAATGGAAGTATTTACCTTGGGGAAAAAAAATGTCACGCAGAAGTATTATAATTGGCGCAAAGTAGAGTAGGTGCTCCCGGTGGGATGGGGATGTGTACGAAGGTCCTCTCCTCCGTCTCTTTGGTGTTGGGACTTTTCTCTGGAGTCCAGCAAAGCCGGGTGCTGTGGTACTCGGCCGGCGGATCAACCAGACAGGAAAGCCTGGTGTTCCCTGTTTATCCATCCTTCTTTCTGTTTCCACCTCTCTGCCGGTGTGTTTGGCCCTGTCTGTCCGGTAACCTCCCAGTAACCTTGCTGGTAATGTGGTCGGCTTGCTTTCATCAGAGGCACTGCCGGACAGCTTGAGACAAGGTTTAATTTCTTCTGAGTGTAATGGTATCCGGCATCTATAATTATGCTATTTTCTCTCCTGCGTTGATTAAATACGATTTACCCGGAGAACTAAATGATGAATATTTGCGTGGAGTGTGTTGAACCAATAGCTGGTAAAATAGCCATAATAAATAAACTTGTAAGAGGGGAAGAAAAAAGGAGTTAGGAGTTAGGTAACATTAGCAGGTGCGAGAAGAAAGGAAATGAGATTAATACTAGAGGCAGGAGAATATTTCTAGTGCTTTATTTAAGGAAAAAGCCACAAGTTCCAAGTTTGGATTTCTTTCACTTTCTTCCAGTTCAATGTGAAACATTTTAGGTCAGGATTTTCCTTTTTCGTTGTTGTTGGGTGGTTTTTGTTGTCTGTTTCTTTGTTTGTTTTAAGAGCACTTCAGGATGTGTTCTGATTTTATTATTTGTGAGAGTGATGAACTTGCGTGTATTTTTTGTTTCGACCCCTGGAATTTGCATTGGGAAGCGGCCCGGGAGGGCTGTGGTGGTGGTTGTGGTGCTGGTCCCCGTGCTCCCGAGGTCAGAAGCGCTGGGGCCAGCGACACTGGCCAGCGAGCAGGTGCGTGCGGTGTTTGGAGAAGGGCAGAATATTTCTGTGCTTTAGTTTTCCACTGTTCCTTAGGCTGTGGTGGAGGAAAGGATAAGAGACTGAGAGGAGGATAGTGGGGTTCCGGTTCAGCTCTCGACTTCTTCCGAAGTGGGATCAAACAGCAGTTCAGGAATGAGTCTGAAGGAAACTGGATGACTAAGTCCCTGGGAAACATGAACCAGTAAATGTTTAAAGGTCTCTGAGTGGGCTGCGGAGAAGCCCAGTGATTGCCGTTCTTTAATGAAAATGGCAGGAAAGCGATTCAGCGGACGTTGGGTGAGTAACTCGTGCTCCACGGGCTCCGGAGAGGAAACGGGAGCTGTGAAGCTGCTCGCTATTGAATTTACCCGGGACTGTGTCCTCGCTGCAGGTTAGATTAGGCCGTTGCGGTGGGGCCGCAGAGCTGAGCCGGGGTGCTGGGACTGCCAGCCCGAGGGTCCTCGGAGCAGCTGCCGTCGCGCTCTGCAGGGCTTGCTTCGAGGACCGACCAGGAGGGGCTGCAAGAGCTTGTTCAAAGACGGGACGTGGAGCCCCACGCCCGCAGCGTGAATCTTTGATACGACAAACGTGGGCTCCTAAACCAGTGCTTTTGTAATGTCACTGAGCATATGCGTAGGTGGAGGAGCAGATAGACTCTTTTAAATCTTTCTGTAATCCTCCTCTTGGCAGATTCTTTGGAGCATATTTTTTACACAGGTATTATGTTTCAATATAGAATAACAAAAAAAAGCATTGCTTAGCTGCAAAAAAAGAGAAATAAATGAGCAATAATTTTTCTAAAACTTGAGCTTCTTTGAATTAGATTGTGCATGTTCCTTGCCTTTGCCCTTGCTTCCATGGTGCTTCCATAGCTCCTGTGTATTGTATATACCTTTTCCCCCCTCTTTTTCTCCATTATCCCCTTGCTGCTTTCATTTTCTTTTAAGGTTCGAATTTCATGCTGCATTTTGGAATGGAAATGGAACAGAATTTGTTGGAGGTCCTATGCATGATGAAATATTTTCTAGGTTCTTGGTTTTGGAGCATTTTTTCAGGAGTTTAGATTGTTCTTATTCCTGCACTCTTGTACCTCAAGACAAGTTAGACTTTTCTATGACCCTCTTGATCCCAAGTTGCAGGGAGTGGGAGAATTAGTGAAGATGTAGATGACTGCAAATTGACCAAGAGTTTGCAGCCAGTTTGCTATTAGATCAACATGACCCGTCCTTTCAATCTAGGATGCAAGGATACGAGGATGCTGGTTCTGCCTGTGAGCAGAAAGATCGATTCAGTGACTTTTTGAGGCCCTTTTCAGACCTGTTTTCTATTATTCTAACTGTAGAAATTCTAATCATAGATTTCTGTAATCTGTTAGTGAGCTAGATGCAAAAATAGTTTGAACAGTATTAATTGAAACACCTCTTCCCCGCTCCATCAGATGGGGGAAAAGTGTATTTGGGTTGAGCAAGTGCTGTGTCTGTGTCCCTGCCCTGGGTCCCTCGGCCAGTTCTGTTCAGTGCCTCTGGTATTTCCCCAGGTTTATTACCACCATCGCAGGAATAGCATGCTTTAGCATTTTCTCTAGCTCTCTTCTCCCTCTCTCCCCCCCCCACCAATGAACTGCAAGACTCTAAATATAGGTCACCCCAGGCAATTAGGGAAGAGTTGCTGTTTTTGAAAGATATTCAGCAGGCAGGAAGCCCAGTTTCCAAATGAGTTATCAGGTGATATGATGTTTGGCCTCAGTCAGAGTGATTGACAGGGGGCCTGCGTGTTCACAGATGCATTATTTAAACATGGTGAGATATAAGAGATCTTCTGCACTAATTACTTCGAAGGCTGTATTAATCACAAGACACTTTAATACCCAATCAATACTTGCATTTGTCAATGACCTTGTAAATCTCCTCCACTTCAACGCTGCCGTGTGGCAAAAGCATTCACTCAACATACGTGGGGTATGGAAGATCTGGGGTGGCGTGTTTCGTATTGTTTGTTGTTCAATAATACGTATTTAACAGAGTCTTAGTTCCACTAACTACAGCGTCATCGTTTCTGGTGTGAACTGGGCAACAGATACGCTTCGGAGGACGTTACCCTGCGCAGAGAGGCTAGGGGAACAGGTCTGACAGCGTGGCATCAATGTGTTCTGACTTCATTTGAAGTCTGGACAAATAGAGTGACCTCGTGGTGCTTCACTGACGCATTTAGCATATGTTAGAGCTGGGCATGGACATATTAACATGAAGATACTGGAGTGCTTACCCTGATATCTTTTAGATGTAAGGAATGTAAAACGAGCTACTTCTGTAAGAAGAAAATAAAATAGTGTCTTCAAATTAAGGTAAGATTGCACTGCAGCCCATACAATATTCAGAATTGGAAAGCAGAGAGTCATTATTCTATTTTTATATAAGGCCCTAAGCTAGAAGAGAGAAACTGAGAGGATAAAAGTTTGGTGCACTATGATCTCCTATCTAGCTGGGACTGTTTCTCATAATCTTTTTACAGAGGTAGACCATATTAAGTTCATTTTTTACGGGTAGGTTAATACTGCTGTTTGAGCAGATACTTGTCATATTCCCAATTGAATTGTACAACTAATAATAGTTTACCTACCTGCTTTTTGGGGGTTGGTTTTTTTTTTTTTTTTTTGTTTGTTTAGTATTTTGTAATCTTTCTGGTAGTTTACTGGTGTCCTATATGCTGTAACCAGAAAAGAAAAAATAAAGCCTAGGTTGCTCAGGTAGATCGCAGAATCTGTAAGGTTGGAAGGCACCTCTGCAGATCACCTAGTCCAACAGCCCTGCTCTCATCGCTGAGAAGAGTCTAGCTCAGACTTTTTTACTTCCTCCTGTTAAGTATTTATAAGATCCTTTCTCAGCCTTCCCTTCTCCAAACTAAGCAATCTCAGCTCTCCTCTCATGTTATATGATAGATGCTCCAGTCCCTTAATCATCTTCATGGCCCTTTGCTAGACTCATTGCAGCAGTTTGATGTCTTTCTTGGCCTGGGGAGCCCAGAACTGGACACAGCACTCCAGATGTGGCCTCACCAGTCCTGAGTAGAGGGGAAGGATCTGCTCCCTCAGCCTTCCGGCAACGCTCTTCATCATGCAGCCCAGGGTACTGTTGGCCGCCTTTGCCACGAGGGGACATTGCTGGCACATGCTCAACTCGTCATCCACCAGGACCCCCAGGTCCTGCTTTGCAAAGCTGCTCTGCAGCGGGTTGGCCCCCAGCCTGTACTGGTGCGTGGGGTTGTTCCTCCCCAGGGACATGACTTTGTGCTTCTCTGTGTTGAACTTCATGCCTTTCCCGTTGGAATGTGTCTCCCTCCGGTCTGTCAGGGTTCCTCTGAATGGTGGCACAGGCATCTGGAGTATCAGACAGTCCTCCCAGTTTTGTATCATCTGCGGAAGCTTGCTGAGGGTGTGATCAGTCCCATCGTGCAGGACGTTAATGAGATGTTAAGCGGTGTTGGCCCCGGTATCAACCCCTGGAGCGCGCTCAGCGTTGCTTTGCAGCATTCCGCGTTGGTACCGCAAGATCCTCGTGCCAATTGCAACTTCTTTTTGCGTGGAATTCCCATTGGTAATTGTTACAGCATTCCTCCTTTGCACAGTAACCTCGATATCGGGTCCTCAGTGCAAAATTTGCAGATGTTTAGATCATTTCATTCACAGATTGCTTTCATAGAGCAGTTCCTTTGCAGGGGTAAACACTCTATTTCCCCATTGCTGGCACAGTCGTTTTGGCAGTGTTGTGATGGCACACACACACCCGTGTTCCTGTGTCTGCCTGTGCCGTGTGCATTGTTCTCTATGTACCAATTTTACCTTTAGATTCCTTTCTGTAGAAGCCTTCTGAAGAAACCTTCCTGCAGCATACAGAAACTGCCTTCCTCCCATTCCGTATTGCCCCTGCCTGTAGTCACTGCTGTCATCTCTGAAGCTCAGCTGCAGAGAGGTGAGTTTAGTGCTTTCTCTCTGCTCTCAGGCCATTTTTCCTATGCTTCTTTTTTATTATTTTATTTTATTTGTGGTCCCTGTCATTCTGCCGGGGCAAAGGGGTAAAGAGATTTGACACTAAGTGCGGGGAAATGCTGTATCTGGAATCTATCTTCCAGACGGCAAAAGAATAAAAATTCATGGCAGGACAGCAGCTGCTGACACGTTCCCAAAGACATATTGCAGGTAGCATTATTTATTGTGGCACGGAGTTCATAGAAGTGCTACCTCAAAGCACCCTGAGAGATCCTAAAAAGCCCATCTCCCATCAGGTAAGGCAGATTTATGACGGCTGCTGGTGGAGGGGGTCAGGCAGCGCGGCGCAGGAAGCAGGCTCCTCGCTGGAAGCCTGGCTTCTCTCTTAACGTATTCAGGGCAGTTTGATTGGTTCAAAGGAGGACTTCAGCCTGTAATGTTGACCATAAAATTGCAGTGACACGCTGCCTTAGATAAGGAGCGCTGGAGGGAGGGGACAGGGTGGTTTCTGGGAGCAGAAACACTAGGGGCAAGCACATGCACTCATATTTTAGGTTAATATAGGAGAAGGAACAGTGGGGGCTGGGGATAGGGACAGATTGATGGTCTCATGAGAGAAAGATGTACTCCTGCTGCTGGAGACTGATCTGAGCATGCAATAATATGTTAAGGCCGAGGCACACCAATTTGACCTCAGTTTTGTCTAAGACGGGAAAGGAAGAGACTGTCTCTCAACCCTGCAGGCCTGAGCAGGTGTCTAATGGGCTCATCAGTGGCCAGATTAAAATCGTGCTATCCCACCGTGCCACCCAGCTAGCTGACCCTGCAAGCAGAAGGCCCGCAGGGTGACCGTGGGCTGGTAGTACAACTTCTGCCGCAGTCTCCGGGGCGAAATAACAGATTCCTTGGAGTCAGCCCCGCTGCTCGCTGCTGTGCAGTGTCTGTGAGTGCTTGGCGGTGCAAATCCGATACCGTGCGAGGCAAGCGCCCAGTTCACCAGTCGTATTTGCAGTAAGAGGCAGGGCAGACATGTTCCTCTTTGGCTTCCACCGTGTCTGCTGTTGTGTGTTTTTCTGCAAAGAATTGGTTAGCACATTCAACACTACTAGATTTTCCTAAACTAGAGCGAGTTTGAAGCAGCTCTCAGACTTTGAGGTGACGTTCAGAGCTCATTCTCTGAAGGCCCTGCATGGCTGGGCAGCAGGGTACTGACCTTTGCTGTTCTAGGTCATGGGGTTGAGTTTCACATATGGTAAGTAAATTTTATTATCTGAAGGATCAGTGACCATCCTGAAATGTAGAGGGAAGTTCTCTGAGCATCTTTGTCAGTATTTTCTTCCACCTTATCTTTGGTTTTACTTGTTGGACATGTCAGGAGAGAAGAATATGAATAGTTGTGAAAAATGAAATAATAAGTGTTCAGGTCATAAATTGGGCACATTTTCAGGAATATGTATTATATTTTTCAGGTAAATATGTGGCATCTTTCTAACTTTCTGGGCTGTCTCTGTTCAGCTGCTAAACTGAGAAATATCGACACCTTTTTTTTCCCTCTGTTAATTCAGTTGAAAAGAATCAGAAAGCTGAATAAAAAAGAATAGTCCTTTCTAGAGGCTGGTGACCAAAAATTACCTCAAGGCATTTTCTACATATTATTTGAACTTTGTCTGCTTCTCTGCACCTCCGTTGTCTCATTGCTCTTCTCTCACTGTGGGTGAAATTTGGATTGTGAGGAATTCATTTGCTTTCACAGAATGATATTGCAAGTTCCACGGACGATCAATGCTGCTGCCTGGGCAGTTAAGCAAACTGTGACTTTGTTATTGTGTGGGGCTTTAGGAATGACTTTGACAGTATATATTCTCTCGGTGCTCCTAGCAACCTTATGCTGGCCTGTAAACTTCAGAAATGTTAAGCACTTTAGAGGTCATTAAAGGGCTCTCTCAAACTATGCAAATATATTAAAGATGCCCGATTAAACCCTGATGGCTTTCTGAATGTTACTTCCTCCTTCCTCTCATCTGTAGTCCCTACTTTCTCCTCTATGACAATTTAAGTACAAAGAAGAGCTCCTACCTGCAGCTTTTGGAGTCCTAACACAGCAATCAAAGCAACAAAAGCAGAGCAATAGAAGCAACAAGACTTCAACTGATAAAACCACAAAAATTATATGATATTAGCTGTGTTAAAAACAACAGCAAATTTGCTGAGTGCTTTTCTTAACCCTGTCTCTACCCATCAAAAACAGATTCTTCTTGCAGCATTCCCAGATAATGAAGATTTGGGTTTCTTTACACACACAGAGCAGTTTGTGAGCAGTGGCGCAGCATCCGGCATCTCTTTTGTAATCAGAGGTTTGTGGGGCCTCCTCTGGTGATGGTACCAGTCGGGCAGTTTTCTCTCGTCTTCCCCCTCTCCATTCGCAGTGCTGCAGACCTGGGTCCGAGTTAAAGGAGTCAGGTCTTTGCCTCTAACTCATCTCACCTGCCTTTCGTAGCATTTGTTGTTGTCGAGACTGTTCCTTTCCAGCTCCGGAGCCGAGTGCGTCACCCAGCTGCTATGGGGTGTTGTAGCAGCCTGGAAATCACCGATGGCTCCATAGTCCTCACTGCGACAGCGTGGACCCGAAACGCTCACCCCACCTCTACACCCTGTGGTTCCTCCTCAGTTTGCCGTAGTCAATCCGCAGAGGCCAGCACTCGCCCCTGGGGATGCAAAAGGGGAGGAAGCTATGAGCGAATATTTCCACCGTCTCCTTTTATTTGCAGGCTGGCTGGAGGTTATCAGGGCCAGAGGCTGCTTTCGGGCTTCATAAACCGCCTGCGTTATTCGGAGTCATGATTCTCTTGTTCAGCTGTCTGTGCTTTTCCTTGGGACGGCTAATCCCGCAGTGTGACTGGTGGAAGCTGCAGTATTGATTTCTGGGTCTTTCTAAACCTCGGCTGTGTTCAACACTGGTTAGACGTCTGAAGGAGATCCGCTGGGCTCCGGGGGCAGTCGGAGAGCGGACCTCGGTCAGCTGCGCTCAGAAGTTTGCGTCAAGTTTCTGGGCAAGCCAACAGGAAGGGCTGAAAGGCGCGGGGGGGTCTCTAACCCCTGCAAAACTCTTGAAGGATTTAAGCTAGCATGACACTCTCTGCAATAAAATAGCATTTTTATGTAATTGGGTCGGAGGGTTTGAAGGTCCATCTGAAGATATGCCAGAATCCTCTGAGAAAGGAGACTGTTTTTAATACAGTGTGTGTATTTGTCCAGTTATGCGTGTCGAGGTGAAGGGGGATCCAGTGTCGTGTTGGCAGTTTTCGCCATGGTAAGTCACCAGAGGTCCCTGAATTCAGGGAGTCCTGTTGGTAGAACATCCATGGTGCTCTCTGGAAAGGCGGTTTTGCTGGATCAGTCAGATTCCCAGTCTTCAGGGTCTGGTGTTCTGCCCGCCTTGTAAGACTGTTAGTCTTCAGCATATCCAATTCCTGTATTACCTTAGGTCTGAATAGCTGCTTTATGTGGAGGGAGAGTTGGGTGATTAGGGAAGGTTATGCAGACACTGGAATTGAAGCTTAGAGCTTGGATGAGAGGGCTGAAAGAGACAAAAAGAAGGATTTAGCATATTTTTAATTAAAATAACAAGCCGGGACCTGTCACTACATAGATTCCTTTGTATCGTGCATTCCTTTCCCTCTTTTCATCTTTGACTTTTTACATTACACAGTGTCAGAGTAGGAAGCATGTTTTCTTCTGATTACGCCTAGCATACTGTGAGGGCTAGCATCGAAAAAACTAGCACTGCTGCCTCACTGCTGTCCTACTCCTGTCTGCCATCATCGTGAGGTATTTAGCACTTAAAATGATTGCACCTAGCACTTACATAATACTTACGGCTGTTCACAAATTAATCCTTCTACCTCTTCTGAGATCAAAATTGGTATGTGCATTTTATGGATCAGGAAACAGACGTAGAGATACCAACTGATTCATCCAAGGAAATGGAAGGAACTGGTGGTAGGAGCTGGACTATGGCCTTCTGCATGAATACTTATACAAACCTTATAATTTTTTTTAGCATCTTGCAGTAGCAACTTAAGAAAAGTGGCTAATTTGTCAGGTGCTTTGTTTACATTAAGATAGAAATTAGTAGATTTAAGTCAGATTTTGCTCTGTAAAACATGCGGAGCCTGGTCTAAAGTGAACCTATCGATCAAAATGATGATTGTATCACATGATTTAAAATGTATGTTCTAGCAGTGGCACAAACAAGAAAAATAAATTTCTTAAGTGAAGCGTGATCCTCCATCCATGTAATTTGAACATAAAACCTAGAGAAGCAGCAAAGCAAACTGAAGTAATTGCCAAATACAAATTTTAATAGAGCTAATGCTCTGGAGGATCTCTGTCAGGGGAGTTGAATGTGGGTTTGTTTGCACAGACGAGACTCGACGGCACTTCAGCGCTGCTGCAGAACTGCTCCGCGCGCTGCGTCTCGAGAGGCGTGTTCTGCGGCGCGGCAGTCCCGCGGAGGCCGGCGTGGTGGTGGAGCCTGCAGAAGGCTTCCTGAGGAGTAACCTTCTGCTTTCTCCTGTTCGCCCTTTTTTCACCTCTCCTACTCAAGTCTTGTTCTGTGTGTTATTTGCTTTGCTGGTTTATCAGTTCACCCGGTCCTGTATGGATATAAGCTGTCGTGTACAGGAGCTTTCTCCTTACCTGTGAAGACAGATGCACGCTGCAGTGTGCAGCACGCGGTAGTGCCTGGGCTCAGCAGGCCGGGTGAAAGGGAACCTAACTTCTGTGGCTCAGACTTCAGCATCACTTTAGGTTTTCCCTATCTGTTACATATGGTCATGAGGTAACTCCTGAGCTGTTCTGTAAATCACGCTGATCATGGCTAATGTTCTTTCCCTGCCCTGATTTCACCTCTTCTTCTGCCATTAATAATAGATTCCCTATCCCTTCTAGCTTTACAAATGCTAGTCAGCATTTTTTCAAGCCTCTCAGCTGTCTGTCAGATAAGTAACATGTTGAACTAGGTTTTAAACAGCACCAGGATGTTCTGATCCGTTTGGGTTGATCAGGAGATGCTGGCAATGCCAAACACGCTCCACGCTGACCCGGAGTGAAAGGCGAGAGGCTACCAAGGGTCCATCCACATCTGGTAACGTGATAACAAAACAAAGCAAAAATGAGCACGTTCAGCCAGTCACGCTCTCCTGGAAAGCTTTCCCGCACTGGTATCACCTCCGCAGACAGTGTCTGGTGGCTTCCTTAGTGCCCTGCTCCTGTGCGACTTAGCGTCGATGCAAACTTACCTTGGAAAAGAAGTGAGCCCAGGCGTGCGTGGTGCGCTGCGTCCTGACGAGTCAGCGGCCAGGACCGGCATACCTGTTTGCCGGGTGATGAACACCTTGCAGTGATCGTACGTCTGAGGGAGGTGACAAGAGATGGGAAGAGCAGATGTCATCTAGATTTCTGAGCTTCTGATCAGGAGGCAGCAGATCTCTTCTAACAAGCTCTGTGGTGAAATGAGTAAGGTGTTAGGTTTTTTTTTGGTGCTGCCAGAATACGAGCTTTCTGTTCTCTCTATTCCTGGAGAGCTGTCGTATAATCTTACAAACAGTGAAAATCCAGAAAGACCCCAGCTGGAGGGAGGTGAAGAGGGAGGGCAGAAGTTTGGCTGTTATTCCCGGGTTTCTGGAGCACGAAGCTGTGGCTCCGCAAGGCCCTTCCTCTTTCAAGATGACTGGCCTTCTCCCCCCCTCCTCTTTTCAGTGGGCCAAATTCAGACTTTCGTGTTAGTGGGAGCAACTCCATAAAAAGTGCTGAGATGCTGCACCTGTTTATGCACCTCATTTTGGCCTTCAGATTTTACCCTTTCCCAAATTCATCCAGGTGGGAAACAAAATAGCTGCTGTACCCAGAGCTGGTGAAAAAGCGCAGATGCATAGCCAGACAGGATTCAACAAACCTGGCTTAGTTTTTCGTGCTGTTTTTCTTTATTTAAACCACTTAAGACTACTTGCAAATTTATTAATCCATTTTCATGTTCCCTGAACATAATTCACAGTCCTTTTGACATTCAGATGTGTCCTGTGTGTACGTGTGAGTGCTATTAGGGTTTCTTTGTGATCACAGCACAGTTTCATATTCTATTCTATAGCAGGTGGCCTTGACCAGACTATGCTGGGTTTTCTTTTCAAGATCTGATGCTTTTAGATATTAATAGTTTAGCCGCAAACGATCTTCATACCTCTGATCAGAGATTGCCGTTCTATTTTAATATTTGTGTAGCACCAACAATGAGTGGTGGTTGCTTTTGGTTGTCGCTTCTGCTCCCACTGTAAGGAACAAAAATAGCCTCAGCCATGAGCACAGGTCGAAGAGGTGGCTACTGCGTTACCGCTCCGCGGAGTCCAGGCAACTCGTTTCCCTGCAGACGTGTTTGATTTTCGCACTCCGAGGGTGGGCTCACCCTTAGCTTCAGCTCGCCAAGGCTCTGGTCTTGGTTAGGCGCGTGGCCCCGTTCCCGACGGGGCAGGCAGGCGGTCCGGCAGAGCCCACCCGCCCGGCGGAGCCACGCTCCCGTTAAGGCTCACCTCGCTTGCGGCTATCGCTTCCTTCCTTCTGAAGGCGTCGGCTTGATTCAGTGCTTTTGGGACTTGGTGACGTTAATGTATCTGTTTTATGTAACATGGGGTCATCATTACCCGAATCCTAGATCATAAAAAAGGTGTAACAAGAGACGAGGAGGGTTTTTCCCCAGAATATAACAGTGGTCCTGCTGGAGAGGAGGGGGCAGAGGTCGGCGAGCGGCTGCCTGATTGGGTGCTCGCGCACCGCATTGGCATTTCTGCCGTTTCATCAGAAAGTCTAAGTAATCCACGTGAAAACCGAGGGTTATTTACAGGAGATACATACGCGCTGCGTGAGCCTGCGAGGTGCCGAGGACGTAAGCTTGGCTCCCGGTGCCCGCTTTGGTGCAGCGGTGCCCGGCTGCCGCTGCGGCTCTCGCGGTGCAGGCGCGTGCAGCCCGCGGGCCGGTTCCCGCAGCTGGGGGGGCCGAGGGAAGAGATGGAAAAAATACAGGAATCCGAGAATATTAAAATGCAAGCGGTAATGGTCTCAGGGAGAGGGAGGGAGAGGCAGGTAGGCAGTGTGGGTTGGTTTAGCGCTGCTCTGGGAGCGAGTGGGGGAGAAGGTGAGGTGCCCCTAGTTTTCACCCAGAATCTTTGTTTTCTGTGTTTTGAGCGTGCGCGGCATCCAAGCCAGCAGAAGAGCTGGCTGCAGCGCAGGTGCGGTTTGGGGAGGGCCCTCACCCGCAGGCCTGCGAGGGCGGGGAGCCGGCGTAGCCCGGAGGCCTCGGCAGCTGTCGGAGCCGCCTGGAGCATCGGCCTGGGCACCGGCCCGTGCTTCGCCTCGCTTCCTCCCGCCGCCCTCTGTGCCACCGAAACGCCAGGCCGTTCACGTGTTCCCGGTCGGCATATAATCCTGTGTTTTGTTGTCCATTTTAAAACTGATACTTATTTATGAGCAGCTGAAATGCTTAATGTGCTTTTTAGATCTCTGCTTTAATATTTTTGCATTTTTTAGTAAATTGGTTTCGTTTTATGTAAATTGACGTGCAAGTGTTTGGGGGGGGGAGGGGAGGATTTGGGGTGTTTCCCCTAAAGGCTCTATTAAAGAATCATGCACTCTTATAATCATATAAAAGAAATAGCAATTATGCTGTGCGCAGCGCGGCAGCTCCTTTTCACCTCTGCGTGGGCAGCACGTTCAGTGATACAGTACGATGTGCAGTGCGGGGTAGTACGTGCATCGGGTGCGGTAACGGTGCAGCCACGAGCAGCCCCTGACCCCGTGGCTGAAGCGGCCTGACGCAGGCGGGCACGAGGCGTTTGCACAGTTTGCAGGGTGCAGCGGGACTAAGGACACCCCTGTCCTGGGTTCAGCAGGGACACGCGGCATTTCTCGTAGTGTGCCGTGAGCCGGTTCTTGGAAGAGCTCAGACTGGTATGGGGTCAAAATCTTCAGATATCCCCCGTCTTGAAAGTCTCTGGTATGAGCCGCTCAAGGGGTGGATGCTTATACATAAGTTATCAGGTTGCTTTTCATATTAGGGAGCCCAAGTCCATCCCAGTCTGTGGATATTGTCTTGGGGACTGAATTTTATTATTAATATTTTTAAAGAAATATTAAGAGAATCTTCTTGGCTACTTCTTTAGCTCTGTTTCTATTCTAAAAAAGGGGTGGCAGCTGAAGGCTTCCAACTTTTCTCCTCTTCTGCATACCTAATGGTTTTCTGTCTGTTTTTTTTCGTTTTGTCCCTGAGTGGGACACAGTTGTGAGCAAGGAGCCCAGGAGCTCCCCTCGGCCTGGCAGGCGGGCTAGGCGGGCCGATGTCCGGCCGCGCGGGCGGGGAAGCTGCCTTCCTCCCTGGTTCCCTGCGTTTCTGCTGCTGTCGGACATGTGAGAACGCTGCCTGCTTTCTCCCTTCTCTCACCAGTTTACCTTGCAATGGAAATATAAAGAATTAATCTTCTGATTAATCTTCCGATAATCTTCACAAACCAGATTTATGTTAAAGGAAGAAGAAAGAGCTGGTTTTGTGCAGTTAAACTGGCCATAGAAATTTTAACAAAATGACACTTGGCTTCTGGGTTCGGTAGTCGGGCGGGGACATCAGGAGATACCCCGCTGCAGCTCTGGGTGCAGAGGTGGTCAGAGGCGTATGCGGGTTCAGCGGTGATGTGAAACAGTAGTACTGTCATGGGCACGCGCTGAGCTCCCTAAATCTCAGACTTGACACAGTTAGTTAGAGTTTATTAAAACTAATGTATTTTCTATTTTCATTTGTATTCTGGTTTCTAACCCTTTAATGCTTTCCACCAGAACTACGAGAGCTAGAAACATCTCTTAAACTGAAGGCTGAGCTTCTTACACTGTTGGGTAGAGTCCAGAAGCAGGAGCTTTAAGAAAGCCACCAAGTAGTGTAAGATAAAACCTCACCAGTAAAACCTTGAGAGTTGTCAGCACTAGATTTGAGTAAAACCTTGAGAGTTGTCAGCACTAGATTTGAGTTACTTGGTTTAAAAAAAAAAAAAAAAAAAGGCCCCACGTTTGAAAACCAAGCTTTAGGCCTCAAACCAAATGCTTAGCTGAGTTTGCAAAAGAATAAGTCAATTCTCTGAAGCAAAGCACATTCAGAGCCATTTGACGTTTTAGTTATAAACCCTTCTTTCAATTTGTTTTGAGATTAAACTTGGCCACAAGGTCACAGCCTAGGGGGAAATTTTGGAACAATTTTCAAAGCAGTTAGTTTGGACATTTTTCAACTATTTAAATGCAAATACAAATGAATAAATAATTTATGCATTGCTTTAACTGAAAAATGTTTTAGTTTAAGAATATACAAATTGTCCCACAATTAGTACAGCTTGTCTATAGAGCAGCTGGCAGTTTGGAAAACCAAGTTATAAACCTGGGAAAGGGGCCACTTCGCACGCTGCACCTTTTCAGTTGTGTTTACCTTTGTATCTGTTGCTTTGACGGGGCTGTTAAAGAGTGAACGAAACTGTGACAGTACGGTAATAAGCACTTTAAAAAAAGATTACAGAGCATACTACAAAGTTATTTTAAAATCATTATGATCCAATAATAAAGTTAGATGATATGTTTATAGAGGACTTTAACTCTCGAAGAAGTCCAAGCTGTGGAGCCAGATCTATCAGCAGGCTGAAGTGACAAAATCAGGCTAACTTTCAGAGAGGTGTGCGTGCTTATACCGGACGAGGATCTGGCAAAATGCGTGTGATGTTATAAAGCCATCGTGGTTTAATCCTTGTCTGCAGAAGGCCCTTTCTGGGAAAGGGCCTGGAGAAGCCGAGTCCCGCGTGGCCGCGGAGATGCCGGGCAGGGCAGCAGGCCGGGCAGGAGATGTTTGAGATAGCGCTGCGCTGGCGCGGTACGTCGTACAGGTCTGTATGGGTTACTTATCTGTGTACTGAGGTTCACTTTTTTTTTCCAAATGTGTATCGTAAAATTCTATACGTATTGTATTTTTAAACAAAAACCCTAATGCCTAGTTACACTTCTCTCACCATAGCTTAAATTTGCTGATAGCGTGGAGGGAAAGATCTCCACAAAACACGTATGCAAAGTAGATCACCTCTACCTCAGTAAATGTGGGTACAAGGTCCCTCAGGGTAGCATAGGAAATGCGTGGAAATAACACATTTACAAAAACCAGTTGTAAACAGTTTGTAGAACTGTATTAGCTTGACAAACAATTGAACAAAAATGAGGTTCTTTTAGACAAACGCAAATGTTTTCTCTGTTTTGTTTTGTTTGAAAACGTTTTGTGTGAAAACTGAACGTTTTCTTTATTTTTGAAAAACAAATAAAATGTTTTGTTTGGGTAAGCACAATATTTTTCCTGAACAAAAAATATTATTTTTTTTCAGGACAAATAAGGGTATTTTTCTCATTTAATATGAAGCCGTTTTGCAGGCTTCAGTTTTTATGGTTAGTCATCAAACAAAAAATAAGCAACAGTCATTCTGCATTTCTCTGTATAAAAATGCGGTAACATGGTGCTGCAAAACAGGATCAGAGAGGTGGAAGAGTCGGTGGCCAGGATGACCCTGGTACTGGGGGATTGCGGGTGACTGCGTTTCCTGCCTTTTGTCCTGCCGTATCAGGCTCTGGACACTATTATCTCTGGTTGATTTTGCTGGTTAATGCTACAGCAGACTGGGCTCCTTTTCCTGTAGATATTAATGGCCGCAGTGAGGCTACTGGTCCTTTCAATTACACTGCTGTGAATCCCTTAATCTCTTTAAGTAGCTGCCCTGTTCTCATCTCCACACGCTCGTCACCTCCCGTAGCATCTGTATCCCAGTCCTAGTCTGGAGTTGAAAGTAAGTAGGGATTTTTGTTTTTTCTTTTTAACTTTCATTCTACTTGGGTTTGTCGTGTAACTGAGGAAGCCAGAAAAGAAGCACGGTTGTCTTTAACGCTTTTGGTGACGTTGCTTCTGAGCGTACTTGCTTTCTTCAGTGCAGAAAAGCTGTGCGGAGCAGTCGGGGAGCAACACGAAACGCGCTTGTCCGGGCAGAGCGCTGCCCCTCCTGCCGCGGCTTCCCTCTGCGACGCCGCTCCTTGGTCGCCGTCGCTGTAAACCAGAGCTGCTGTGGTCAGGGGTAACATACCCTTGGACTAGATGGAAATAGTAGTGGCTTTAAGCAAGTGGTGAAGTGCTTTGTTGACCTGAGGACACAGGCTCGACTTGCAGTACGGTCTGGTTGTCGTCTTGAAACAAACTGCAGCCCCGTTTCTCGCTGTTGGGGCTAGTACAGGTAATCCACGGCTGTCCGGGAGCACGGGAAGAAAAACATGGGCTGGTTTAAAATAGCAGCGCCGGAATCCTAACAAGATCATTTAACTTTTAAGGGGGAAGTTTTTTTCTGCATTTTTATTGATTTTCAATACTGTACAAAACCCAGTCATGTAAAGCAATAACACGGAAAAAGATACAGTCATTGAAAAACAATTACAGATCAAACGTCTGGTTCTTGAAGTCAAGCCGCGTGCCCAACCTGCTCTCTCTAGGTCAGGCCCCATTTACTGTGCAAACTAATGGGATAAAAACTAGGATTTAAAACTTAGTAATTAGATGTCCTGTTGAAATACTGAAGTGGCAGTTTTCCTCCCCGAGGCACTGACCCGTCTCCCCCTTCTGCAGTCAGTAGCTGTTTGCCAGCGTGTCCCGTTCCCACGTGTTTGGCATCACCGTGTTGTCGCAGAGCGGAGTGACGCAGTCCGCGTGAGCCCTGCTCGGAGCAGGAGGCCGCGTGCCGTAGCGGGGTTTCGGCAAGCGCGGCAGCACGGTGCTTCCCGGTGTGCCGGATCGGTCGCACCGAGGACTTATGTACCTTCTGCAATTCCTCAAAAATTAATCCCAGAGCTCACTAAAATGACTGTATTTGCCCAGTGAAGCAAGGCCGTACACTGAAATCAATGGCATTTCTGTGTTTGTGTGTCTGTTACATTGGGTACAAGGGTCCAGCCAAGTGTACGAGCAGTGGAGTATAAAAAAACCTCTAGGGCTACTAAAGTATTATTCTTGTTTTACCAAATATATGATAATACAGTTCATAATTTGTTATGAGTTAGCATAAATAAGAATCAGCCTACAGTTAAGAATATAGATTGTGTTTTGTGAAGCATTCGTCTGCCTTTTTTGAGTTGTTTGCTCACATGCTGCTAATCTGACAAATTCAGGTATTGCGAGCATCCTCCACCTAAGCAGTGTGAATTGCGGGGGTTTTGCAGTAGCCTGTACGTAGGGGTTGCAGTGACTGGGGATGTTGAAAACAGGCCCCTGAGAATCCCGGTGAATGAAAACTACCCGGTCTTGGGAGAGCCGGGTGTCCTTCAGGACCCCCCCGCTGAATCGGTGGCAGGAGCTGGCTGTCATCACCACCCAGAAATGCAGGTAGCATCACTGGCTTCACCACCAAAAGTCCGTGTGAGGAGCAGTGGTCAAATGGTGATCAAAAACAACAAAAAGGCCAGGAACGTGCTTTCCTGACCCAAAGCGGTGGTGTCTGGGGGGGGCTGTTTGAAGGTGTCCTCCCGCGTGGGGAGCAGCTGGCTGGAGGACTCTCCCTGCCTCCCGTGGCCACTGCTTTGCCTGGAGGAAGGATGCCTCCGTTGGCAGCCCGCACACTTGCCAGGGGTGGCTGTTGGGGAGCAGAGACCATGAAACACTTAATGACACTATTTTCTTACCAGTTCCGTCTCAGGCTGTTGAAACGATGTTCTGTGTGCAGCCAGACAAGTGCAGTCTGGGCACACTCCTGCCCTGAGCATATTGGTTTTAAACATGTTTTCAGAGGTGTGAAGAAGGGTAGGACGGTGCCTGTAACATGCAGTTGTGTATTTTTTCTTAGCTCTTAATTCTGCTATTGGATTGGTTTGAGGTGAGTGGGGGAGATGAAGGGACCGCATTCCTCTCTCTGTTGCTCTTCTGTTTCTGTTTTCCTTACGCTTGCAGAGCTCTGCGCACCAGCTCCGCAGCGCAGGCGCATCTGCATTTTCAGCGTCTGGGGAAGAGAGGACAGGTCCTAATTTGTGAGCTGGCCATGGCAGATGAGGCAGGGGCTAGCTGTGTTTTCGCGTGCACAGACATCCCCTGGGCCAGGCCGCACGGCCGCTGCACCCTCCAGCTCCTCCACGGAGATTTTGGACAAAAGGAGCGTCCTCGCGCCCTCCCTCCTGAAACAGAAGCGTAGCGAAAGGGTCGGCGTGCCCCGGGTCTGCCGCGGCTGGCTGTAACGGCCGCGACGTGCCCATCCTCCCGAGTTAGCGCAGGGCACGAGGAATTTAGCACGGTGCTAATTGCACCCGGATGCAAACAAGCGGCTGCAGCGTGTGGGCACGTGGCGGGACAAAGCGCACGCCGGAGCCTCGCAGAGCCGGGCCCCGGCGCGAGCGGCCCTGCCTGCGCGGGGCTGTCCTGGGCGGGCAGCGTGTCCGGGCAGCCGCCCGCCTTGCTGCCCGCCGGCTCCCCACCCTGCCCGCGGCCCTCGCGGGATCCTGCCGCCGCCGTTTCCGAGCTCTGGCGTGGCCCGGCTCGCGCGTCGCCGGGTGCTCGAGCTCTTCGCTTGCTGTGCAATGGCCCCATGGCCGTGGGGGGAGCGGGGCAGCTCCCGCTGAAGAGAGCGATGTGAGCAGACTCATCCCGGCAGGTTCCACCGCGGCCCCGAGCTCCGGGCGAGGAGCAGACAGGTCCGTGGGGGAAAAGCCTTCCCTCTGCTGGAGCCCCCTTCCCGGGGAGAGAGGACCCCTGCGGAGGGGCGCCGGGGCTGTTTCTCTCCTCCTCTCCCCCCCACGTCTTCCCGAGGGCTGCTGGAGGCCAGCGAGTTCCTCCGGAGCGGCTGACGGCGGGGGGGGATCTCGGTACCTGTCCCGGCGTCTGTCGTTTTGAGCGGGGTTCACCAGAAACGCCCGCGGTGTTCTGGACCACCGCTTTGCATCATGCGGTGTCATCATTACACTTTCTGTTCTGCTCTTTGTGTTTTTGCTAATAATTTCTAGCTTTCCGTTGTGCTCTGGAGCTGCTGCTGAATCCCGAGGCGCGGCTTCGGGGGGCACCCGGGGTGACTTCCCTATCGCCTTCCCGAGCGACCGCTGGTTCCCCGCAGCCCGTACTGCGGAGTTAAAGTTAGCGTTTGTTAACTAGGGGCCTGAATCTGCGTTTGATCTCCCAGTCGCTGAATTCTGTGAGATTGTTCAGGAACTTTTTGCAGTTAGTTTTAAATCTGACTTTCCCGAACAGCTCTGCGTGCGGACGCTACTCTCTGCGTGTCGCTCGACGGTCTCCTCCTCCTCCGTCGTTCCTGAGCGCAGAGCCTCGTGCTCCCCGCCATTGCTGACGCGTGGTTCGTGCTCTTTCTTCCCTATCTTTCTATCACGGATTCACGAGAAGATTAATCCTCCTTATGCCGTGACCCTTTAGTGAAGGATGTTCCGCAGAGCTTTTAGAAAATCTGATTCCCCTGTGTCAGACCAAATTGCCCGTATTCAGAGCTGTTGTCTCTGTTGGAGAACTTGGATTTATAGGTGTGAATTCATCCCGTGGCTTAGTGACTCTCCCCCAACATGCTGTATTTATTCATGCCTGCTAATTCAGATTTTTCTTAACAGTTTTCTACCCTTTTGCCTGTTACGGAAATCTGACTTCTGGTCTGTAATTCCCAGGATCACCAGTAAAGCCCTTTTTAGAGATTTGTCACCTTCCAATCCTCTGATACTAAGAAAGAAAGGAAGTTCAGCAATTTCATATTTGAGCTCCTTTAAAACTCTTGAGGGAATACCGTCTGCTCCTGGTGATTTGTTGCTCTGGTGTATGAACCTTCCCGACCTCCTCCGTGGTGCACGTCAGTGCAAAGAATTAATTTAATTTTGCTGCTGTGTCCTTATCTTCCTTAATTCCTCCCTTCACGCCTTGATCATCTATCAGCTGCGCTGGGTGACTGACAGGCTTCCTGCTTTTGTGTTTGGAAAGTTTTTATTAGCTTTCCTAACTCGGACAGTTGTCCTTCAGCCTGTGTTTTGGCTTGGCTTTTTGTGGTTTTACGTTTCTCTTGCTAGACTGAACGTCCGTTTCTGTTCTCTTTGTTTGGAAACAACTTCCATTTTTCTGTAGGTGTCTTTTTATTTGAAATAGCTTCCTTTTTTCTGTTGTTTCTATTTCGCTCAAGCCGTGGATCAGCACCGTGGCACAGGCTTTATGCCCCGCGCTGCGGGAGGAGCGCGGTGTCCGGACGGCACTCGGGCCCCGACCTCCGCCTGCGCCTGGCACCTTGCAGGCTGCGCTCTGCTAAGAGCGATCGTGTGACGGCGTGACCAGCAGCCTGCTGGGCTGCTCTCTCAAGGCCATCCTGGATGTGTGCTGGATGTGCTGTATGCTGGGCTGCTCTCTCAAGGCCATCCTGGATGTGTGCTGGATGTGCTGTATGCTGGGCTGCTCTCTCAAGGCCATCCTGGATGTGTGCTGGATGTGCTGTATGCTTTTTGTCCCTGTCGTGCAGATGCTGTCTAAATTAGGCTTAAATTCGTGAGGTTAAACAGGACTCTTACCAGGGAAGAAGGTGGTAAAATGCATTCAAATACAGAAAAAGGTAGATAGAGGAGAAAAAAAGTTGAGGAGAGGAGAACATTACTTTGCTAGGTTTCTGAAATTCTTGTTCATAAAATCACGGCAGCTGCAGAGCTGCGGTGGTACCAGGAGCCACCGCGGGAAGGGGAGAGGTCCCGTGTCCCCTGGGTCTCTGACACCCTTTTGCTCAGCGACCCACCTGGATGCTGAAGTTGGGCGCTGAAAGTGGTGCTTTCTGGTGGGAAGCGGAAGGCTGGTGGTGAAGCCAGCTGTTCCCTAACTCTTCGTTTCGTTTGTTTTCCCTCCTTAGGTAGCTTGTTACAGAAGAAACAGTACTTGGCTGTAGTGATTAAAAAAGACAAATAATACCGAAAAACTTTTATCTTTGCCCACAGACGAGTCAGAGGGGGCCACGGAGCACATACAGACTTGCGTGTTTTCCATTAGCAGGGCCATCTAAATGTAGCTCATCGTTTTTATACCTTAAGCAACCCTGGAAAGTGCAGCTGTGTGTTTTGTGGAAACGCAAAATGCACCTATCATATAAACATGTTAAATGTCAACTTTCAGGTGTCTGAAATGAGAATGTGAGCTAGAACAACTGGGAATGTTGACTGAATGGGAACTGAACACAGATTACAAAAAATATTATTTATTCTATGCTGTGAATAAGCTTCTGGTTCTTTTGGTGTGTTATTCCACATTCTTCAGGATTCCTTATATGCTTCATATTTTTTCGTTTGCAGGCATTAATTTGAAGAATCTGCACCAACTTCTTCCAGTCTGAATAAGAACCATTGTCCTTTCTCCACTCGTTGGCGCTGGATCCTGCCCCGTTATCTTCACGTTTCCATATTGAGGTAGGGAGATCTTCTATGACCTAATTGTCTTACGCCTTGTAAAAATGGTTTTTGTGTTGGTAGCCCTCCTGGGATGTGTCATGTAAGTAGCACGGATTAAAAGAGAGATGATTGCATGTAATACAGCCATGCTGTTTTCAAGCAGAGATTTTAGAGGTCTGTGTGTCATTTATCCTCTGTCATTCTGGTAAGCAGCAATATTTGCTTGCTCTTTCTTCTAATGGGTGTATGCTGCTTTATAAATGCCATCTGCATGAGGTATTTCCTCACACTTGTTAGTTATTCATCTTTGTGGGACAGTAATCTTCGCTCGTCTTCCTTGGAATGTGATGGGATGAATGAAAAGGTATTTGAACAAGACCATCCCTGCTGAGATCCTGTATTCCTTCTGGAGGTCTTCAAGCTGCTTCCTAGTCAGGTTATAGCTCTGTGTGGGCTAGTGAGTAACGATATGGGCTCCGTTATTTAATTATTTATGATGGCCCTAACTGTTAGTTTCTGACGTTAAAGAACAGGCCAAACGATTGGTGTCCTTGGCTTAATCTTCTTTGCGGGAAAACTGGCCCTTGAATTTCTGTCACAGTCAAACAGGCATAAGGAGGGATGAGGAAATGACAGGACTCCTGACCTGTTTCGTTTTCCATGTGGGTTGTTGAAGTTAAATCATATTCGGATGGTCTGTTTCAATTCTTAGATACTCAGTTTCCAGAAATGATGGTAGATGATGTGCTGGCAGAAAAAATAGCTTACAAGTGTGGTAAAAACAAACAAATAACTTTTCTTCTAACTTGTCCTGAAGAGTCTCTGCACCTTCTCCATTAGATTTGGCTTTGAAAAAGTACCTACTGTCCCACATGTAGTAATTTCATTCAAAATTCAGTTTTATTTAACTGAAATTCACTGAGTTACTTTAAAGTACCTGTTTTTAATATAGCTGTATATCTTGAGTCATTATGGTGTCACTCATAATATTTGGGGTACTACATAATATCGAAGTATCTTTGTGTAACAGTGATAACAGTAGAAAAATTAATGGTAGGTTTCATGAAACACACTTCAGTGTCCTCCATCTATCTAGATTAAAAACTGAAAGGTGTGAGTCTGGAGTTGGAGTTTTTTCCTTTATTTGCTTTTATTTTTTTCATCCTTTAAGGAAGCTTCCTTGTTGGTTTCTTCATACATTTTTACCTGAAGTATTTTGTTTACAACGTAGGTGAGCACTTCAGTTGCTTGAGAATCATCAGACTTATAAATTAAATGGAAACCTTGGGAAATTCTCGATGGGCAAAGATATTTAATGTCTTAGAGGATCCTGAGTAAAGCATCTACTTTTTCCCATTTAGTCAGGAAGCGTTTTGAGGCCCTTGTATCCTGTGTGTGTGGGGTGTGGTGTTCTTCAAATGCTGTAAACTGAATCCAGAGATTTGAGCAAAGAGTATTAACACTGAAATCCCACCTTCCCCCAGGTCGAACTAACGTTTTTGACTTTGATTTGAGACTGAGAGGGAAAGATTAATGAAACAGAGAAAGAATAGAAAAACAGAGAGAAGGTAAGAGAGAGAGAGGAGAAAGGTACAGGAGGCTGGAATGGAGAAGTCTGGAAACATCGTGCAATTGTGCTTTTTTCATGCTGTTATATCTTGACTAATTTTGTTGTGTTGTAAACTGTTTGTATTCTTTAAAAAACATTCACTATATACCAATGAAAGCAACAGCTATCCTGTAGGTCCCAAGCATCACTGTGTCATTCTTTTTCTATTTGCATCCTGATTAGTTACTAGGTTTGTTGTGAACTGTTCTGTGAAATGTAATGCACATCATTTCTATTAGAATTTTCTTTAAAAAACAGGTAAATATCAAAAACAGAGAGCTCAGTCTCCAGTTGTAGTCATTAGCTGATCAGCATGGTACACCACTCTGTTATGGGTCTGCTTCAGCCTACGGTATGAAATTTCTCTAATTTTGCTCTACTACAACATCCCTGAAAAAGGCTCTGCGGCTTGCACAAAGAGAAAAGCTGAAACCTCCTGAAATCTGAGGTTTAAAAATAGTCAAGAATCTGTATTCCAAACAAAAGGGGAAAATTAAGAAAGGGTTTCAAATCTAGCTGTATGAATAGGTTCTGTGAGAAGGGTGTTAGAAATAAATGGAAAGCCTCAAAGGAGTGGATAAAAGACTGATAAGAAAGAAAAATTGTATCTTACTTGTCAGGAAGCAGAGAGTCTGGCTGGATTAGAGTTAACACTAAAACAAAGAACCTTAAAACAAATAGCAAAAGGTTCTTCAGCTATATAAATAAAAAAAGAATAGGAAAGCAGGCCAGAAGGCAGGTATCTATATAGCAAGGGAAGGGTAGAGATTAAGGATTGAACAAAAAGAAAATTAAATTTTGCCAGTTTTCAAAGAATGTAAGGGGAAAATGAAGATAGACGATGAAGAAAACAATGTAAAAGCCAGGTTCAAAACTTAATGTCTGAAATCCAAGGGAGTAGAGAATCTCTGTCCCAGTTCAGTGAAAAATTTTAATTCCACCAGGAAATATTGCTGTCTATCATGTCAGGAATCGTGACAGATGTTGAAACACAGCAAAGGTATGCCGATGCCTTAGGAAGATGCAGAAGTAATCCAGGCCTGCTGCTCTGGCCTCAGTAGTGTGCAAGGCTTTAAAACGTATTTTGGAAGAAAAAAGAATTAATTAGGTAGGTAGAATGGAAAATGGGATAAAACACAATATACATGTACTGACGATAGACTGTGTCGGACTGACATGATAGCCTTGTCTGATAAGGTAACTAATCCTAAAAAACAACAGAAATGTGTGAAATCTCATGTCTCTGGCTTTCAGTGACGCGTTTGGTGTAATGCCATGAAGGGAATTATTACTGAATCCAGAAAAAGCGATGATTTTAGGAAGCCAGCTGAAAAGGAGATGGCTATGGGTAAATGTAAGGGAAGCGATGGAGGGCTACAGAGGAGGGAGCTTACGCTGGGAGTTACTGAAAACTCAATTTTGGGACCAGTCTGTTTACTGTATCTATTAGTGACCACGTCAGAAAAAGTACCAATATGCTAATGGACTTCACTGACCTCCCACCTTCTTCATACGCTTGGACAGTGGGAAGGCTGGGCTGCGAGAAAGGGGAAGAAGGCCGGTGTGTGAATGAAATGGAAAAGTGACGTATAGTCAGGATGGCCAGTGTACGCACTGTGTAACTTAGTGGATGGTTGGCTTGAGCATCTGTTAATTTAAAGTGTATGGCTTCAGTCTGTTGGAGAGACATCTGTAAATACGCATGGCCAAAACCAAGGCATAAGGGACTGGGATGGAAGTACTATACTGCAAGTGGAAATAAGTGAGAAGCTTGTTCAGTTTATAGCATGTAGGTGTGCACGGACAGCTCTACGCAAGCACATAGCTGTGACCATGGTACTGCTGGTAAGGACAGTATTAAATATGTATGTAGGGAAAAGATAGACATTTGTACAGTTGCTAGAACGTGAGGTTCGTATACCTTTTCACTGCACCCATTGTTTTCGGTTGTTCCCAAATTCTTAGAAACTTTTATTTTCAAGCTGTGATTTCCCTCCATATCTAAACTTTGCCTGAGATGAGTTTTCCGTTTAAGCAGAGCTGGTTGTGCTGTATTTGAGGATGATAACAGTGTAATAATTCAAATTTCTGTTACTAAGAAGTATTTCTGTGACTTTCCTGGAGCTAAGCAAACACTAAACAGTTCGACTTCAGTTTGGCAGGAGAAAGCCTTAGAGAAGAAAAGCACCCCTAAATGTTCAGGTGAGAATGGGCTTTATTAGGTGAACTGTAACTTTTAAAAACTTTTCTTTGAGCAAACTCAGCAAAACTGGTAACAGTTCTAAGCTTGTTTTGCAGCAAGCAAGACAACGTGAGGCTCACATCAGACAGAAGGGGCCCGGCTTTCTAACCAGCTGCAGAAAGGAAAATAAACCATTTTAGTCCTGTGAAGGCCGAGCCGTGTCTAAGGGTCGAGTAAGGCTTGTTTACCTTCGCTTATAGAATGGAACTTGTTTTTTCTGCATGTTGTTCTGATTTTTCTCTTTGGATCTAAAATAGAGGAGGTTATTAAGTTGAAGGCTTTGAATTCAACCTAGAGTGGTAAGGAAAACGTCGTGGTTTGGATTTCTACTGTATTTGTCAGAGATTTTATTATGCAGTATTATTATAATTACCTGTTTATTGACAAATTGTCCTTCAGTGAGCGCTGAGGAAGCGGGG
The DNA here is from genome assembly GCF_036370855.1 of Dromaius novaehollandiae. Lineage (NCBI taxonomy): Eukaryota > Metazoa > Chordata > Aves > Casuariiformes > Dromaiidae > Dromaius > Dromaius novaehollandiae. Next base: position 24,831,250 of record NC_088110.1, read on the forward strand.
CCGGTGGGACCAGCGCTGTGTTTCGGGGTGCAGGGTGGCACGCTGCTTAAAACGCCCCGTTTCTAAAGCTGGCAAGTCTCGTGCTTTTATATCTCAAAGGCAGTTCTTAAAAATAACACCAACCGGGAACGGTGGAACCGGCTCCGAGGGTTCCCGGGCGGCAGGGGAGCGCGGTGGGATGAGCCGTGTTGTCCGGGCTCGCGGCGGTCGCTGGCGGCTCTCGCGCGTTGCGTTGGCTTCGGGGCACTGTTCGCGCCGACGTCCAGGTTCCTCCAACAGCCCCGTCCTTTCTGCTCGCATTTAAGTGCATCTTTATCTACTACTATAAGAGTGTGACATGCATTTTTAGTAACTTCTGTTGTATTTCAATACTGAAAAAAGAGAGGGGAGGTGTTGGTAGCTTGTCGTCCGTGAGCGACAGTGACGTGTGTTGGGGTGTGAAGGACAGTTCCTGTGCGAGTTCACCAAATACCGGCTTTTCAGGTGGCACAGAGGCGCCTTCAGAACCTGCAGGGAAAATACGGTTTTATTTTAGTGGCTCCAAAAGCCTGTGGTCCCACACCGTAAGCAGTCCAGCAGCACACCACGGGGCCATAGCAAGCAGCAAGACTTTTATTAGTATTTGCAGTGTTTTCAATTAAAAGTTTGATGATAAGGCTTCGTTGTGGTTTAGGATCAATTTTGAAGATTCTTAATGGCTTGAATTTGTTTATGCAGTTGTCAGGGCAGATGAGACGACACTGGGTGAGGTTATCCAGCACGTCCGCACCGGGTGCAGATTAGAGTTGTTCTTCAACAGCAGCTGATGCTCGTGCTGTTGGCAGGCAGAAGACATGGGCGCGTGGCAGGCGTTCAAATGAACGAGAGGCTTCCTCCAGTTCCTTCAACAGATTAAATGTTTAAGTTATCTATCGTTAAAACACTTAAGCTGTGCATTCCTAGCTGGTGTAAATGAGCGTGGCTCTGCTGAAAGTCTCGGGCACGCGGCACTCGACGCGCCCGGGCTGAGCACCTTCGCCCAGCACGAGCTGCCGGCGGGAGCGTGGGGCAGAGCGACAAGCTGGTCTGAGACGCAGATGCGTCTCCCGCCTCCCCCCGCCACGTGCCCTCTTCCAACAGCATAAACTCGGTGGGTCCCTGGACTCCGCGGGTCCCTGCGGCGGTGCCACGTTTTCTGTGACGTGGCTCTCGGACGCGGGCGGTGCCGGGGATCCCTGGCTGGGCCGTCGCAGCCTCCGTCGCTGCGGTTTTGCCCTCGTTGCGGCAGAGACACACGAGCCTGCGGCTTGAACACACGCAGCCGGCAAGGGGACCTTGGGCTCGAGCACACACTCCTCCTCCTCCACATCCGTATTGCATGCAAATGCTGCTGGCAAAATTACAGACTGTGCCTCTGTGATGTTTACAGCCCACGGTATTTTGAAAAAAATCATACAGTATAGAATATCTTTCAGATTTTCCCTTATTTGATAGTTCCTTCCAAAAAGGCTGTACTGGGATTAAATCTTTTTATTCCCCACCAAAATATGACAGCTTAGGGGGCAAATTAATTGCTGCGAAGTAATTTGTTTAAAAAATAACACACAGGACGGAGACTTCTGAAGAGGCAAGTGCCGGGCGCAGGGGCTGCTGCCGGCCAGCCCACGCGCGGGCGGCCGGGACGCAGGCAGTGCCCCTTGCCCGGGGCCGCGGCCAGACCGAGCGGTCCCCTCCTTCGGGGGCTGCCCTCGCCGTTCAGCTCGCCAGAGCAGTGCTGGCGCTTCAGAACCAGGAGGCTGGTGTGAGTGAACTCAAATTATTGAAAAATTTAGTGTTTGACGGCACTGGAACTTTCTTGCTAATTTTCTAAGCTTGCCCAGTAGTAGCTGTAGTGTTATAATAATAACACTGACAGCAGGCAGAGCAGGAACAATTAAGACATCTCTTTTTGGCCACGTGCTGACATTTCTTCTGAGTCTTTGTGAAGACGGTGCTGCAGCACCCTGACGCAGACCGCTAGCGTTTTAGCAACCGTCTTTTTTGGACCTTGGCACTGGAACGGACACTGCATTTGTGCAGGCATTTTCCAGGCTGCGGGATTGTCTTTTCTTCTGGCCCCAGTGCTGTAAATCCCCTCTTTTTAGCCTGAACACTCTTTAAATAGGTCATTTGTTTTCATTATAGGTTTTTGCATCTCTGCCTTTCTTTCTTGTTAACGGATTTCTAGGGTCTAATCGAGAAACAAAACCTAAATGCAAACATAAAAAGAGACCTGACAAAGGACGCGGTTAAATCTCGGGCAGGGTCTGCTGCGCCAGCGATGGCCATTTGCTGATTGCCGGGGGTTGACATGACTCGGTTAGTATGCTAATCTGGCCGTCTGCATTTAACATTCAGATCAGGTCCGAGCGGCTCTGCAGAGCAGCGGAGCGCCGGACGGCTCTGCCGGCAGCGCTGGCACCCAGCGCGTGGATTACATAAATACCAAACGCCGTGCCTGCTCCTGCCGGGCCCCCGCTCGCGCGCCCGCTCTCCCCCTCTCCTCCCCTGCCGCCCGCCCTCCCCGCTGCACACACGTACCTACCATCCAAAAAGCTTTCTGCAAATGCTGAAAAATAGGAAACGTGCACAAGTCATGTGTGATTGGCTCGTTCTCGTTTCTCTGCCTCCATGTCCCCAAAGACTCGCGCTTTAATAGACAATGTGTTTCTGCTGCTGGAGAAGCCCAGTGTAACGTGCCAAAATGCAGCGATAATGAAATAAGACAGAGTTTAACATCCAGAACAAAGAAATGGCATTTTTGTAGCTCACTTACAATGCAACAGTCCTAAGATGGTTTAAGATTCCCTCCGTCCTTTTTCCCCACCCAACCTCAGCCCAGGTGAAAAGGCACATTTACTAAAATCCGGTTGTTCAGTGTAACGATCAGCTGCCCGGTGGGAAGGAACGCTTGCTCCTCTTCCTCCAGGTGCTGGTCGCTTTTCCTCTGTGCTTGGAGCCGGTGCGTTGCAGTCCCCCACCTCTAGTAAGGGTTTCAAATTTCCAGAATTAAGAAAGGAATTGATTGCAGAATCGCTTTGCGTGATCAGGTCCATTGGTTCAGATCACCTTGTGTGCTCTCTGGATCTCCAGCCACAGGAGAACTTAATTCCTCCAGCTCCCTTTCCTTTGTTTTTGTAATGTCACAGCAATTCTGAAGAGACGTATGGAGAATCACCAGCTTCTGCTCGCAGTTAGAGGATTTCAGAAGTTGTATTTTCACAGACCAGGTCAGATGTGAGTAGAAACGAGTCTCCATCTGACATATAAATAGACAAAGCTGTTTAACCTCTGAATTATAGCGCAGCTCGATAGTTCTCTCCTCTGTTGTTTCATTCTCTTAGCGAACTGCTCCTTTTAGTTCTCCCTCCTGGTGCCAAACGTATTCCATCTGCAGCAAGAAAGCCCTGGGAAATTCCTTCCAAGTCCCCGACAGAATAGTCGGCGCTTTCTCCGGAGCTGCAGGCTTGATTGTCCTTGATTATTTTATTTCTTTGGCTCTGATCCAAGATGTTTCCTGTCATCATTTCAGTGTCTTTTCTCATAATCCCTTTTCTAAACATCATCAACAATTAACTGATTCTCTCGTATCTACAAACACATGCACACCCACGCAGGCGCGCATGCACACACACTCCACTGAGTCTCATCAGTGTCTTTTTTGCCTTTAAGTATAAGAAATTACAGCTTCTCATTAGCTGAAGAGCAGGTTTTGAAAGGCTTTGTGTTTACTCACTTTGCAAGTGATGCTGGCGCTTTTAATTATTCTCCTTTTGCATATCATAAGAGAGCAGAGAGCTGCTTCAGTCAGCCCAGACGACTACATATTCCCAGGAAGGCAATAGGAAGGAATCCTGTTTTACCTCACTGCTGCTGCTTTCTTCCTTCTCTGTCAGCAAGCCAAGGAATCCCCCCAATGCTCTTACGTAGCAGATACCAGAACCGTGAGTCACTTTTCGCTCCCAGAGCAATAAGTCCACTGCATCTGTGTACGCAGCGGCGAGCGCGGGGCTGGGAGCCTCCCCGGGCTGCCAGGGCGCCCAGACCCGCTTCTCCCGTGGTGACTTTGTCTTTCGTGCTCTTGCTTTCTCCCTCCAGCTCCCTCGTTTCTTCGTTCTTTTTTATGCCTGTTCTTTATTCTTTCTTTCTTCCTATCCATCCATCTCCGTTGCTAGCAGCGGCAAACCCAGCAAGATCTGGGTCCCTCTCGCCTTCTGTGGATTTTTTTTTCCTTTTTTGTGTGTGTGTTACTGCAGCAGCCTTTGGCTGCTCACTCTGCCAGGTTGGATCACCAAAGACACACGACTCGCTCACAATGAATAATCAATACCGATATTGATCTGCGGAAAATGTTTGTAAATTCCTGAAAGGGGAGCCGGGAGCGCGGGACAGGGAGGCTTGTGGGGGACGACGGTCGGCGTCCAGCGGCGGCGGCAGGCAGAACCGCGTTCGGATCCCCAGCCCGGCCGGCTCCGGGGAGACGGGTGCAGGAATGCGCGCGCCTGCGGGTCTCCGTCTCTCGGGGGGGTTCGGTATTTTCGTTTCTCTACAGCTGCTTTCTCCGAAGAACCGGGAGGCGAGCAGCTGAGAGGCCCCGTCAATGCCATGCCTTGGCTGCAGTCCAGCGCTGTTTTGTTTCCATCATCACACGCCACTTGTAAATTTGCATAAATACAAGGGTTATTTTCCATCGTGGCTCCAAAAAGACTTAAAAACATGGAAAAGTGTTTCTATAAAGCAGGATGGCTGTTTTTAATCGTCATTTCTTAGGATTTGCCTTCAAATCCGTGTATTTGAATGAAAGGGAGACGGAAGGGAAAATAAAGGGCAGCGCGGAGGGCGCGGGGGAGACCGAAAGGTGTTAACCATGTGGGAGAGCCGTGGAGGGCGGCACGGCTCTGCGGGGAGCCGCGAGGGCCGCCGGGCCCAGCCCTGGGGCCGGGCTCCTCCCGCGCCCCCCGTCCTGGCGGTGGGGACGCTGGGGGCTGCGGCCGGGGCTGCGCGGAGGTCTCGGGAGCAGCCCCGCTCCGGCCGGGCCCCTCTCCCCCCAGCCCGCTCGCCGCGCAGCCGCCCGCCTTTGGCGTGCAGCAGATGACAGCGGTCCGAATTACTCTCAGCAGAGCTGACCCTTCTCGTACGCAGCGACCGTTATTTTTCACGTGGGATTTCCTTGTTACGTTTTTTACGTCGCCGTCCCTCTGGTTTCCTGCCTTTCCTGGGAGAGGCATCCAAAGACGCAGCAGTAGGAGCACTGCGCGTGCACCCCCCTTCCTAGCGCGGGAGGCTGGCGGTACCGCCCGTAGGGTGGGTGAGCCCAGGGCGAGGGGTGTCCGCGTAACCCCCTGCGCCCCGCTGCTGTACCGCACCCGCCTTTCCCTGCGGCTGACGTGCGCTGGCTCGGTTTTGCCCGCCGCCAAGGTAACCCCGCAGGGATGACCGTGGTCTGTGTGACAGCTTCTGGCTAGGGACAGCTCGTTGGCGTGGTGGCTCTTCTCGCCTCTCCCCGCGCGCACGTGCACGCCACTACCTCCCCCTCCGTGTGCGGTGTCTCCTCTCTCCCTGCGAGTGGTAGTGAAATCCTCCTTGGACGACTGCGTTCCCCACCGCCATTGCCCCTTCCCCGTCCGTGCGCAACCGTCCTGGTGTCATGGCAGGAGGGTGAGTAACCTTTGAGATACCCATCTCCAGCGAGACCTCCGTGTGAGCGTGCGGTTCCAGCGGCTCCTTCCCTGAGCGAAGCTGTCTGCTTTATCAGCCGGCACCAGCAGGAGGGAAGCTGATTTTTTTTATTCTCTCTCTAGCTTCTGATTAGCTCCAGCAATCCAATTAGCAAAGGCATTTATATCACAAGGGGCTGAGGCGCCCCTGTTCATCACAGCAGCTCAGAGCCAGTCATAAATTCTGCCGACACTCCATCTTCCCGGTGACGTGGATTAATTACGGCTCTGGGCCTCCACGAGCAGGTTCGCAAACGAAGGTGCACATGAATATAAGAATTCAGAGAAGGCGAAACAGGACGAGTTTGCTGTCACTGGGAGATGAGTCCGGTGGTTGGCAGGGGAGGGGCTCGGGCACCTGTGGATGCACAGTGGAGGATGGGGTCAGGCGGACTATGCCTACACCGCATTAACAGCGTGAAACGAACCGCCTTTGGCCGGGGGATATTGTGAATACTGTGCCCATGACCCTAATGAGGAATTCTTCATAATGCCGCTTCTTACGCTGCAGTGCAGATGCTGAAAGTGATGCTAGAAGAGCCTTAATAAAATTACGTCTTTCCACTTGAGATGTTGCAGGCCCTAGCCAGGAGCGTAGCGCGGCAGGACGGGCGCTGAGCCTTCGGGAGGGTGTGGGGTTGCAGAAACCCGTGTTTGCTGGCAGAGGAACAGCCTCACTCTTGCTGTTTTTCCCAGAAGCTTCTCCATGATATCTGCATTCCAGAAATAGTAGTTCACTGGTGCCGTAGTATCACGTCTGTTTTCTTGCGACAGTACTTGTGATGCTTTCCGCAGGCCGCATTGCTAGTCCTTCCAGAGGGGCTGATTTCTGAAATGATGCTGCAGCAGGTTGGAAATAGGCTATAGCAGAACATCCAGAAGAAAAAGGAGAATAAGCACAATTTGTATTCCCGTATATGCCTGCCATTACCCAGTTTTGTAGCTCTGTATTTCCTCCTTTAGACCCTGGTACCTATCCATGCATTTCACTAGCACTGTCACCTGTCTGTTCATTTATGGATCACCTACCTAAGCACTTACCCATTTATACCTATCTGCTTAGCTGTTAATTCAGATATGCGTCTATCAATCCCCTGACCTGTGATATTGCCTAAGTATCTGATCTATTGGGGTTTTTTCCAATCATATTCCAATTGAACAATTCATCCAAGTTATCTATCCATCACTTAGCTTTTAATTTATGCATCAGTCTGTGCCATCGTATCTTTTCATTGTTACGTTTCTGCCCATTTATACTCCAGAAATAGTTGAAATAGTAGTTACTTAATAAGTCCACAAAACTATCTTTCACATGTACTGGGTACATTTAAATTTTAATTCTAAAGAAATGAAGATGCATATTAAATTTAATAGCATATCAGCTCCATTCGATCTATTTACTCTGGTCTAATGACAAGCCTTCTATGTAAGCAACTATGGTTCAAGCTAAAAATGGATAAAAGATAATTTTTTTAGTAGGTGAAGGTAGCTTTAGCCAAAATAGGCCTCTCTATGAAACAGTTGTTCTTCCATTAAAAAGAAATATTTCTAATCTTTGAAACAAAAATTACTTTTATTTTTTATAATAATAAATCTTGCATTTTCTGAGCAATATATTTATTGCTTACTGTGGGACAAAAGCATGTGTTACCCCAGCCCGTATCTCCGAGAACCGGTGGGTGTAACCTGAAGCTGGACAAGTTAAGGCTGGAGAGAAGTTGTGCGTTTTGAAGAGTTGTGAGCCATTGGAACAAGTTACCATGTGATCCGGCGGCTTCCTATTCAGTCAAAGCCTTTCCATGAAGATTTATGCTTTTCCTAACAAAATGCTGTAACAGCAGCTTCATATCTAAATTTTTGGATGAAATCATTAGACTGTAAGATCACAACATGCCCCCGACCTTAAAATCAGTAAGTCTGTAAATCTCAAACACAGCTGAATTTGGTTCTTTCCAGTTTCCTTGGCTTTTGTTTTTCTGGAATCGCGCTCCCAACGTGTCATCACTTGGGTGAGACTGTTGCTGCTAGATGTTTATTTGCCCAAGTTCAAACAGGACTTTTCATTACATTACCGTGTAATTTGACTTCTAATGTGACTTTCTTCCACGTTTTAGTGGACCATGAAATTATGCGGATACAATTTCTTTTTAGCAAAAACCTGACATGTTCTTCCTCGCTGGTCAGAGTAAAATGACAAAATGACCTCCTTCCAGGATAGTATTTTATTAGTTATTTTTTTGATTAAAACTGGCTGAAAATACTGTGGCGTAACTGCTTTCTTCTTCCCCTCACGGAAATGTCATTTAAACAACACTGATAAAACATATCTATACAAACCCTTTTGACATTTTTCCAGGTCTGCCTGAAGTAAATCAGATGTTTTATTTTGTTTCTCTGTCGTCTATTTTAAGATTTTTGTTTCAAGTTTACTTTTTTGTTCCAAGTTTCCATATAATTTTTGACATTACCCGATACATTCTTTGACTGGGTAAATGAGCAATTTAACTGAATGTGTTGAAAACAGTGAAGTGCCTTGGAGCGCTTTTTTTATGAAAAGCGCTTTTATGCTTTTTTAATGGAAACAGAAGATTTAAAAACAGTACATGAACGATCTTAAAGGAGAATTTTTGGAATTTCTGTTTTGAAAAAAAAAATTGGTTTTAGCCTGATTCCAGATCAGAGAGGAGTTGTGAAGCGTTTCTGCGAAATGCGAATTCGTCCGCTTGCGCCCGTGCAGCCCCCGTGGCCAGCTGCTCCGTGCATGGGGCCGGGGCCGGCGCGTGGGCCCCCCTCCCGCGGCCGGGGCACAGTCTGCTGCGTCGCACTAGCGGGAGAACGTAAGAAAAGCCCCGTTGGGTCAGCTAGCAGATTTTGCTGGGGCATTTTATTATTTTGCAAGATTGGCTAACTGAGTGTCCCGAGATCCACGCGTGCTTGGAAAGCAGCACGAGAGCTGCTCAGTTTTAGGAGAGACTTTACACAGTGAAATCGGAAACATTCATCCCGTTCCTGCTCCCGAGGACGCCGTGGTCACCGAGAGCCGTTCCCTTAGGCTGGTTGAGGACTTCCAGCAGCAGAGTGTTGCGATACCCGGTGACTGACAGCGACGGGCAGATTGGAAGGGGCTAAGAGCTCGAGGATGCACGAGTGGTGGAACAAATCTTTCCAGAGCGCTGTGAGGTCTTTTCGCTGCCGTCACGCATGAAGTAGCAGGTGGGAAAGAACTTATTTAAGATTAAAGCTGATTTAAATTCTTTTTTTCCAGGAAGCAGCCCATTTTAACGGCGGTACGCAGTTTGCTGGGCTGCAGAGGCAGCGGTGCAGCTCGGGATGCGCCTGTTGAACTCGGCACGTTGCGAGGGTCTCGCCCTCGCCCGGCGTTGCCGAGCCGGTGGGTCACGCCGTGCTTTGCCGCTTCTAGCCCCTGTCCCGGCGTGTCGGCTGCCTCGCGTTTGCCTTGGGTCGTTCCCTGGAGAAGCGTCACGCTCGCAGCCTGAAAACACCGAACTCGGCTCGTTTCTGTTGCCTTTATTGCCGCCCCGTGTCCCGGTGCCGGCGGCGGCCGGGAAGCGCGTGCCTGGGCCTCGGGTGGCTGCCGCCCGGCGGGGCCGGCTCCGAAGGGGTGGTGGTCTCTGGAGACCTCCCCCGTCTCGGGGGCCTGAGGGACACCAGGCTTGGCCGACGTCTCGGTTTGCCACCACGCCGCTGCTGGGTCGCTGAAGGAAAGACTCTTCCTTCCGAAGGCGGTGGTCTTTTATAAAACTGTCCTGCCTGAATTTTCTCTGAAAAAGACAGTTTAGGGGGAGTGTTGTCAAGAATTCTGTCTCTCACTGTAGTTTATTATCCCCTCTTTTTTTTTGTCATTTAACTCCAATTATGGGATGCTAAGTGCTTTTGGAAATTTCATTGTTAATATCTTCTTACAGTGCTATTAACGTAAATCAACGTTAATAGTGTCCCAGCAAGTGTAAAAGCAATCAAAAATTCAGTGCTCACGAATCATTCTGTAATTTCAGCATAAAATGTTAATAGAAATAAAATCCAATACCATAAAATATCGGCAAATTCAACTTTAAATACACGTGATGAATGACTTTACCATTCTGCAGCATCCCATGGACTTCTGCAGCACGAAACATTTTATTGGCGAAGGTCTAATCCGTACCACTCCCTTCCTCGTCTCGTTGTTTTCAGCACAAGGTGTACACGGGACTGTACTTCTCCAGAAATTAAAAATCTGTCTTCACTTACAATGTGGCACCTGTATTCAGGTGTTCGGTGGTGACAGGGAGGATTACCAGGAATCGGTTAACTAATAGGGACTCGCTGCTTTTTTATTGCCATCGGTCTGGTTAAAAAAGCTTCAGCTGCATTACCTTTGATTGGGCTGGGATTTTCTTAGAGACAAATCTTTTAAATTAGAGTTTAGATTGTGTAGATCTGTCAGTTACTTAAAGATGTCAGGAGAATGGTATAGATTTCTCAAGAAGTACAGGTGTTGGCCAGAAAATTCAAATTGAAATTACAATTTAAGACAAAAAATCTCCCCCCCCCCCCCCCGCCCAAGTACATAAGCAATTGGTAGGTATTTAACCTTTTACCTGTTATCCAGTCAGTCTAGGATCTTTTGGGTTTTTTTGTGTGCTCATTTTAATGGATTTAAGTTCTTTGTGCTGTAGTCTTTAAAAAAGTGTTTATGAATTTTCTGCTGGTAGAGGAAGGTAAAACAGCCGCAGGCACGGCAGGAGGAAGTCTCGTTTCCCTGCGTTCCTGGACAAGGGCCTCCCTGCTGGCAGGAGATTTTGGGGATCATGGAATAAGAAAGCTGCGGTGAGAGAGACCTGTAAATAGAGTTTATTTGAGAAAAGGTCTCCTGGACAGTATATATGTAAATACACCGTTTCTTTGCTGATTTGTTACCTTTTCCCGTTACCTCCATGTAACGCCCGTGCCAGCGGTCCTTGGGCTGGCCTCTTCCCGCGCCTGGGCTCTCTCTCTTCTTGCCCCTCTCTTCCCCCCTGTGGCTCCTTACCTGCAGGTTTCCCTAATGCAGCCATACGGCAGAGCTTTACGGATCCTTGGAAATCTACGTGGGATTTTTGTGACGTGTATCAGATATTTACCTGAACTTTCCTCGTATCTTCTATCTGTAGAGGCCATAACGGGTGTTAGCTGCTAACCTGCTGTGTCAGCACTGTCTTCCTGCCCGTCCCCACGAGCACCAGAAGCAGGAGAAGTCGAACGCCTAGGTTGTGTCGTTTCGGATACGTGATGCCCTGAAAAATTAAGAGAAACGCTCAAGAATTCAGACTATCTCAGGTTTTGGACCCTCGTATCTCACTCATTTTTTTATCCAGAACTTCTGAAAGGAATTTGTCCTGATAGCAGAGCACAAGTGGGGAATTCTGCGAGGATTACTTTAGTTCTGGTAACGTGATAGAATTACCAAAATCATTCTTTGGCTGGACATACATGGCAGTTTCCCTTCCCGCAGCGAGTGCACCGGAGCGGCGGCTGGCTCAGGGCTGGTGGAGAGCAGTCGGGAGCGGCTCAGCTTGCCGCGTCTCTGCCCTGGGGGCCTGGGGGGCGGGGGGGGTGTTGCTGCCCTAGCTGGGTGCTCGGCGGTGCGCGCCTTGGTGCCTGCTGTCCTGCGGGGCTGAGACGCGAAGCAGCTGGGCCGCAGCAAAGATGGACTGTCTGCCTGTGTGTTTCCTAACTTATTTTCATCATGTTTGTTATGTAAAGCAGCGTTAAGGTGAGCAGCAGCACCTGGGCAGTGATCCCCAGCCTGTTTGCAGTAAGCGGCTCTCAGGGAGCCCGAGGCGGGTGCTGGAAGGGGACGGTGCGGGACCGGGAGGAGGTCCGTGCCGCGCTCGGCCGGGCCCAGGGAGCAGGACTTTGGTGCAAAGCTCTTAGTTTAGGTAGACTGCTTGATCTGAGGAAAACTGTTTTCAGCGCCTGGAATAACATGTAATCTAGTCTGTGACCATTCCGTATGATTTATTACTGTTTTAATATATTACACTTTTCTGTTTGAAATAAATCTTTGAAATCAAAGGCTTTATTCAGTGCTCACTGACATAACTGTAGAGTTTTGCTTTGAACTCAGTGGACATTGGATCAGTCCTTAAAGTGGAGAAGCCTTAGTTAAGATTAATGGCTTGAAACCTGCAGAAGCATTTTTGCTAGGGTTTAGTTTTTAAATCTTGAGATTTAGTATTTTAAGATAGTGTGTTAAGACTTGCAGCATTTCCTTTTGCTCCTCTTCCCCCTTTTCCTGCCTTCTTATGAAAGGGAACTTACTCGTCCAGGCGGTTCCCAGTGTGAACCGGCCAGTGCCGTTCCGCCAGCGCAGGCCCGATCCGACCTGCCGTGAGCAGAAGGTGCCGCTGTGGATGCTGCTGCACCAGGACTCCTGCGGTACCTTGCAGTTTTGGTCTTACAGGACCGATATTACCGATGTTCTCATTGCTTCTTCCAAGGCCATCTCAGGCTTCTTCCCTGTAGTGTTTCAGTGGTCTAAGCTTAAGATACTGCTTCTTCGTCCGCTTGCATTCGGAGATGCTGATCTCCATCTCGTTTACTGAAGATGGTAGTATACTAAGAACAGTTGGAGAAAACCAGTAATATTTTCAACTGCCGTTTTCAAAAAGGAAATTACAGTTCTCTGACCTCAACAGAGGTGCAGTGAGTGGTGAGGGATCGTTCCACATCCAGCGAAGCGGATCGGCAGGGCCGCCCCTGCTGCTGGAAACCCCTCTCATTGCGGGTGCCAAGACCCCGCTGCCGTTAACTTGTGGGAATTTTATCCTAGCGCAGAAGGGCAGCGCAGAGCCGGCAGCGGTAGCTGTGCGGGACGGACAGATTCTGTTCTCTGCTACGCGGGAATCCCAGCTTCTCCGTCTCTCTTGCATAAACGAGAACAGAAGTTTGCCAACAATTTTACGTCTGGCTCCACAGAAAGGAGAGTCAGAGGGCAGCGTGCCATGGTAATGTGTACAAGGTGGTCGAGAAGAAAAATTCACATGATTCAATGCACTAATGTATGTACAATATCAGAACAGGAAAAAATGAACGTGAAAAGAGAATAAAATACTCTTTTGATGGTAGTTCAATTATGGCTTTCTCTGAGACCAGCTAAGTCAGGGTTTCCATGTTTCTGTTGCAAGAGATACTTACAGAAACACCAAACAAAGAGAAGAAAAGGTCTTAAAGTTAGTAGTTATGTTGTTTTGAGGGTCTCCTCCTTTGCTGCCTCCTCCAAGACTACCACGAAGCCCCGGAGAGCAGCCCCAGGAGCTTCAGGTAAGTGCTCGTGGCTCACTTCTGTCATAGTTCATGGGCGTTTGTGAGGACCTGAATTCTTGCAGTCAAAAACTGATCTGTGAATTGTTTCAGATAGTCAGTAAAACAAGTGATTTTTTCCAGTATTTCAATATTTTTCAAGTCTGCCCTTGTGTCCTGTTAATAATTTAAGGCTTTAAGCACGTTGTTTAACTTTTAGTTTAAGAAAATTTCAGCCCCTCCTCAGGCTCTCAGGATGGAAGAGTAGGGAAATTTCTTTGTCGAAAGTAATTTCTAAACGGAATAAGTAAAGCTTCAGTAACAGAGTCTGGGGAAGTTCTTGTAGCCGTTCAAGGCAACGTGCCGGAGCGGCGTCCGATCCCGCGCAGCGTGGCCGCCCCGTCGCGGGCGGGAAGGATGGGAAGGGCGTCCCGGCCCCATTCCCCAGCGCCGTCGTTCGTCGCCTCCCCTGCTCCTCCACGGGCACGAAGCACCGTCAGTGTTAGGCACAAGAGATCGCCGTATTACAAGGAAGCAAAAGAAGCAATCTTTAATCCTTTCAAAGCCCCATAATATTATGTATATTGACTGAAGCCCTACGGAGTGGGCCTGGCAGGGCTTTTTCATTACTGCGGCGCATTGTAACCTAGCTACCTTTGAAAAGTAACCAATATTGAGAGCCACTTGACATTTGCAAAGGATTATGGGTGTCCTCTCTATCTCTTCTCAAGTTCCCAAATTTACAATGGTCTTAATTTAAAAGTTAAGCCAGGGGATCAGTTGCTTAGTCTGGTGCTGGGCTGCCCTTTAAAAAAAGGGGGGGGGGGGGGAGCATGTCTGTGTGGAGGGGGAAAGGTGGGTAATGAAACCCTGCGTGCTGGTGCGACCCGACTCGAGCCCGCGGACCCGACCGGCTGTGTTTAATTGTAGGAAAGGTACCTAAATCAGCATCGGATAGACAGAAGTGGGCAGTTTCGTTCCTGCCGGTGTTGCTGAGACGCACGAAGCGGCAGCAGCTGGTAATGAGTTGGTGAAAATGAAAAAGGGACATAAGTAGCTTCTTTAGCAAATCCCCTGGAAATGACATGGAGCCTCTGGGATCGATAGGATCGATCCATCCAAAGGCTGCAGGCTCCTCTCGTCCGACTGCCAGCATCTCTCGCAGCGCAAGGATAACAGTAATGTTATTATCAGCAAAACTCATACAGAATCTGCTGGGGAAAATGGCATTGTGTTTTCCCCCTGCCCTGGGCCGGCCTCGGTGCCCTGGGCTCGGACGGAGGAGCTCGCGGGAGAGGCCGCGTGCAGCCCGCCCCAACGGGCTGCCTGCTGGGAGCACGCGTTTCAGCGCGGTTCCCGGAGGCGTAGCTACGATGCTGGGGAGCCCTTGGCCTGGTGGCAGGTAGCATTGCAGGAGCCGATCGCCAGGTGACTTTGCTGCGAGCCAGACGGCCTGCAACGCCTGAGCGAGTCTGGGTCCTGGCACACCAAACCGTGCGTCCTGGTGGGGCGGGAAGCCCCCCTGCGGGGAAGGGCCCCGAGGACCTTCTTAACGCTGGAGGTGACACTGGTCAGAGCACCCCGAAGTTCCCCTGCGGCAGTCCCACCCCAGGCCTTGAGACGTCCATGTCTCCCAAGGGCTGCCGCGTGGATAGAAATCCCTTTCAAACCGGCTGAGTGCGCATGTCCTCGGGGCTGGGAAGCGGTGTTGGCAACAGCTGCCTGCCAGCTGCCCATATGGTTCAAATTTAGTGACTTGCATGTGGTGCAGCTGTGGAATTTGTTTCTGCATCTGCCTTTCTGGGAGGCGGGAGAGCAGAAACCAGCCCTGCGGAGCAGGCAGAGAGAAGTGGCACTGCAAATGGGAAGAAGGTGTTGGGCTTTGAGAAGGTTTCAGCAAGCTGTTGGTCTTCCTCGCTTTGTGCGCGCACTGTCATCGGCTATGTTTGATTATGATTTGATATATAATACTTTGTGAGGTTTGTGTAATTAGTTTCATATTCCTAATCCATAGCATCAACTCAACTTTTTAATTCAGTGTTTCTGGTTAGGCTCTAAATTGCCTCCTTCTATAGGAAGCATTTCAGCACTCCACTTAATTGGTTGTGTAGCCTGTGTCTCGAACTGAAATGATCCTCAAAAACTTACTGTTGTATCTTCTCTAGAATTCTGCAGAAATGTAATGAGAATGGTTTTACTCTGAGATTTACTCCAGGAAAGAAAGGTCTTAAAACTCACAGTCAAATAGATAAGTTTAAGGGGCCTTTTCTTGGGGAACTCAAAATTTCTTTCTTTACCTTTCTATAATTCTGTTGGGGAAAAGGAGCAGTGACGTTATTTTACTATACATGGCCTGAAAAGCGTGCAAAGATGATGCAGAACCTGTCTCAGATGGCCCTGCCTGATTATTTCCGTGTGTATGGTATGAGGGCGAGAGGGACCGCTACGGGGAGCGCCCAAAGCCTGGTGCTCCGAGGCTGGCTCCCTCGGGCTGCTGTTTGGTGAGACCCCTTCGATCGGCCTGCGCTTCTGTGGGCTGCAGGGCATGGTAGTCTGCAGACTTTACGTCATGTCCTCATCAACAGTCCTGCCCTAAATACAGCTTGGGCCCAAGAAAGTAGACTCTTTGGACATATTTTTGGCTTTTGTCTGTGGCACGTGCTCTACAAAATGTGTTCATTTGGATCCTTAAAAGATAGTATTTAAACTAAATTCTGCATCTTCAAAGAGGTGCATTGATGTAACTGTGTGCTATTCATACACCCTCTAAATTAAGGATATAAGAATATTTCTTTTATCCCTAGTTAATTAGAAGTTTCAGCAGGAAAGTTTGCCATGCAAAATCAGTTTGCGAGAAGCCCTGATTCTCAGAAGTTATAAGCATCACTGCTTCCACAGAATCAATTAAAGTATCACAGCTTAGTGTTTCTGAATAACACATCTTAGAGGCTTACACTCGCTCATATATGACCTTTGTAGCAAGACCATAAATTTTGAAATGCAAGGGTTGAGGAGGATGAAATAAAACTATGAAATGAAGAAAAGTTATTATGGTATTACTGAAACGCATGTAAAATTTGTTGTCTGAATGGCTCATGGTAGGTAACAATGGGGATAGATTGACCATTTCAAATTCATTAACTATTCAAATGAACATGCAGTTCTTCTTAAAAATTTTATTGTCTGAAAATTTTCACTAAATTGGATGTATTTTCTTTCCTTTTGTAATGAACTACATTGATCGATTCTCAAAAAAAATGCTGATAACTGAAATATTTACTATTTTCTTAGGATCTAGGGTATCTTGCCAGGATGTGCTTACTAACACAACCATATTTTCATTTTAGTGATTATCTAGTGACTTCAAAAAAGCACGAGTTGCAGTCCACAAGGTCGGTGTTAGTGGAGTGCTATCCCACAGGAAAACCTAGCTGTGACCGTGGTCCGCAGGCGCTGCACGGCAGTGATACGCTGCGCTGGGAGCGTGGGCTGCCAGGCAGCCGCAGAGGTGGGTGGAAGGGCAAGCGGGCAAGAAGGTAGGCAGGTTTCCATCAAAAACCTACTGGGACCCCTCACAAAATGGGCTTAAATTAACACGTTCCCATGGAACATTTCACTTCTGACAAATCTAATAAAAAAATGTTACACTGGAAAGTTTCCAACTGATTCTGCAGCTGTATTCAGCTCCAGTTTGGAACTGTGCATAAAATATTGGTGCACTTCACACTACTGAGAAAAAGAGACTTAAAGATTGATTTAAAAAAATAAATTTGGATTTTTGACAAGGTGATTGCATCGCAATAAAAATGTGGACAGTACATGGACATTATAATCTTTTTGACTGTATGAAAAAAATTAATTTTCGTACTTTCTGCACAGCTTGATTTCTAAATAATAGCAAGGGAAAAGCTCCAGAGCAAAGTGTTCTGCTTTGCTTTTACAGCCTGCCTTGGTGAGCGGTGTAATTCCTTTAAGTCTGCTGTAAGAAATAAGATAAAAGATGCTACAGAAGTGCTAGGTAGGAACTGTGCTTTGAAACAGCGTGAGAGAAGAGCTTTGATAGCTTTGTTTCACTTATTTTAGTAGAGATCTTTGTTGTTGTCGTGCTGTCAGTGTGCTGGTGACATCAGCTTGGTCTTGTGGAGGCATCCCACCTTCTTTGCCCACTTGTTATGTTACTGCTGGTAAAGAACTTGTCACCGTAAATGGTTGATACGGAAAACAATGACAGCAGAAATGTTTTTTTTTAAATCAAAACAGGTATTTTGGATAGAGACGACCTTTCCTTCTGCTCTCGGATTTCTCAGATTTTCCTTTCCTGCAGTATCTTCTGGCGGTTCCTGGGGATGATTGGTAACCATCCTGCAAACTTCTGTGGAGCAAAGGCAAAGGCATCCCAAAAGTACAAGTGTAATAGGAATTTAAATCACAGTATAGCCACATCCTCATTACCGAGGGTGCTACATTTTTGTTTTGAGTCTGGACAGTGAGTGTCACGAGAGGCGTAAAGCACGGATTATCAGAAACTGCTCAGTAGTGTCACATGCGCGTTTTTTACATGTGCTTTTTTTTTTCCATTTCATTGTTAGCATTTGTTTGTCCTGTTTCCCGTAAGACCGGTTCCACATGACATCATGAGGAACGGAGAAAATACAGGCCTTTTTTCTCTCACAACTTTGTGCATGATGAAACAGCACGGTGTTGGTGACAAACGTGTTCGTGATGACAGTCCCAGATTCAAGAGAGAACAGCTGTACTAGACTTACCAAGTCTAGCGCTAGGCTAGATTCACAGCTTCCGTGGGGAGGTGTCTTTTCCTGCTCACGCCGCAGCAGCAGTCCCCAGCGGTGCGCGTCTCCCGGGAGGATGCTGAGGACCAAGCCGCGGTGCCTGCTCGCGTGCCCGTGCGGCCAGTCGGCCCTGTCCCATCAGCTCCTTCAGGTGATGGTCCTCATCAGCAGCGGTCGGTTTAGAGGCGGCAGTGTTGTTCTGAAACCTGCTGGACGTTTTGGTTTTTAGTTTCTACAGATTAGTGTGTTCTTTATCCTTCAGGCAGAAAAGTTCAATTCTACAGTTATCATTAAAGTTTAAAGATACATCCTAACTGGTCATAAGAGGATACAAATCTTTGTGCACACCATCAAATAAAACTAGCCAATTTTTTTCCGTGCCTAACTTGCAAATACACAACAAATCTAAAGCTAATAATTTGCAGAGTTTCTTTTTAAGGAGTGTCAAAAAAATCTGGCAGCTTTTGGAAAACTCTCGACACACTGTGCAGTGCTTTTCTAAGCAGAGTCGAAACCCTGTTCTGTATGCTACAGGTTATTAGGGTTAGCAGAAAGAATGTGCATTTATTTACTGAAGGTACTTTATAAATCAATACCTTGTTTTTGAACGCAGGTCAATAGGAATAACTCAGAAACACAACCAACAACTACTGCAACCCTAAAACAGCACTTTCAACATATTGATTTTTTTGAAGAGTATCTTTTCCTGGCATTATTCACACAAAGTGAATAAACAGTTTCATGCAATCAAAATTGTAAATAAGCTTGAGTGTGCATGCACATGCATGTGCACAAGTGCATGTGTGTAAAACAAAAGGCTTTTAATGTAATGTGGGTATCATAAAAAATAGAATTGGGAATTGGCATAGTTTAAGGTTCATATAAGTTCATTCATGTCTTCCTTTAAAGTTACAGAATAAAATATATTGTTGTGATCAGAAATAATATCATTAACTTCGCCTCATTTACATGTATAATTTAAATGTTTAACACTTTTTAACAGCGATCGATTAGAGCAGATACTTGGTGAATTAAGAACAATAAAACACAAATAAAACTAGAAATACACGTAAAAAACAATGCCAATTTGGCCACTGTAGGAATTTGAGAGCTTTCTGGTTGTGGAGTTTCTAAATTTTATTATATAACTCCACAGCTTTGATATTATGTAGCAAAAGTTTTTTCTTCTGTGTTTTAATGATGAGGTTTTAATGATGAGTACATATTATATCTGGCTCATTCTCCTCAATATAAAAACAGAGATCAGCTCCTTATGCATTGTTTTTTCCATTTCAGCTGGATTTTTTTGTTTCCTTTCTGTTTTGTTTTCAGTCAAAACTGGAAGCTGATAGACCCTGGGAAGTGATAGCCACTGTGTGAATGTGCAGAATGAGTCCAGTGCTTAATATACCAGGCAACTCTTTGATGCTAATAATGTGTTCATGTGGCCGAAATGTTCCCACCCTTGCAAATGGTTATAGTGTTTAAGATCACTAATGTTGTTACTATGCATATCTCCTTGTTTCAGTAACTTCATGTCTTTTTTGAGGGTTAACAGCCACTTACCATCTCTTTACTAATGGTGCACAGAGCAAGGTCTAGATAGTCCCAGCACTAGAAGTAACGCAGCCCAGTGTCATGTCTGTTTATCTCCGGTACCTAATCAGCTATACACACTCTCTTTCGTAAAAGTTAGCTATAATTATCATGTAACAGTACTTAAATTTGCAAGAATTTGCCGAAGGCCTAAGCAAAAGGGCTGTGTTTGAGGGGCCAGGCAAGCCACATCCGCGGAGATGGGAGGTAGAGAGAGACCCGGGAAGCGACAAAGCCAAGCTGCGAGGAGGTGGTGTGGGCTCCAGGCGATACCTGGAGAAGGTGCCCTGCTGCGGACCCTTGGCGCCCGGGTCCTCGGGCTGCGGGAGCAGCTCCGGGCGGGCGGTTCTCCCTCTCCTCCAAAGCCGCCTGGGATGGGCTGGGAGAGGAGAAGGTGCAGGCCAGGGAGCCTGAGGCCGGGGGCAGCCCGGAGCGGTTCCTGGTGCTGCTACGGGCCGGTCCGGGGCTGGGGGGACGGCGAGCCTCGTCTCCTGAGGCGCGAAGAGCCGAGTCGTGCGTCCGTCCGTCGTGCGTCTGCTCTCTCCTCCTCTCTCCTCCTGCACTCCCTGAACTCGCTGTTTGATTTCAACCAAATGTGGCAGTGGGAGGGAGATGTGAAAGAAATGAAGCGGCTGTGAGTTTAATAAAAATAGGTAGCTAAATCGAGAACCATCTGAAGGGAGGCAGCCAATGAGCTGAAATTCCACACAAGGAAGAGATGTTTCAAAATTCTCCAGCTATAGAAAGAGCTTTAATAGCAATTTAGAAGCAACCGCATGGCTTAAATCTGTAACAGACCAGACTTCATTAGTTTTTGAGCTCATCCAGTTATTTACTTTTTAATACTGATTGCAAAAATGGAGGATCCTTTGGAACAGTTTATCCAAACTGCAGGAAAATGGAAGATTTGGTTTTTCACATTTTCTTTGAGAAGCTGAATGATTCGTCAAACTGGACCTGTGATGGGTATGGTTTAATGACTCATTTCAGTGTGTGGCTTAGGGTTGCAGCTTGCTAGAGCCTCCAAAAATTGGTATGATAAACAAAGGTCTTTTTATTTAAAACTCAGCATTTAAGATTAAATAACATACTATCCAAAAGTCACAGAGACAAGTAATTAGATTGGCATTAGTTATTAGTGTTTTGGGCTTCCTTTAAGATAACCTGCTTATAAGCTTTTCCATGTGTTGAGTACTGTCTTTATGGTAAAACTTAAGTCTCCTGTTTTTAAAACTCTGTCGTATGCTACAGTCATGCCGCTGAGTGATGGGCTTACAGGAGTGGCTGGGCAGTGTGTGCCCATCACTAATTAACAGTTCCTATCATAAGACTGGCAGCCAGAATGAAGTATTCAATAAAGCAGCGAAGGCAGATCTCGGTCCTGGGCAACTGTCACAACTAATCAAGATAAAACAGAAGTTGTAAGAACTTTTTAAGAGGATTAAAAAGAGCTAATAGCTAACAACTTACGCCTGTATAAAGGCTAGGTACAAAGGAGCATGTTAGCATATATCTCTGCCTTCCTCAGTTTGGACCATTTTTCTAGTTTGTTGAGATCGTTTTGACTGTTCATGTTGATGTCCGGTGTTTCTGTTACCCTCTGCGTTCCTGTAGCCAGGACTCCCACCTGCAGTATTTCACTCAGCAGCCGTGAGCCCCTGGTACCTGCTCTTCAAACACTCTGCTCTTTCCACCCCTTCTGCACCATCTGCTAGAGCAGCATCTAGACCGTTCCTGTCTCCTTAGTGAGAAGCATTGTGAGGTCGTGTCAGTAGCCTTATTAGTATTTTTAAAATACTGTGTTTATTGTTTTTTTCCTGTCCATAAAGTCTGTTTCTCCCTCCTGGAAGGAGGTGGTTTTGAAGTGGTGTATTCTAGACAAATCCATGTTGTCTGTTGATCATCATTTTTATTTTTTGGTAGTTGTAGCTAACTTACTGTTTCAGCGTTTTCCTAGGAAATGAAGGTAAAGTGTGCTGTATTTCCCCTAGTCTTCAGGTCCTTTCCTTTTAAAATAGATGTCAGATCTGCCCTTTTCCAGTGTCCCAGAACATCAGGTGTCCTTGCTGGTCAGTGTGATGCGAGTTGCGTCCGCCTTAGCCTTCTCAAACAGGTCAGGTGAAGGGGTCGGACTCGGACGTAGATGACCTTCCTCTATAGTTGCTTTCTCTGTTTGCAAAATTAACAGGTTCTCACCATCCATTTCAAGACTGCGCTAGGTGTTCTGTGTCCTGAAACACTCTTTTCTCAACAGTTATCTGGTAATTTGAAATCTTCCATTAATAAAAGCCTCTGCGCTTGGGACAATACTGATGGTAGCTTATGAAAAGCCTCTTCAACCTCACCATTACCGTCTCCATAGTCTTTTTTCCACTTATCGCTGTCAACTTTCAGTACTTTGGAGCACCTGTAGATGCTTGATATACAGCGAACACCCCCCCACACGCACTTTTTTCCCTTGGCTCTCCTTCAGTTTCTACTCATTTCAGGAATTATATGATTAATTCAAAGCTTTTAATCTTGACCCTGTTAAACAGAGACTTAGGGTTTTCAAATACCTGTATCCTTAATACCCTCTCCTGAAGTGCTGCACTGAGCGACTGTTGCACCAATAATGAGCGTTAGTTCTGTATCTCCTGGCTTGTCGAATTCAGAGGGAGACTTTCTCTCCCAGTACTGTCTAACCCTGGAAGGGAGATGGACTGACCTCTGACTGTGAATCGAGATTGCCGACTCTCTTAACCTGCCATTTCGGGATCGGGACAGTAATAAAGATCTCTCATGCTCTCACCAGAGGCATAGGATGATTTGCAGCTTTCAGTATTCGGGTTATCTGTTCTCACAGAACTATCTGTGAAACTTAAGAAGTGTCCGAAGAGCCTGCTGTTAATACAGATTTCTGCCATTTAGTGACATCATGTTCTTTGCTAAATACCTGGTGTTATGAGAGATAACCCAAGAAAATAACATATACTTATATCTGTATAAATATACCTGTACTGTATACCTGTATAAAGTATACCTGCATCTTATTACGGGTATCTTCCAGGGGAAAGCATGCTCCTTTAATGAGCTATTCAAGCTTTTCACTGTATATCTCAGGATAAAAAAAAAGATTAAAAAATGAAATTAATTTAAAAAGTTGATGTTAACATCCTTGTGGAAGTTAAAATTCATAGAGGAAGTCCTAGACTACACAGCAGCAAATGCTTGTTACTACTTTACTTACTTAAGTTCTCACTGTGCCATGGGACTCTCATGAACGCCAGGGCAGCAATACAAACGCAGGGCAGCAATACAATGTCTGCTCCAAAGAGGTACCGCGCGACCAGGAATCAGCCACACCTCATACACTAGCTTCAGTAAGAACCACAGACTTTTGTGAAAACGTGATAGTGCAAGACATCCTTTTATCTTCAGGTTTGTGAAAGGTCTGTTAAAGGTGTGCAAGGTGGAGGGTTTTTCTATCTGCTGTTTCACATACTGCTGCACTACCTATAAAGACCTCAGTTACCCCATCTCCAAACTGAAAGTCAGTGACATTATCAGGAAATCCGTCTGCCCATAAAAATACTAGAATTGAAAGGTATTTGTTGGTCCTATATAGCATTGAGAGGATTGTCATTTTAGATCGTAGTACAGGGAAATAGGCTAGGTGTGCTTTTGTGGGTCTTCCCAGTCCTGTTTTCCAAGATTTTAGGAACGCTGGACAGGCATCCTGATGCATGTGCTACAAAATTGTATTAGTATCTCTCCTATTACTAGTCCTGGCAGATCACCTGGACTGGCGGTCTGTGAGCATTTTCCATTCATCCTGCAAGGCACTTACCTCTTCTTCCAGATAAAATTTCTCAGAAGGAAGGGCAGACCATCCACCTGAACCATACTTAAATGCACTTAACACAAAAGATGCTCTCTAGCTGGTCACCTTGGGAAGAAATTGTCTTCATAATTTCAGAGTTTGCTATTTCATACTTTAAAATTTCAGAGTTCACTATTTTATATTTTAAAAAGTTTCGGCCATATTTACATAAGCTATCATCTGAAAAAGGCTGACACTGGGCTCAGCAGTTAACTCCATTGAAGGTCCTTACATGTTTTAATTTGCATTACTTTTATCGGTCTGTTACAGTACACCTGATGACAAAATAAGCTAAATATCCACCCATAAAAGTTCACACAAGATCTTCTCATCTTTCGTTAGATAAATTCTATGAGAGCCTTATATGTGTTTTTTCTGCTAATGAAACTCATTTTTCCTGGGATTTTGATGTGTTGAGAGAAGCGATAGCAGCTGTTAGTTGTTGGGTTTACTTTATCATCTCTCCATTCAGCCTCCTGCTTTCCTGTAGAGAAGAGTTTTGGCATTTGTAGATATGCACTGTAACAGGTTCATGAGACCTTTAGGCCTTACCCAGAAGTCATTTCAGACTTCTATATGAAATTTTTTTTCTAAATTATGTTTCAGTCAGAGAGAAGCCAGGCTATGAAGTCAAGATTGCTTGGAGTAATGTTAATCCAACTATGCAGGAACAGGCATTTCAAAAATGTCTCAAGCATTTTGTAGTTTACTGAGATAGAATGAAAGGCCAATCACTATTGCCTCGGATTTGCTAACGCAAATGATGAATTAGTAGAATAGGACCCCTTGGTAAGATCAGAGCTCATTTCACTAAGCAGGGAGCAGTTTGCTGTAGAAGCATGCCCGTTTTGGAGCTCCGAGACGGCAACCTGGAGGTGGGTACTTGCATTCCTACAACGTCACTTCATGTTAGAGACACCAAGTTTCGCTGTCCATTTTGGTCAAAGCATACACCTCCCTTGCCACAGTGACTGCTTCTGAGTTATTGAGAATGGCAGAAATCTGGAGAAGTATTTGAAGAAGTAGCTGCTTGCTTCAGCTCTGTGTAGTTCACTGTCCTTGTCCTTGATGAAGCTGCCTCCTCTGCTAACAAACATCCCTGTAGACCAGTGGTTGTCTTTAGTTACAACAAAAAAAGCATTAGTTCAACTGCTATATGAGGGATGTACGTTATTAATTTCTTGGTTTCTAGCCATATACTTTGCAGTTCCTTATTGGTATAGCCAATGTGTGAGTAATTTCTGGGGTACAAAGCTGCTCTAATTCAATGTGGCTAAGAAAAGTATCTTGATAATTTAGTGTGTGATACACCTTGAGCTACTCAAATTTCCTCTTTGCCTATCAAGTTTGTCGATTTGTCATCTTTTCTGAGGAACTTGTTGCCTACCTTTGGTATCTCAAGTGAACTCCGTGATCTCACCCTGAGGTGTTAAGAATCGCTGAGGGCTATCAGAACTTGTGTAAATTACAGCGATGCAGACAGCATGTTGAAAAATCAATAAGTAATGAAATAGTACTGCAGTGAAGTAGCCAAGAGAGCAATGGGTGAAAAAATCCCAAGGACTCAGTTTCATTTTGTCAAAGTATAAAAGATAATGTTCTGCTATGATGCTATAAAATCATCCCCACTGGCCAAAGAAAATTGAAATACAAAAGAGCAGTAGAGAGGTGTAGGGTGAGCTTCCTCCTGAATTCTGAGTCTCTCTCCCCTTCCATTAAAATGCAGTGGGTTCTACTGTGGTGATTTGACGTCATTTACTTTTTTAATGAAGCGATGGATGGAGTTTTCTGCCTTTGTGTGCTATTGACTAATACCAACTGGCTTGAAGTATCCTTTAAGCCTATTATGAATTCCCAGTAATCCACACATCTACCCATACTGACTTAGCTACATCATATTTGCAAGAAGGGAAACACCACCAGAAGGTTTCTGCTTCTGTCAGGGAGACCCAGTACCTTATAGTGCTTTCACAAAATGTTAAAAGAAACTAATCATGAGTTTTATGAGATACTTGAATTTTGTCTTCAGTGTTTATATGAGAAAGTCCTCCTTAAATTGAGACTACATATTCCTGAACTGCAATATTCTACATTAGAACAAATTGTTTTGTAGGCAGGCGAATCAACAAAGCTTAGTTTTCTATGAATGCATGCCCTATATTCGCTGTATCTGTCCCATGCAATAACTACAGCTTTTTCCATCTCCTCTGTGGTATATTGGCTGTGTGCAAGACAGAGTACGTTGTCGTTCGTGAAGTCGCGATCTTGCTGGCGGGTTTGCCAGCTGCGGCTGCACAGACCGTGCAGCAGCTGGACTTTCTCTTGGTGGGAACTGTTTCCTCCAGGCATCGGGCGATCCCTCAACATTTGTAGTAACACAAAATGTCTTTTAGGCTTTCACTGTTCTTTCAGTTTTGGTTGGAACTGGCCAAACTGAGAGCGAGGTGGGAACTGACAGGCAGACAATGTAATTTCTTAAGGATTATGTCCTCAGAAAATCAGGCTTAAAGAGAGTAGTTGTTTCCAAAGGAGAAGAAAAACATTGAACTGAAACAAATTTTCGTAAGCTGGGTATTCTGGGAGTCTTTCATTTAAATCCATAAACTATGAGTTTCTCTGGAGTGAATTTTCAATTTTAATGAGATTTTTCTGTATGTATATATAAGTTAAAATGTTTTATTAAAAAAAGAATGATTGAAATACCGGTAAATTAAATTAGTATTGTTAAAATTAAAACTGCCTAGATTCCTGTGTTAAAGGAGAGACCCCCCACTTTAACCTTTTCGGGCTGGTCAGCTTACTGTCCTCTCTATATATCGGCCTATAAAAAGAAACACGTTTAAAATGCAGTGAGCTGTTCGTTGGTCCTGAAAGACCTAAAAGCTACATTCAAATGACGGTCCTTTCTTCCCTGTTTTCCTCTTGATGATTTTGCATGTCCTTTTCTGCGTGCTGTCTGAAAAGGTAGGGTTTTCTCTTGTCTTCTGGGTTAGACCTCTGTCAGAGGTGGACAGAGAGAGACAGCCGAGGAGGAGGAGGAGAGGAAATGGGTTACCTAATGAGCATGAATTATCTGTTTGATATAGATTAGCACTTATTGTCTAAGCAGCTGTAGGATTGAAAAATTCTTCTGAAAGATCAGTTATATCAGTTAACTCTGTCTGGAAGAGCTGGCAGTTAAGATGATACTAGTTCCGTTTCATTGGTTCCAATCACCTCTATAGACCATCAGTGTCTTTGTTTAACTTTCAATGATTTTGTTTCATTATGGTGGTATGCGTAAAATGGACAACTACTCTCGCCACAGCTAGAGAATATCTTGACTGAGACAACAGGGAACTTATATTTAGTTGTTCAACAAACTCAGGTTGGGCTTTAGTGAAAAGAGCCCTGTTAACTTTGGTGGCTTTGGAGAGGGTCCTTTGTTCTGTTCAAAGCTGTTATGGGTTACAGAACTCAAAAGCCTCTTTTCTTTCCTGTTTTTAGAGCAGTGCAATGAATCACTATATTTGGCATGGACACTTTGTAATGTTGCAGATACTACGGGGTTGTTTGCAGTGAGGTAGCATATAAATGCTAAAAAGATCTCAAGGAACCTCTTGGAATGTAAAATGTGGACCTTGGAAACAGAACACATTTCTTTACACACAAGGATCATGGTGTAAATCTGGAATATCCTATAGTACATTCATTAGAAAAACTCGGCAAAAACATTTACAAGATTGTGATGTATTATGCCTTTTTAGCTTTTAAAGACTGTGAGATATAGTATGTGGTGTTTACATCCTCCCTGAGTCCAGGAGACTGCTCTGAAGAGCCATTCCTGCCCCTCAAGACTGGGGAGTCCACTTCATGGACACAGAAGATATCATGCATTTTCCACCTCCCTGACAAATTATCCGTTAGCGTTGCAAGCTTTGCTGAGGTTTGGCCAGTATACCTGTACCGGAGACATATGCCGAGACATTCTGTACTAGCATCTCACAAAACTTTGGTAGTTATGCTTCCCATTACGAAACGTTGTTTTCAGTTGCTTATACCTTTGTCAGTCATAAACTGTATGGACTGGAAATTTTACTTGTCTGCCGCAGACTTTTATATTTTTTTATTTTCCCAGACAAAGTTCTTGATTCATGTTGAAGAATTCAGTTAGGGATACATCATTCTGCTTATATTAAAGAATTCTACCAGCCTTTTTTCCAAAAATTTCTAGCCCTGCTTTGAAACTATAA
Source organism: Dromaius novaehollandiae (assembly GCF_036370855.1). Classification (NCBI taxonomy): domain Eukaryota; kingdom Metazoa; phylum Chordata; class Aves; order Casuariiformes; family Dromaiidae; genus Dromaius; species Dromaius novaehollandiae. The sequence continues at coordinate 24,858,749 of NC_088110.1, forward strand.
ATTTGGCCATGGGTGGATTTTGCATCAGGTATATGTCTTTTGTAGTTTCTGTGAGTGTTTGCCCAAATCATAAGCCTTAAAATATCCCCCGTACCCAACGGTTCCCATGTGTTTGGAAGACTGGGGTTAGATTTTAATAGATTCCCCAGAGGCTCCATTCTTGGTGGGCACACCGCAGCCGGGCGCTGGGCAGGATTTTCCCTCAGTTTCAGCTTTCAGCTGTTGCGTGCTTGGGCATTTACACAAGTGGTGGGCGATGCTCTTGAGAACTCCCATGGTAATGGTGTCGCCTCTTAGGCATCTTTACCCCATGGTGGAAGCTACAGAATAAAATAGTGTTTGTCACTTCTCATCCCTTCCCTGGGAGAAATAGGAGCCTTCTATTTCGATACCGCATGGGCTCCACAACAGCACCTACGGGTCTGCTGTCCTCTGGCACTTCTCTGGAGAAGGAGAGGATCATCACCAGCTAGGGAGAGGAGAAGATAAGCTCACCACTTCCAGCCTTCCTACCTTCTGCCTACCGAAACAGCAAGACTACGTGGATAGCACCGCCTTTTCAGGAAGGGAGGCTGATGAAAGCAGGAGGAAGCTGAGGTACATGTAGATGGAATGGAGGTAGGTGATGCTGGCTGAAGCCAGGCTAACTGCAGAGAGGGGCACAGACCGGGCACAATATTAGTATCAGAAGTACAGTGCTAATAAAAATGCCAAATAACGTTGGTGTTGCCTGGCGATGCATCATTTTGATGTTAGTGTGATCCCAGTAAGTTGCCCATCGCCAGTGTGAACTGAGCTGGGCTCTCTATCGTTCCTGGGCTCCGAGTGACCCCTGCTGGGGCCAGAAAGAGAGGAAGAGGAAGGACCAGGGTTGGGTCGGGGAAGAAGTTACTATCTCCAGGACTCCTCTTTTGTTTATTCCAGAAGTTGGAAGTAGTGAATCAGTCTAAGAAAAGGAGAAGAAAGGATTACTTGATGGTTAAGATGGCTGAATGCTTCCTTGGAAAAATGATTGTTTTCCTTCCTCTGCCACCTTTTTTGCTTTGTGAAGCTAGTTAATCACTTCAACCTAACTTTTCACAGACTGTTACTAATTGGGTATTCGTCAATCTCTTCATGGGTCATTTGAGATGCAGGGCTCTGAATTTGTACTCGCAACTGCTAGTGAAGACCGTTTTCAACACATAGGAGCAGTCTGAGAAATCAGTTTGTAGACCTCTCTTAATTAGGCATCCGCGGTTAGAAGAGACTTTTCCTTTAATCACTATGGGTCTCAGCTCCCCAGTCTAAAACAGAGATAATAATAGCAACTCATCTCACAAGGGATTTGAAGAAAATACACGTGTTAAAAAAGCTTATAAGGAATTTAATAACTTGGACTTCAGGGCAGCATTTGAATTGTATAAAGTAAATAAGAAAGAGGACCATGCATTGGGCAATGAGGAGAAAAAAATATACATCCATTACATACACTGAATGGAGCAGGGTGCTCTGGAAAAAATATTGGGTGCCTCCAGATTATAACCTGCATAATTATATGTGTGTGTGTGTTTATATGTATGTATGTATGCATATATACATACATATATATGCATGTCTGCATTTCTAATCCGGTCTTCTGTCATGTTTCTTGCTCTAGTATGTTATTAATAGATCATTATAAGTGCCTCTGTCTCCTCACACAAATGTCTCCAGGCAGCCAAAATCCTTTTGCCAAGAAATCAGTTTCATCTTATGTATCTCCCTCGAAACTTCATTCCTTCCGTGAAGCATCTTAAGTCTCATAAAAGAGAGGGCTACATTTTTGCAAAGATGATTCAGAAGGAAATACTCAGTACGTATTCAAATCACAGTGTAATCACTAGTACTCTCTTCCATAGACTCCCTTTTCATGAACACCTCAGTTTTATCTATAAGCATTTTCCATTATCAATATTCTCACACACATGCAAATATAAAATTCAGTTTGGGAGATCTTCTGTATCAATTTAGAAATTTGTGTTCTATGCGCATTTGTTTTGGCAAAATCAAATTGCATAAAATTGGGTCAAAACGTTATACAGAGAGGTATACCATGGCAAAGCATCTTCACTGCTAACTTCAAGAGAGCATTCCCAAAATTTTAGTTTAATTTAGTTCACCTAGCTGTGTGACCAACTATATCAACACTAGATTTTGCTAGACAGAAATAGAATGAGCATTTCTACTTTCATAGTGAAGAACACGACAAATGAAGCAGCCCTCTCTGTGGACTTAGAGAACCGTTCTTCCTGCCATGTACAGGTAGCTCACTCGTGTTATTGCTGAAAGTGGCACTAAAGATTAAGGTCATAGCGTTGGGTGTTGAGTGTCAGAATGGAGATTTGGTGTATGTTGCTTCTGCTTCCACTTTTCCAAACAGCCTTTCTTTCCACTTGGAGATTAAGGACTGGGGAAGAACGTAGAGGGGGACGGTGCCGAGGTGCTTAACCAGGGTACGGAGGACTCTCCACTGAAAACCACGGTGCACTTTTTGCCTAACGGTCCACCCGCCTTGTTGAGTGAGCTTGTGGGGCCTAGAGAGGGACGGGAACTGTATCATTCATCAGGAACAGGGCATTGCTTCGCAGTTTTGAGTGCAGAAAATAAAGGAACTGAGGTGAAATCATATTTAAAAGCTTTCTGCACCACTTTCTGCTTGGAGCTCTAAAATCTTGAAGCATTGCCGTCAAAGCTTTTCTGAATGACTTGATGAAGGTTTTTTGTTTTGGTTGCTGCACTCTTGGGACTCATTGGAGTGGCAGGATTAAAATTAATTAGAGGCTGTTTGGAGGGGGCTTTGGAAGGTAGCCTCAGGCTATACTTCAGTCTGGTTGTTAGAAGCAATATCATCACCGCCTCCTCCTCCAGCGAACAGACCTGCGCTGGTGCGGCTGGGGGGAGCCACAGAGCGTGCAACATAGACATCAGAGCAAAGACTTCCTCCCAAAGAGATTACTTACCACAAAACCAGGGGATCTACCTGCTGACAACCCCAGAAATATGTCTTGTTTCATTTTACGGTTTCTAAAAGAGGCTGCTTTATGAAGCTCACCAGAATCTTGATGAAATATCCGTACAAGATGTTCATTTTTCTCCCTCCTTACCATGAATTATGTTGATTAGATTGTCTGGGAAGAGATGATAGAAAAAGCTCTGTTTTCGCAGCCAGGGTTTTTTTGTTTTATTCTGTTTTGTAAAGAAAGGATGGACGTATTAATGAGTGAAGAAAATTGACAAATAACCATTTCAGACCCATTTGTCACCTTGACTTTGAATTTTTCTCATTGAGGCGGGTCAGTTGCGGAACTGATAAAATGCTGCATCTCAAAATTTGTGTCAAGTTTTCATCTGATTTATGCATATGTAGACTCCTAGATAACCCTCCACAGTTAATCCCTCTGCTACATGGAAGTTAATGCTTAGCTGATTATTATTCTTACTTAGCTGTAGTTAGCTGAATGTAAGAATTTTAGCTTTTGGGATGAATTTTAACTCGTAGTCAGTTCCTGTTGACTGTAAGAGTTGGCATTTCACGCACAGCTTCTGACTTTGTATTACAGTGTATTGGAGTAACTTGAGACAAAATCTAGATCACATCACTCTAGCAGAGTAATATGAGACAAAATCTAGCTATAATCATAACTCATAGTAGCTACAGTTTTTAAAAACTGTTACACTACTCCCTCTAGAAGTACAACCAGAAGTCATTTGATTTTTCCAATTCTCACATTTTTTTCTGATTTCCATTTCAGTAATACCTACTTATCAAAATTACTTAAATATGCAGGAAGAAATGGTGGAGTTTAATCTCTTTACTACTGCTTATTCTACGTCCCTTAAAATAAAGTAAATAAATTCTCACAAGGTTATATAATTTGGTGCAATTCTTCACCCTTCTTAATTAAATCGTCCCAGAACTGCTCTTATTTTTCTCTGTGCTTAGTTGTAGCAGTGTCTAGAAGAGCTGTATTTCTGTGGCATTCTCCAAATTTTAATACTGATTTAGAAATAATTCTCTTTGTCCAGGTGTCTGGGAACAGTGACAGTAATTGTGTTGTTTTCACTCAGTATTTTAGAATTACTACAACATTTATTGTGAGTGTTTAGTGTTTAGAAAATACAAAATAGCACAATAACTCACCTTCCAGAGGTAAAGATCGTGATTATCAGGATGTGATTAATGAGCGCTTGATTGTAAACATACTGAGAATGTCAGTAAACAATATAGAAACAACTGGTAAACAATTTTAAAATGATATTGTAAGTCTCGTGATGCAGATGACGCCGTACCGGGTTCCTGACTCCGCGTTCCAGGGATGTGGTCGGCAGATCAGGTTTTTGAGACATTCGGAGTTGGGTGTTCCTGGGATCAGGATGACGAAACCCGTCGTTCCCACATTGGGCCGTAATGGGGTTCTTTGGGAGCGGCTGGTGTTAGGGCAGAAATGCCTGTGAAGATGAGCTACTCTGTGAACTTTCAAATACGATAAGTGCCCTTTCCTAAATTTTTCCAAACCAGCAAATAATTGCCTCAAAAATACAAGGGAGTAAAGAACGTACTTCAGAGCTGTAGGACGCAGCGCGAGATGCTGGAGGGTGTGGAAACTGCAGAGGCTCGCGGCGAAGGCCCCACGGCTGCCCGCGGAGGTAGCGGGCAGTTGCAGTAAGCGGCGCTGCCGTGGCTCAGTAACCCGCGCAGCCGGGATGGCACGGTCCGGTCGGTGAAGGGCAGCCTAACTCTGAGACACCCTGATGTAATAAGGTAAAAGCGAAAAGCAGAGCAAGAAAAAGATGCCCCCAAAGAAGCCTGGGATTCGCGCAGGGAATTCTGCGTGTTCAGCACGATTTGTGGGGTCTCCTGTGGCAGCCAGGGTGGATTGTGCCAGGAGCCCCCCAAAAGCCAAGGAGGCTCTTTCCAGCCTGTAACTGTCCTTCGCACCAACCTGCCTTCCCAAACAAAGTGTTTATTTCTCCGGTTGTTTTTCCTTAACCAAGTTTCAAGCGTTAGGAGACTTAAGTTACACCGACACCGTAACAGAGCCGTGCAGCTAGGGCCCTTCCTCCCCTCCTATCTCACCCTCTTCCTCTTTCACGCTAAAAGCAAACAGAATTCATTATCTCATCTCAGCATTGCAGCTTTTTAAGTTCAATGTCAATAGCTAGTTAGGAAAGGGCAGGGAGGTCAGGGATTAGGACTCCGAACTGTCCTTGACGCTTCTCTGTAGGATGATCTGCTGTTTGCATCAGCCTCATAAAAAAAATTCCTTCTGCTCTATCCTGGGAATGATCAGGACGGGAAAATGTCAGTTTAGGGGCTGACAGAATTCTGATAAGAATGATATGGAAAGGACAGAGAGAGAGAGACGGAAAGAAAGCGTCAGAGAAGTGCATGCTGTCCTTCTAAGTTTAAAATTTCATTTTTAAGTAATTTGCTAGTGTATGTTCTGTCTTCATCCAGCGTTTTCAGTTCGTAGACTTCTTTTTCAAGCAGTTTCATTTTAAGAAAGTCTGAATCTATTTTTATTTGATTTGATTTTACAAGTTCTGGAAAGGTCATCCTGCCTGGCCTGGAAGCTGCAGACACATTCACTCCCACAGAATTACTTATAAGCATGGAAATAGTTTCCACTTTCCAAAGCATCTATACATGCTGCGGAGTTAGCAGCATGGCTCGGATTCTCAGACTTACTCAAACAGAAGATGGAAGCAAAGCAGTTAGTTGAAAATATTTTTGAAGTGTGTGACCTCTGAATACAAATTAAATACCTACTTTATAAAAGATTTCTCTGTTAATAATGATTTTTTTCTGTTTCTATGCCTTTATTATGAATTTGATAGTACAGGAAACTTACCGTATTTATTATTCATACTGCATTCTGTTTTTCATCCATATAATCTCGTCTGTCCACAAAGATACTCTTTTTTGTATGTCTTTTATTAATAGTTTCTATTCATAACGATATTCCATTAAGATTTCGCAGCTCTATAGGTTGTTTTGCTTATGAAGGACTACCATTTTCAAAGCCATGGCAGTCATTTGTGTTTTAAATTGCAGAATGAATTACGGTCTTAGTTAGGGTAGGAGGAACATGATCATGTAAAGGTAGGTTACAATGGAGACACTTTCCTTCCAAAACTAACTGTCCTTTTATTAGTCAGGGGAGCTACCGGGTTCTTACAGACCACTAGGGCTTGTTGGGAGCCCACTAAGGCTAGGGTTAAGCGCTCATTAACTAATAAGAACCTGAGTTTCTGTAAAACAGTCTTTATTTTTATAATTTTTAAGGCAACTTTCTGCGTGGTGTTGTAGTTACTTGTGGGGCAGCCTGAAAAAGAGGCAAAATATTTTCTCTTAATTTATTTTTGTAACATAATTATGAAACAAATATCATCAACGTGTGGTCTGTGGGCTCCTGGCAGTTTACATGATGGCAGTACAGAGAGGCTGCATTTCACCGGAGTTTAGCTTTTCCCTTTATCTGTTAAATCCCAGTGGAAGGAGCTAAAGTATTAGTTAGTTCTCAGCGTTACTCTTCCTTGCAACCATTTGCTGTACTTTTCCTGGTATTGCAGAACCGCAAGCGTAGAGAGTATTATCACAGTGGCAGAGGAGGATATGAAACGTATGATTGCCTAAAGTGATAATGCTATTTAAAGTAAAATAGGAGAACAGTTTATTCCAAATTCTAAACTTACATTTGCTCTGCTGGCATGTAGTATTTCCGATTGGTGCCTAGTTCAGCTGTAGCCTGCTCAGCCTCTCAGTGTCGCCAGCTACCGTCCGTTGTCCAAATATCTGACCAGGTATTTGCAGAGTTTTATACAATTGCCGCAGGCCAGACCATTTTATTTTGAAGAATGTATCTGTGACCATTGCATTTAATCTCTCTACCCAGTATCAGACGAATACATTGTATTAGTTCCCTCTCTTTTTAATAGCCCTTTTGCATAGATATCGAGTAACAGTTTTCCTTGGAGAAACTCAGTTTTCAAAATCTTAAAATTATTAATTTTTCCTGATAGTAGTAGTTTTTTTTTTTCAGAAACAATAGCTTCTACTATAGTTTGCCTACAAGAATAATTAAAACATCAGGATGATTTCTTCCTGTAAGGCCTGGTACTGAACTGTATAACTTTCTATAAATCTGTTGAACAGAATAAAAAATTAAGCTCCTACTGCTTAAAGCTGTTTTCTGCACAGTTTGTAAATCTATTAATTAGTTCATTTTAAAAGCCTCAATTGATTCTAAGTATATTTGTAATCAGATTCCTACATTTACTATTCCAATATCCTGTTGTTAGAGAACCAGCGCTTTGCCGCCCGCCCGCCAGCGCCTGCACGTGCTGGGGTCCCGCTCCCGTGAGTGACGTGCCGGCACTGGAAGCAGTGCAGCGGTGCTCAGTGCGCCGGCTGCTTTAAAAAACTGAGCTTTAGCAGCAGTTGCATCAGCCCAGAGAGTCAGTGAGACTCCAGGCCTGATGGCTAACCTCCTGCAAGAAGTAGATGATTATATGTCCGTATCCTACTCTGCCAATTTATTTTCTTTGAACCTTTCATTTTACCTGGAAAGGCTCAACTACTAACTTTAAAGTTGTTTCTTTGCCGAGTGATAGATTCAGGTGTTTCTAGTGGCTACATTTCCCAGTAGACTAGAAAGTGATAACACAGACTCAAAGTACTCTGAGCCCTATTATTGGGAGGAGAATGTCCGGTACAACCTGTAAGCAATTCCATTTGTATAAACTCTTGGTAAGAAAATACTAAGTTCTTTTGACAATATCGTCTTTTTTTATTTTCAGTTGCTGTTTTTTCAGTTTTAGCACACTGCCAGTTCCTCCACCTGCACTGTATTTCCCATCTGGAAACCTCTTAGCCCAAAGTCATGAGCTTTCGACAAAGCGAAGATTGTGTTCCCAAAGCTAAACGTGGTCTCTGTGGGGTGGGCCTTTCTGCTGACTCTGTGGCAGCTTCACAGACTGAAATTTAGGTAGATTGACTACATCCACTCTTCTCTAGGACCAACTCTTCTGCTCATCTCCATCCAGGCAAATGATAGATGTTTAATCTATACAGTTCCTTCAGCAGCTCTCTAAATACATTTACTTTAACCAGCCAAGACCAGGTCCACTATGTAACCCTCTCATTGGAGAAGTTCAGTATTTGTACTGATCAGCTACGATGTTTGTTCTGTTAATACCTCTGCCATAACAATAAATTAAAACTGCTTTGAGATGCTATCAGGAAAGGAGTATATTGAATCGTAGTTTCTCTAGATAGTTTGTAGATCAGAGAAACAAATGCAAACGGGAAGCAAGCTCCATTCATAGATTTGTCAACATGAATTAGATCATGCATTCAGACTTTTTAAGAACTTGCAGGTTACTCTATATCTGAGGGCCTTATGGTAGAGTCTAGCAGATTTAAAGCAACAGTAGAACATACCTGATGAGCATTTGGCTTTTTCTCAGTCCTAAGCACAATCTGTGGGTTCTTGGTTTTTAAGCTGGAACAGGGAGCAAAGAATATGGGCAGAACGAGTTTGGAAATGTAAGGATTCGTGATGCATTATTCTTTTCCTCAAGATGCAGACATTCATTTTAATTTTTGGCATTTTAAAGCATTTGATTATGTTCAAATTAAAGATAGCGATCTCCAAATTGATTCATTCACAGAGACCCACGGCTGGCCACCCCAGGAAACACTTCTTTTTTCAAGTGAGTGCAGGGTATTTGGGCCTCATTCCTGGTCTTGCTAAGGTTCTGCTACAGAGATATTTACAGTCCAAATTGTAGCCAGCTGCTGGGTGATTTCTGCACAGTTAGGGAATACGTAATATAATGCAAATCATGCGGAGGCCGACAGAGCAGACTGTGTGCCCAGTTTCTTCCCTTCCCCTGCCCACACGTGTCAGAGTCTGGCTGGGAAATGGGAAGGTCGTTCGGGGTACTGCTGTATTTATCTGATTTTTGCCTGCCCAAAAGAGCCCTTCAGGTGATTGCCAGCCTGTAAATATACTCTGAATTGCCGTGAAAGGTGTAGAGCCTTTCTTCAGCTGTGCTTGTCATCAGTTCGGTGGCTCCAAGGCTTAGGCTAATGTTTTCTACTAATTTTCTCCTAATACCTGTATTTAAGAAATGAGTCTGTCTTTAGTCTATTACTGTGTGCCTTCCTCCATCCCCTCTCCTGATCACTTGGTGACAGAGGTGCCCCTCATGGCATATTTTTGATGCATAAAAATTTAAGATTGCTCTTAGGTTTTACTTTTGCATGTGCTGTGTACAGAAGTAGATTCATTACTGTTCCAGTTCTGCAGAGTCCTGTTTTCATCTTCCTGGCTTTGTAGCGTGATGTAATGGTTTTCAAGTACTGACTTGCAGTCCATGTCCGTCACTTACATCTTTCTTTAATCTGCCTTATATGACCGTACCAGAAACAAAAACCCAGATGGACTGGTGTAACTGTGTGTGGCGTTGCTGGACTGTGCAACCTGTGGTGTTTTCAGTGCTCAGTCTTGGCTCGGTCATGTTGTTGCTAATGACAAAACTGGTGGATCAGCATGGGTCAGCAGTGTTTAAGGCATTGTCGTGATATAATCCCACCTCGAAGTCACAAGTACTATCACAGGCCAGTGGTCTCATGGCAGATTTTTGGCTGTGCCAGGTATTTCAGGGTGCTCAGAGCTATTTCACCAGTAGCCAGGGACTGTAGCAATTGGTCCCATTCTTGCTGGTGGTGGTGAGGCTTCCGAAAAGCTAAGGATTGACAACGTGACCGTGGGATAGCTGTCTGCCTCCCAGCAGCACAGTCACTAGATACTGAACTAGAAAATGGCAGTACCCTTGCGTGAGCTTCTGGATGCCTGAGAGGGTCTGTGCAGGACTGCGCTGTTGCCCTGAATGAGGAGGAGGACGGCGTGAGAGCACTTGCCTTGGGGGAGGCTTGCTGGAATTACACCCTCAGCCCCGGGGGATTCAGACTCATATCTGCCACCTCCCAGGGGTCTCTGCCATCCACGGTCCAAAAGTGATGAGCTTCCTGAGGCGGGAGAGGAAATCGAACTCCCGCGCAAGCACCCGCACCTCGAGGCTGTTAAGGTAGGGAGCAGCGCTGCGCTTCCTCCCCTTTCCCGTAAGAGCGGCTGCTGGTCATCTGTGCCTAAGGAAACTGCCTAACACAGAGCGTGGCTTTGAGCCCTGCGTGCCGGCCTCCCAGCAGCACCACGCTCGGGCCTGCCCTGAGGCCCCGGTGCGCGATGGCAGGCCTGGCCGCTCCGTGCTCCCGCTGGGGCCTGGCCGCCGCACCGCCGCGGTGGGGCTGCTGCCAGGGCCGCTGCCGAGCCATCCTTCCCCGTTCGCTGTACTCGCTGTGTCTGAAACTTGGACAAGTAACTTGGCCTAATGAATTCCACTCCCGGCACTTGGAGTTTAAATGCTTTTCTGTGTTTGGCCCTGACAATTTACATGCATATGTTAGACAAGGGGAGAAACGGCGAGCGAGACACGAAGGAGGGAAGAGATTGCCCAAGGCCACACAACGGGTCAGTGACAGGATCAGAAGTACCGGTCTGATTTCTCTCCTGACAAGCCGGTGACATACCCATTAGATCGCGCTGCCTCCTCGCAGTGCGTGTGTATGTATCTTGCTGTACAGAGCTATTAATCACCCCCCTAGCTCAGACCAGCATCTCCGCTTAATCAAAAACAATCTTCCAGTGAAAGAAGCCAGTCTTCTGCCAATGATAAACACTGCGCCTTGGAAAAGTACTTTCTATTCTTGGGCTTCTTGCAGAAAAAGGTGGACCTGTCCGTGCTATGTTCTGTCATGAACAGCTAGTTTAGCACCGTACTTTGTGTCCTTCGTTGTAAGACGACCATTCCTGAAGGGTGCCTCTTCCTTAACATATCTTTATTCTTGCTTGTTCGCAGCAAGAATAAAATTTTAAAAAGCTTAAGGCTCTGGTATTCCAGAGGAAAGTTGGATCACTCATCAAGAAGGAACGATTAGGCTGACACTTTAGTTTGTCTCATCTTCTGAAAGTTGTAATGAATTTATCTGCTTCAAAAATGCATTTTCATCCAAAGACAAATGCATGCTCTGGACATAATTCAGAGGAAGCTCAGACGGGTGCAAGAACAGTTGTTTCTATAAACTTAAACATAGCTTTCTTTTTAAAAGTCTCAGTGTTTTTTTAGAACTAAAGACAGTATATGACATCTGACCTGTAACATCAACAACCTTCAGAAGCAGATGGAAAAAGATGGACTCACTGACACGGTCTAGCTAGTAGCTCAGTGCAGTAGGAGAAAGGGCTGCTGGATCCTTCAGAAAAGACCAAAGGCAGAGGAATGCTGACATCCATCTGCAGTTCTCAGGGACACGTTAGAGAAATCTGGAAAAATTATACCGGGCCTTTGCTGCTTCTGTTTTCAAGTTAGATGCAAACTAGTATCTTTTAATACATACATTTCTCATACATTTAGCACCTTCTTTTTACAATATTTAAGTGGTTACAGAGCCTATATTAAAAATTTTGTTTAATATTACACAAGCTTGATTTTCAGTCTGACACTTTTTGGATTTTTTCAGAAAAATGGAAATACATCTTAATAACTAGTTAATAGTGGAAATACATCTTAATATAGAAGATATTCCAGAAAAAATGGATTTACATCTTAATAATGAGTTTGGAAATTAGTTATGCTGAAGTCATTGCCTTGAAGTTTAAATATCTAGTGTCAGAGCATCCAGAACCCCTGTGCAGAAGTGCTAGCTCTCTCTCCGCTACCTCATCTCAGTGTGCCCTTCTGCTTTGTAAATTTGAGTTAAACACCCTAATGGGATTTTAAGTTCCAAGAAGAAAATGAAGTTTTTGAAAATACTCCATGCTTGCCACAAGGTGCATTCCTGAAAGGGATAAAATATGAGAGCTGAAATATGCTCTGTGTGGAGTCATCTTCCAGAACTCAGCAGTACTTTTGAATTAATATGTATTGTCAACTTTGAAATTCATTACAGAGAATAGTTAGCAAGGTATTAGTTCATATCTGCTTTCCCAGGGATTCCTGAACAATTTAAGTTAGAAGCATTGTTTAGTTTTTTCCTGCGGAGAACTAAAGAAAGCCAGTTCCTTGTTGGTGGAACATATCTGCTGTATTCAAGGATTCACCTTGGTTATAATGGTATATGTTGCTTTTGGATCCCTTTATCAGTTATGTTCTCCTCTTTATATC